>NC_052061.1:30887935-31220435 GCF_903992535.2 Arvicola amphibius | reverse complement strand
CTCTGATTCTGCAGAATCTGACAGCTCTGATTCTAGTCATTTCCCATTGGCAGCTATTGAGCCTCACCCTGCACATGGAGGTGGAGAAGCAGGAGCCCGAAGAACACAGCATTCAGCCAGCTTTGCAGTTGGTTTAGTGGCATGATCAGCTCTCAGTCCTGAGTTGCTGCTGCTATGTAGGATGGCCACGTTTCACAAACAGGAAGCAGAATGTGTAGGTCTGCCCTAGGTAAGAATTTAAATCAAAGGGATATGGGCAGGGAACTTTGTGTGGTCGGGCAAAGTTCTCATTGTTGGAGAACTGATTAGTCAGAGTGACAGGATCCAATGTCCAGGAGGCAGGGCAAAGTCACCTCTGCTGTTTCCATTTTCTCTCTGATATCCTGGAAAGGCACAGCGTGGATTCTGAAGCTCTTCTGGAACACCAGGAGCCCTGTCCTCACACATCAACAGAAAGATGTCACAGAGAGACAGAGGCTTCTGTGAGTAGGTACACACTCAAGGTCTTTGGTTCAAGAAACTGAAAACACCAGTCACAAAAGCTCATACTTCCAAAGTTCACAAGAGCTTGTTTAAAAGTAGTCAAAATCAGGTTACTCAGGTGTTGATCAATAGGGATTGGGAAAATGAGATGTTTGCACACATGGAGAGACACGGTTACCTATATGCAGCACACTTGAATCTTTTTTCCCTTTTCAATTTCCTTCTTTCTCTTTTTATATTTTATTTTATTTAAATAAATTTTTTTCCATTTATTTTACATACTGACTGCAGTTTCCCCTCCTTCCTCTCCTTCTGCCCCACCCCCTTTCCCTATCCACTCCTCCTCCATCTCCACTCAGAAAGGGGCAGGCCTCCTATGGACTTACACAAAGCATGGCACGTCAAGTTAAGGCAAGACTGAGCTCCTCCCCTTGTGTCAAGGCTGGGCAAGGTAATCCAGCACGAGGAGCAGGTTCCCAAAAGCCAGTTAAGTGCCAGGGATGGATCCTGATCTCACTGCTAGGAACTTTACAAAGCTACACAACTGTCACACACATGCAGAGGACCTATATCAGTCTCCTGGAGGTTCCCTAACTGTTGGTCCAGAGTCCTTGAGCTCCTATGAGCTCAGCTCAGCTGTTTTTGTGTCCCACCCCTGTCAGGATCCCCTGGGTAACTATAATCCTTCCTCTCTTTCTTCAGCAAGACACCCTGAGCTCAGCCCTGTACTTGGCAGAAGCACATTTGAATCCAAGGGCATTTTACTTAGTAATGAGACCAGTCACATAGGAATCCTTTTTGGAGACAAGATAACTAGGATTCTGATGTTTTAAATCATTTGCAGTTTCCAAACTGTAGCATTAGAAGGTATTTGCCCTGGAGCAGAGACCAGGCAATAATTGGCTGAGAGGAGCTCAGGGGGACTTTTGCCAATAAAAGAAGGAGACTCATATTTCCCTGAATATAATTGCATAGCTCATACTTTTATGAAAAATTTACCCATCTAAGCTGGTAAGTGGGCAAATGTGATTGCATAGAAATCATTTGATGTCGGATGTTTTCAAAAATGACACAGCTACTGAAAGTCTAAAGGCCATTTGGTGAGGTGTCCTGTGTCTGTCAACAGAAATGGAGACCTCACAGGTGCATGTGTGCAGCAGGAGCTCACAAATGCCTCAAGTCCCCAGTGAGAACATCAGGCACTCGAAGGGATCTTCTCTGCTCAGCTACTGAGCCAAGGCTGAGACTGTCTTGTCTCTCTTCTGCCCCCTGGTGTTTGCCATATGGAACATACAAATCATCCCATCCATAAATGCTATAGATTTAGTGCCTCCCCTCCACACTCTCTGTGCTTTCAGGCCCTGTTTAGGAAGATGTTCTCTCTCTCCTCAACTACCTTTCTGGAGAACATCTGGGCTGTGGGAGCTGAAAGGTCTATCTACGCTCCTCCATTTCTTCCAAGCTCAAAGACATGAAAATAGCTTCTTTATGTTACTGGAACAGCCTGGTGAGTCTGCTTAAACCTGATCTGCTTTGTAACGTGAACTGGGGAAAGATTCCCATGTATTCTGTCACCCAGTGCTCCATCATTCAAAGACCCTTCACGGATGATAGTGGAGACCATAGTAAGTATGTAGAATGAGGAAGACTCTCAAATTCTGTGTGTATGCTGGAAGGGGTGGATCTGGAATCTTTCATTTACAGACAAGAAGGGGGAGAGGGCCTAAAGTCTACAGAATCCTCTTCATGGAGAAACTACTTCATATACACAAACATACTCAGTGTTGGCAAAACATGGAGCCACTGGCATGCTCGCACACACATGGCTGGAGGAGATGCAAAATGGTGTAGTCATATTGAAAGACAGATTGACCTTTTCTTCAAAAGTTAAACACACCTGTGCTGTGACTCAGCAAATCTGTACTGATGATAAAGCCTGCTTGAATTACCAGGTGTCCTTTAATGCCTTTTCCTGTCTCTATCTGACCTTGTCCTTTGCTGCTGTGACATCTATTATCAGGTCAACTCAAACCTGCACTCTACAGTGAGATTATTGAGAGTTGGGCCACTAAGCACTCAGGTCACGGGCATCATTATTTGTCCCATCAGTGTAACCAAAAAGAACAGTCTTTGGATGAGAATGCTAGCCCTCAATATATAGCACACCTGATGGTACCTTAACTTTGGAATTCATGGTCTCCAAACTTGGGAGCAAATTTCTATTGGTAATAAGCCACATAGGTTATAATATATACAAATTCATGTGTGTATGTTACATGTATCAGTCTATGCATATATATAATTGAGATGAAGTGTGTGTAACTGTTACCAGCTGACCTGAAACTCTTGAGCTCATAAAATCTACCTGCCTTGGTCTTCCAAGTACCCAGGTCACTTGTGTGTCTGTCATAG
Source organism: Arvicola amphibius (assembly GCF_903992535.2). Taxonomy (NCBI): domain Eukaryota; kingdom Metazoa; phylum Chordata; class Mammalia; order Rodentia; family Cricetidae; genus Arvicola; species Arvicola amphibius. The sequence goes on along the minus strand of NC_052061.1, from coordinate 31,217,540 downwards.
ACCTGAGCTCGCTGCTTCTGGTGGGATTTTTGTTATGAACACATAAACTTTCTAATACACCAGGGTGGCAAGTCAAATGTTTTGCAAACTACTTATAGATGGACATACTTAGGGATTATTAACAGACGGACATGAGAATTTGACATCCCATCACCTCTGATGTGTCAGTTTCCCCAAACATCTGAAGTGGAGACAGGATATTGAATCCAGGTCTTATACATGTGAGGCAAGTGCTCTATCCCTAAACTATGTATCCAGGATGCTTGTATATTTTAATCTTTAATAATTTCATACACAGATACAATGTATTCAAATCATGTTTACTCCTTTATCTAGACCAACTCCTCCCAAATCACCATTCAAATGATATATATCCCATCTAAATTCACTTCATCCAATTAGGTGTTAAGAAATATTTTATATCCCACATCTACTGGGATCCCAGAGATCAGAGTCCTATGAGTGTTAACAGTCTTGCTTCTCACAAAAAATAGATCAAGTTGAGCTCAAAGGCCAAGAGGGTAGGCTACTGTATCTCTTTATTTTTACATAATGTCTCGAAATATAGTCACACTTGCCTAAGACTCTAACACTCCTGAATCGGCCCTGGTTGCTGGGATGAAAGGTGTGTACACTGAAATTTTAAATGAAACTCTTATGGCTAACTTCAAGCATAGCTTTGTGTGTCCACAGGCTTCTGCTTCCTCTGAATGAAATTATAAACATGGAACTGTGGTGTTTGTGACAAGCCTGTGATTGTTCAACTTAGAAAGACTAAGTCAATCTGTCTTCCAAAATGACCGCATCCTTTCTCTGACCTTGTGTGCAGCGACAGCTGCTTCACATCCTCAGCTGCACTGGGACTCACAGATCTGCAGTCTGGTTGCATTGGGTGGTCCTCTGCTTATGTAGAAAGATGGTAAAGATGACTGCAGCCTGGACTACATAGTGAGTCAAGAAGCAAGACCTCTCCCCACCAAAGAAGAGTCTGAACACGGAAGTGACTCAGGCTGCCTCTGCTGAGAGCATAAGTGGGGCTGAGACTCTGTAATGACGGGAGGGGATCACAAGAACGTTATCCCAGATGGCAGCTTGTCTCCAGTGGTTCCTCTTACAGGACATGACAGAAAGAGGTACAGTGTTCCTAAATCACGTCCAGGTGGAAAGTACAGCGAAAGAAAGAAGTGGATGAGGGCATGGAGGGATTCTTGAGAGGGGGATGGTATCCAAGCGCTCAGCAATGGAGCTACTCCCTAGCGTTCCCCTCGTCTGTGTCCTGGTATCCAGGACAGACAACACAAGACAAGAGTCTTGACTTTCATGCAAAGTCATGGTGCTTTATGGCTGGTACTCAGTACAGTGAATGACACACGGAGTCTTTGCCCTGGTAAAGATGGTGAACAAACACGACCAGCAGGTCAGAGGGAGAGGGTTGTGCAAGTCCCATGGTCTAAAGAACACAGGACGCACCTCCTGAAATAACAGAGAAAATGCTTTGAAGGAACAAAAGGCACATTGAGAACAATTTGGCTTCACTACAAATGACAAAATAAAGACACTTTGAATGGGTGGGCATGAGAAGTTTAAATACAACACTAACAAAGAGAGGTCTAAGAATTGAAATTAAATCAAAACCAGTCACGTGGAACATGGAGAAGAGACACTATTGTTCAGCAGGATTTGTGGAAAACAGGAAGATGATTGTATACATTGAGAAACCATCAGTCATGGTGCCAGGGTCAAGGATGTCTTCTGCTTAGACAAGTCTGTGCGTTCCTACCTCTCCCACCCTTGACACACACCACAGCAAAAGATCTTTAGATTCCCTTCAGGCACTGACCTCTGACCCAGAAGACTAGAAGTTGTTCTCTTAGAAACCTTACATATGCATGAATCTGAAAATGCATGGCAGACTACACATCACAGACGGAAAACTTTTGTTTGGTTGGGATGAAGGAAGCCCCCCCATTCTGGTCCAGAGCTCAGAGCACATTCTCACCTCAGGACCTGAAGTCCTCTGGGCCCCAGAACTTACATAGTCAGTAAGAAGGTTTGAAAGAAAATGGGCTCCAAAGGGAGTGGCACTACTGGAAGGTGTGACTGTGCTAGAGTAGGTGTGGTCTTGTTTGAGGAAGTGCTTCACTGTGAAGGCACACTTTGAAGTCTCATATATTTTCAAGCCGTGCACAGTGAGACAGTTTCTTCCTACTGCCCTTGGATCAAGACATAGAATTCTTCAGCACCACATCTGCCTGAATGCTGCCATACTCCCAGCTGCCATGCTCACCTCCACGATGATAATAGACTAAAACCTCTGAATGGTAATCAAGCCACCACAATTAAATGTTTGTCTTTATAATGGTTGCCTTTGTCATGGTGTCTCTTCACAGCAATAGAAAACCTTAACAAGAAAGCAAGATAGGAAGTCCCATGTATGACACCACAGCATAGTTTAGGGGACTCAGGGGTGCAAAGTACAGTGTACCTACAGGAGACTGGGCAAAGGGAATTCCCAGGAAGTGTGGACACCAACCATGGTGCCCTTCTCATGGAGGAGGCTTCCTCCACCTGTCCTGTGTGTGTGCTCACGATGGGGCTCGCTTGGTCCAGGCCTTCAGGTAGAGAGACACCATCTATCCCCCTGTTTCCCCACTCATTTCACTAGGATGCATGGGGCAGGGAATCTGAGGTGTCTGGGTTCAGCTGGAGGATGTGGGGGTAGGAATTCCATCCATCTATCCTTCCATCCTACCTTCCTCCCTTCCTTCCTTCCTTCCTTCCTTCCTTCTTCCTTCTGCCCATTCTTCCTTCCTTTCTTTGTTCTGATTTTCTAGGCAGAGTTTCTCTGCATAGCCTTGGCTGTCTTGGAATTTGCTCTGTAGACCAGGTTGACCTCAAGTCAGGAAGATCCTCTACCTTTGCCTCTATGGACCATGGCTTAGCACAGCAAAACTTTCTTCTTATTGCTAGCACGGCATAGCCATGCATTTCCTTGCCTCCTTCAATAATCAAAATTCCCTGTTGCTGTGCTGTAGTGGCTCCAGCAAATTGTTGTCCAGTCTATGGTCCCAGCCATTACTGTCGCTTACTCTTCCTACCCTCAATTCCTTGACCAAAGGAACTGATGGGGTCATTGGGTTGGGAGGTCTTAGGATCAAGGATTAAGATTCTTCGTGTTTCTTGATGTGCATGATGCTTCTCCTTGTTACAGACTTTTCTCAGCTAAGTTCTGTGCTGGTTAGAATGTGAATGGCCCTTGTAGACTCATATATTTGAATGTCTGGTTCCCAATTGGTGGACTGTTTGGGAGGTGTGACCTTGTTGGAGAAGGTGTGTCCCTGGAGGTGGGATTGAGGTTTCAAAAGTCCACACTAGGCCCAAGTCATCCCTCTGCCTCTTGCTGGCAGATCAGGATATAAGCTCACAGCTACTGCTCCGACACTTTGTGTCCCTGCCTGCTACCAGGCTGCCTGCAAGGATCATGGCCCTGGACTCATCCTCTGAAACTGGAAGGAAGCCCCAATGAAATGCTTTCTGTTACAAGTTGTCGTGGTCATGGTGTCCTCCACAGCAACAGAACAGTGACTGTGACAGCTGGGGGAGGGTGGAGCCCGTGTGCTTTGTTACTCTCTGCACCATCATCCAGACCCTGTGTTGGTAATTGCCAAGGCCACAGCAGATGTGTGGAATGAAGATGCTCAGGTGCATTTCATGGAAGAAGCAGGGAGTGAGCCCAGGAACAAGTGGGAAGGGGAAGCTGAGGCTCAAACTCCATTAAAGCTCCTGCAATGAGACACCCTTCACACTATGCTACAACATCTGACTTGGGAGCCATGAGGACAAGTGGTCAAAGATATGGGGGTCAGCTGCAGCGTGTGAGGGTAAAACACATTGTATGCACATGTGGAATAACACTGCTAACCAAGAACAACACAGCTGAATAACCTGTACCTAGTATCAGCAGCAGTCACAAATGAATCCTTTTTTCTGTGATAAGATGGTGTGGTGGTATGATCCTCTCATTAGATGCTGAAATGTCTTTAACAAAATACAACACCCCTTCAGGATAAAGGTCTTAGAGAGAGCAGGGATACAAGGAAAATACCTAAACATAATAAAGGCAATATACAGCAAGTCAACAGCCAACATCAAGCTAAATAAAGAGAAACTCAAAGCAATTCAACTGAAATCAGGAACAAGAAAATGTTGTCCACTCTCTCCATATCTATTCAACATAGGACTTCATGTTCTAGCTATAGCAATAAGACAACAAAGAGAGAATAAGGAGATATAAATCAGAAAAGAAGAAGTCAAACTCTCAATATTTGATGATGTTGTGATAGTTTACATAAGTGACCCCAAAATGCTACCAAGTAAATTTTACAAGCCACAAACACTTTCAGTAATGTAGCACGATACAAGATTAACTCAAGAAAAAAGTAGCCTTCCTTTTCACAGATAATAAATGGGCTGAGAAAGAAATCAGAGAAACATCACCCTTCACAATAGCCACAAATAGCCTAACATATCTTGGAGTAACTCTGACCCAACAAGTGGAAGACCTGTATGACAAGAACATTAAATCTTTGAAGAAAGAAATTGAAGAAGACAACAGGAAATGGAAAGATCTCCCATGTGCTTACGTAGGTAAAATTAACATAGTAAAAATGGCAATCTTACCAAAAGCAATCTACAGATCCCACAGTCCCACAGGTGGCTTGGCAAAGGGAATCCCCAGGAAGGCGTGGACATCAACATCGCTGTCTTTCACATGGACAAGGCTTCCTCTCACCTGCCCTGTGTGTGTGTTCCTGATGGGGCTGGCTGAGTCCTGGCCTGTGGGTGGAGAGAAGTCATAAGTTGTCACCACACTCAGGAATTCCTACCTCGTTGTCACAGAGTTAAACAGGAAGATAGCTTGGGTCCTCTCAGTTCAGCTGTGCCTTGTGAGGATGACGCCTTCTGGATTACCTGGTGCTGGAAACCTTGTCCGTTGGCCCTCTTAAAAAATGACAGGGCACTTCTCTAGTCATCAAGGTGACAGGCTCAGAGCCACTTGGCATTATGAAGGAATTCTTGTCATTACCCACATACACTAGGACCTCTACCACAACCACATACAGAGGAAGACATGTCTCTCCTATACTTCTGTCCCAGCTGGCTCCTCAATACATGGTAACCTTACACGTCTCTGACCCTCCTGTGCCACATGGCCCATCCTGTGGGCTTCAGTGTGGGCATTAGAGGGCACACCAATCCACACTTTCATCTGTCACCTCCACCAGCTCCTCCCTCCCTGGTGTTTCCCTCCCACAAACACAGCCTATGACTCTGTAGAACTGGGCAGCTCTGACCCTGGTCCTCTCTACTCACCATGCACGTGGAGGAGGAGAAGCAGGAGCCCACAGGCCACAGCAAACAGCCAGCCAGGAAGTCTACCGAGTGGCATATTGAATCCCAGGTCTAAGTCTGTGCTGCTACAGGATGACAGTTTCACAACAACAGGAAACAGAACAGGTAGGCCTTAAGCAAGCAGGAGTTTGTAACTTTGTGTCCATGTACATTGCCCTGGGCAAACTGGATGTGGGCCTGGCCTTTCTTGGAATTCCTTTGCATGAAATTGCCCAAAACCTTGTACACATTCCTATGATGGGGGTCACTCTGAAGCCTGCTGTGTTCAGGACTCTGGTAGGATTTTTCTTTGTGCCAACAGCTCCCAAATAATGGCACATAGTAATCTCTGTTCTTCCACATGACTTTTAACTCTCTTTCATTCTGAGTGTCAGGCCCGTTCTGCTGCTCCATGTCATACCCTGTGTGCCTCGATTATCTGTTCCTCTCCCTGCCCAGAATTTCTGCCGATTTCTCCTGCCTAGCTACTGACCATTCAGCTCTTTATTACACCAGTCACAGAAATACCTCATCACTGTGTACAAATAACTTACAGCACTGGCCAGTTCCCTGCCTTAGGACACTGTGCGAAGTGAAGAAGCCCAAGGAGTTGGAGACAAATAGGGCTGTGTAGGAAGATAAGACATACAAGGCCAGAGATGAGCCAACCTGGAGTCTGCCTGAGACTCTAGCAACAGGCACTAGCAGAGGTCCTGATCATGCCTAACCAATGAGGGACCTGAATCCAGTGTCTATGCCCTTGATGCCGCACCTTCTCGCCTCCTCCCCCAAGGGAACGGCTAGAACCCAGTAACAGGGCTGGTGTCCCGATCTGTGCAAGGGGCAGGACTAGCTGTACTGCTTTTCGTCCTCTCAGTGTCAGGCTCACATACACAAAACCAGTGTGGGTATTTGCACTTTGGTAATCCCACCCACCAACACTGGAAAATGCCTAGTGATTGACAGCCCAAAATAACCACTGTGCCAATGTGATCTGGCCTGGGGGAATATGGTTTCATGTGACTATGGAGATGGGGGGGGTGTGCATATGAGGCTAACACAGACCAGGGAAGCCATGGAGAAGTTAAGGGAATCATGTCTGTTATCCCATGTCATGCATAGTTGACCCAGTATGTCCTGCTCAGAAGTTCTTCTTGCTCAGGGAGATCAACAATAATCAGAAATAAAACAGGGCCCATGTCCAAGTCACTCTGTTTATTCCCGTCTCATGATCTACACTCACCATCCCAAAGCTGTAATCTGAATCAAGGGGACATTTCTGGTTTAACTAAGCCATCTTCCAGGCTCTAGGCTCTCCCCTTGCCCATTCTGCCTTTATCCATTCCAGCCTGTAACTGATTCTTCCCCAGGCTTAGTCATTACCCGGAGGAACAATCTTCATTCCCTCTGACAGTGAAGTCGCTTAGGAAAATATAAATCCTACAAATTGACACTCTGATCTTAGGCCTGACAGCACTGGTGGAGACAGGAAAGAGGAACCACTGTGGACTGTATTTTGGGAGGCCTTCTAGGACCTCTGTGATCTGCTTCTGGGGGGAACCTCATACTTGGAGCTAAGAAGAATGTGCTGTAATCCACTGTTTCTGGGAGTCACCCTCTAGACACAAATGGCCCTCTTTCCTGTCTTTATTTAAGTTACAGGACAGTGGCTCCCATACTGCTTCTTTATAGTCTCTTATCCCAGCTAACCCTCCCTCCCCAAACTCTTATCTCCTCAATCCTCCCGCCTCCCTCCCTGCTTTAACCTTACCACTCACAATATCCCCCTCTTTACCTCTATTTTATTCTGTGGCTCTATCACTCCTCCCTTAAGACACTTCCCCATGTCCCCTCCTGGCCTTATGACTTCCAGATGTCTTCCATGATAACAATAGCACTAAGGAGTAAAAGACAGAATTAACCTAACAGATAGTAATATGGTATTTGTCTTTCTGAACCTGGGTCACCTCATTCAGCATAATTCAATTCACCTCCCTGTAACTTTCATAATTGCAGTCATCTTTACAGCTGAATAAAATTCCACACTGAAGGTCAGGTGGTGGTGGTGCAGGCCTTTAATCCCAGCACTTGAGAGGCAGAGGAAGGTGGATCTCTGAGTTTCAGGCCAGCCTGGTCTACACAGTGAGTTCTAAGACAGCCAGGGCTACAGAGAGAAACTCTGTGTCAGGAGGAAAAGAAACACAGTATACGGGCGCCACCTTTTCCTTCTCCACCTGTTGATGGACATCTGAGCTGCTTCAAATCCCTTAGCTTTTCTGGACATGAATACATAGGAATCTTTATAAAGAATATAGAGCCCAAGAGTGATATATCTAGATCACACGGTAGCTTCTATTTTAGTCCTTTAAAGAACATACAGTCTGAGCTCCAGGATTGCTGTACCAGTATGAAATCCTAATGATACTGAGTAGGGATTCCTCTTCCCCCACATCTGCATCTCTGTTTGTTGCTAATTGTATTCTTGATGACAGCCATCCTGACGAGGGTGGGATGGCATCTTAGTTACGGTTTCTATTGCTGTGAAGAGACACCATGACCAAGGCAACTCTTACAGAGAAAACATTGAATTCAGTGGCTTGCTTACAGTTCAGAGGTTCAGTCCATTGTCATCATGGTGGGGAGCAGGATGGCGTGTAGACAGTCAGGTTGATGGATACATCTTCACTAAAGATAACAAGAAATGGATTGACCTACTAGGTGTAGGTTGGCACATGAGACCTCAAAGTCACACCTACTGTAACAAAGATACATCTCCCAGTCGTGCCACTCACTTTGGGGGCATTTTCTTTCAAAAATACCACATTTCCCTCCTGGCCCCCAAAGGCTTAGAACCGTATCATAATGTAAACATACATTTAGTCCAACTTCAAAAGTCCACATAGAAAGTCACAGTCTCAACAAATGTTCAAAAGTCCAAAGTTCAAAGTCTCTATTGAGATTCATGTAATCTCTTAACTATAATTCCCTATAAAATCAAAAGCAAACATACAGATTACATCACTGTTTCAAAACATATTGCAAAAGAGTATGGCAAGGAAATACTGAACCAAAGCAAGACCAAAAACTAGCTGGGCAACTCCAAACTCTATATCTTCTTGCCTGATGTCAAAATGCTCTTGAGATCTCCAACTCCTTTCAGCTTTGTTGACTGCAACACAATTCTCTCTATTGGGCTGGTTCTGCTCCCTGTTAGTAACTTTCCGCAGGAGGTGACACATGGCTCTATCAGCTTCAAAAGCTTGTGGTCTCCACAGCAATCCAGCCTTCAACTTCAGAGCTTCACACAATGTCCTCTCTGGGTCTTTCATGAGCATCCCTTAACACATGCCTTCCTCAACAGTTTTCTTTAGTCAGTGAGCCAAATTGTTATACATCTCTCTCCTATCCATAACCCTAGAATTACGTGGACCAAAGCTGACAAGTTGTACTGCTTACTGTGCCTGAAACATGCCCCCCTTGCTTAAGTATATCTTTACCACCTTTCTGCTTTCCTTCACTGACTAAACTTGGCTGCCCTTGAACTTGCACTGTAGAACAGGATGGCCTCAAAGTCAGAGATCCACCAGCCACTGCTTTCCAAGTGCTGAGATTAAAGGCATGTCCCAGGACATTTGGCTCTATGTTTTTCTTTAATTCCTTTTCACAAGTTTGAAAGTTAGCTGGGTAGGATCTTGCCCTGGAGTCATCACTCCCTTTATTCAATTTCTTAATTTATCTCTTTGTACCCAGGACTTTACTCCGTTCCACTTCCTGGTGCCTGTTATTTCAACCTGTACATTTTGTATCTTTATTTACTCAAACTGCTCCTTTTCATTATAAATCTTCATTAGAGTAGCCACTAATAACCTCACAACAGAGTCTATACTAGGTTCTTTTGAGATTTTCTCTAACAACAGAATTAACCCAAACCTCTTCACTTTAACCTCAGGGCTCTTTGGAAAAGGGCAAAAAGCAACCATTTTCTTCACCAAAATGTCACGAAAACAAACTCTAGGTTATGAATTAAGATTCTTCTTCTCTGAAACCTCTTGATCCAGACATCCACAGTTCAACAAATCACATTCAACACCAATGTACTCCAATTTTCTGCTAGGATGGATCACTAAGCACTGCTTAAAGCATTCAACTGCTTTGATACCCCAGTGTAGCAAAGTCCAAATTCCTCCAAACAGACGCATGATCAGTCCTATCACAGCAATACCCCATTCCTGGCTCCACCTTCTGTTTTAGTTATGGTTTCATTGCTGTATTGCTGTAAAAAGATGCCCTGGCCACAGAAACTCTTAAATAGAAAACATTTAATATGGTGAGTTGCTTGCAGTTCAGATGCTCAGTCCATTATCATCATGGCAGGGAGCATGGCAGCATGCAGACAGACATGCCACTGGCTACATCTTCATCAGAAAACAACAGGAAGTGAACTGACTCACTAGGAATAACTTGAGCATATATATATATATATATATATATATATATATATATATATATATATATGACTCTAAAGCCTGCCACCACAGTGACACACTTCCTGCAACAAAGCCCTAACTATTCTAACATAACCACACCTCCCAATAGTGTCATTTGGGGGCCATTTTCTTTCACACCAGCACAGATAGAATCTGAAACTAATGTCAGTTTGTGTTTTCCTGGTGGCTAAATTGAAACAATTTTGTGTCTACTAGCCATTTGAAATTTTTGTATCCTGCTTCTTTTTGTTTGTTTGTCTGTTTGTTTTTATTTTTATTTCTAAAAAACCTTTTTTATTTTACATACGAATGCCGGTTCTCACTCCGTCCCCTCCTCCCACTCATTCCACCATCCCTACTTCATCCGATCCTCAGAGAAGGTAAGACTTTCCATGGGGAGTCAACAAACTCTAGCACATTGGCTTGAGGAGAAACCAAGGCCCTCTTTACTCTAGCTAGGCTGAGCAAGGTATCCCTCCAAAGAGAATGGGTTCAAAAAACCCAGTACAAGCTTTAGGGATAAATCCTGGTCCCACACCAGTGACCCTGCAGTCTGCCCCAGTCATACAACTGTCACGCACATTCAGAGGAACTAGTTTGGTTCTCTGCTTAGTTTCTTCCCTGTCCAAGCAGAGTTGGTGAGCTCCCATTAGTTCAAGTAAGCCGTTTCAGTGGGTATCTCTGTCATGGTCTTGATCTCATTGCTGATAATCTCATTCCTGCCACTCATCAACTGAACTTTGGGAGCCCTGTGCTCCACTGTGGCTCTCTGCCTCTCCTTCCAGCAGTTGCTGGATGAAGGCCCTGTGGTAATATTTAAGACATTCATCAATCTGACTACAGGGCAAGGCCAATTTAGGCACCCTCTCCACAATTGCTTAGTGTCTTAGCTGGGATCATCTTTGTATATTCCTGGGGATTTCTTTAGTGCCACATTTCTTGCTAGGTCCATAATGGCTCCCTCAATCAAGAGATCTTTCCTTTTTATCTGTCTCCGTTTTCTCCCCATCTTGACCATCATTTCCCGCTAGTTCTCCTCCCCTCTCTGCTTCTCCCCTCTTACTCCCCGTCCACCCTACCCCCACATGCCCCCAATTTTCTCAGAAGATCTTGTCTATTTCCCCTTCCCAGTGGGACCTATATATGTTTTTCTTAGGGTTCTCCTTGTTACTTAGCTTTTCTGGGGTTGTGGACTATAGGTTCGTTATCCTTTGGTTTACAGATAGTATCCACTTATGAGTGAGTGTTCATCTTTCTTGGTCTGGATCACCTCACTTGCAATGATTTTTTTCTAGTTCCATTCATTTGCATCTAAATTTCAAGATGTCATATTTTTTTTATTTTTACTGCTCAAAAGTACTCCATTGTGGAAATGTACCATATTATCTTTATCCGTTCTTCCATTGAGGGACATCTAGATTGTTTCCAGGTCCTGGCTGTTACAAACAATGCTGCTATGTCCCTGTAGTATGCTTGAACATCCTTTGTTTATATGCCCAAGAGCCGTACAGATCTAAACAAGGAATTCTCAACAGAAGAATCTCAAATGGTCAAAAGACACTTAAGGAAATATTCAACATCCTTAGCCATCGGGGAATGCAAATTAAAATGACTCTGACATGCCATCTTATACCTGTTATAATGGCTAAGATAAAAAACACCAATGATAGCTTATGCTGGAGAGGATGTGGGGCAAGAGGAACACTCCTCCATTGCTGGTGGAAATGCAAACTCGTACAACCACTCTGTAAGTCAGTATGGCGGTTTCTCAGAAAATTGGGAATCAACCTACCTCAAGACCCAGAAATACCACTCTTGGGCATATACCCAATGGATGCTCAAGCATGCCGTTTCTTTTTTTTTTTTTAAGATTTACTTATTATGTATAGTGTTCTGTTTACATGTATGCCTTCAGGCCAGAAGAGGGCGCCAGATCTCATTACATTACAGATGGTTGTGAGCCACCAACCACTGAACCATCTCTTCAGTCCCATAACCTCTTTCTTAATTAGATTGTTTGTTTTCTTGATGTTTAGATACTTCAGTGTTTGAATGAGATCTTTGTATACTCTGTCAGGTACACAGCTGGCAAAGATTTTTTTTCCATTCTGTTAACTGCCTCTGTACTCAACTGACGGGCATCTTTTAGATGTACAGATGTACAGAAGCTCTTTAATTTAACTGTTAGTCTTATTTATTGGGACCTAGAGTCCTATTCAGAAAACCACAACCTGTGCCTGTTTGCGGATGTGTACTCTGGACCTTTCCTCTGGCATTGTAGAGCACAGGTTTCATGTTGAGGTCTATGATTCCTTTGCAGTTGAGTTTCAAACAAAGGTAAGACACAGGAAACTAACTTCATTAACTTTGAATGTTAATACCCAACTGTTGGTAGCTATAGATCCCTGGACCTTGACTCTCTTTGCCTGCAGCTGTTCTGAGCACAAGACCTTGATAGCAGGCTGATGAGACCTACAGCTGAAAGATCCTGAGAGCTGGGCATGGCTAAGGATCACTATACAAGCTGCCCCTAAGCACAAAAAAAGTTTAACATTGGTATTCTTGTATCAAGGATGACCTGTGTCCCTGCGTCTCTCTGTGTCTGTCTCTGTCCCTATGTTTGTCTATGTGATTTTAAGTCTCCAGGCTTAGTTCCCGGCTTGTGTACGGTCTTGTAGTGGCATAAGAGCTATAGTACTGGTCGGGTTACACCCAACTTTTCTAGTATGACTTGTTGAAGATGCTGTCCTTCCTTCAGTTATATTTTTGGCATCTTGATTAAAAAATAAACTGGCTACAGATATCTGGCTCCCATATTATATTCCATTGACCTAGGTGTCTGTTTTGTGCCATGCTATACTACTTTTACTACTATGATTCTGTAATACAGTGTGGTCATACCTCCAAACATGTTCTTTTTGCTCAAGAATTCTTTGACTATCCATAGTCTTTGTTTATTGAAAATTTTAAGAGTTTTTTGTCTATATGTGAAGAAATATCTTGGAATTTTTATTGTAATTGTACTGAATCTGTTGATTGTTTTGGTACACTAATCATTTTCACATTATTAATTGTTGCAAGGAGGGCCTGCTTGTTAGTCCCGGCCACGAGAACCAAAATAACCACACAGAAACTGTATTATTTAAATCACTGCTTAGCCCATTAGCTCTAGCTTCTTATTGGTTAACTCCTACATATTAATTTCACCCATCTCTATTAATCTGTATATCACCACAAGGTCGTGGCCTACCAGCAAAGTTTCAGCTCGTCTGTCTCTGGCAGTGAATCCATGGCATCTCTGACTCTGCCCTTCTTTCTCCCAGCATTTAGTCCAGTCCTCCCCATCTACCTAAGTTCTGTCCTACCAACAGGCCAGGGCAGTTTTTTTTATTCATTAATGGTAATCACAGCACACAGAAGGGACTCCCACATCACCTCCCCTTTTCTGTTTAAATAAAGAGAAAGTTTTACATATAACAGGTAACAAGCAAGAATTACAATTACAATATTTATATATACTTTATCTCTTATCATAACTAAGGAAAACTATAGCTATAAATTCTTTAACTCCATCAAAGACTCCAGAAGGATTTAATATTACTTAAGTTAACAGAAAGTGCATTGAAAGCAACTTCCAAAGTTGAAGATGAAGATGAAAAATAGAATTGACAGAGACATCTCACCACCTGGACAGTCACCCAAAGTTCTTCTGTATCATTGGGGCATTCATCTTCAGCCTACAGGCCCATAGTATCCAACAGACTTTTCCATGAAGCAGGAAATTTCAAAGACAGTTCCACCTATATTGGCAGTTTGCCAGTCACTTTTTTTATATCCTGCACAATGTCAGTGGAGACTTTTATGAAGCAGGAACCCCAAAGGACCATCTCACCTTTAGGCAAGTTTAGCAGTCATTTCTCTGTGGTCCTACATATCTAGTCAAGTAGTCCAGGCAAGAGCAGTTTCTTGCCCAAATGGCTAACCAACTCCATCAGGAGCCTCTTCAATGCCCATCTTCCTCTTGAAGTAATTGGTGCTGCAAGGAGCAGATGTGTCTCATGTCATGAAAAGTCCTAAGTTATTAAAACATTTAAATGCCATATTCTGAAGGTCTCTGAAAGATTTGAAGAATAGTTATCTAATTGAAATATATCTCTATATATCTAGAAAACCTAACATGACTAGAAGCTTGACTATTATAGATGATTATCTGTTGATCTCTTTTAATTATACATTACATTTTTAAATGTATGACACAATCACAATACCTTAATCAAGAGTAGAAACATATATATAACAATATTGACCTTAAATTTACATCAATAAACCATGCCAATGTAAATCTCTATAGCATATCCCCCTTTAAATGTAAAGAAACATTTACAAACAATATTTGGGAATATGGGCATAGCTTTTCTCCAAACTTCTTCCTCTGTTTATTGGGTGAAGTCATTCTTTGAGGGGTGTTCAAGGCAACCCTTCTGGGGATCTTGTTCCATCAAATCACACCAGTCTGGAAGCAATCCAAAGGTTCCCATCCCTGAGAAAATAAGAGAAGAATCTCTTTTCCAAAGTAACATATCCTTAGACCCAAATTTGGAAGTCATGATACCTTTATAATATACATGCTAGTTTATCTTAGCAGCCCAAACAATGAAATGTCTTTCTGTACTTAGCTCATTCACAGTCAAAAGATTAGTTCAAAGATAACACAATAATATACATATTCCAAACTCTCTGCATATATTCCATCTTTACATGGCTTATTTTTTTACTTCTTTTAATCTATGACTATCTGTACTCTGTTTCTTTAAAGACTTTACTCTTTTTTAAATAACATTACCTTTATTTTATGGTTCTATATATTCCTTTTTTCTCTCTTTCAAGCCTATGTACATTTATCCAACACTACGACTTATCTATATTTGTCTTTATTTCATATCTATAATTCTTTTCTGTCCAGGAGCACTTTTTAAAACTTAAGTTGCACCATTATTAGGGAAATATGGAAGTTCCTGCTTGCCCACCCAGTCTAAAACTTAAGCTTTGCCATTATTCTGTATATACAATACTGTCTGTTTGCTCCACACAGTCCAGCATGGCAGAGCTGCTCACCTCCTCTGAGAGACATGCACAGTGCCCCATCTCTAGGCACACAGCAGGTCCATGCCACCATTAGGCAAGCTACAGCAGTCTGCTCACAAAACCCATCCTGAAAGAACCAGAGGTCACTCTGGCAGCACAGCCCAGAAAGCCAGCATTTCAAAACAGCTACAGCTTTTTCCTGCTATGGCTCTGTGTGTGTGTGTGTGTGTGTGTGTGTGTGTGTGTGTGTGTGTGTGTGTGTGTTATAGATGCTTGGACCTCTTATCTTCCTCATCTTGTTCCATGACAGCCAAGCATCTTTCACAAATGTGATATACCTATGCAAGTGTAGACTTCAGTGTCTGCCAAAACCCTGGAAACAAAAGCAAACTTCAGAAGCAAACTTCAGAAGATGGACCACTGAGAAACACACCCAGACATGTTGGCCACCATCCCTAATTACAGACTCAACCTGATGAGCCTATGAACATGCCCAGTCCTGCTTCTCACAAAAGTGGTCCAATCCCTGCACCTCACCTGGGCAGCACACTAGGGCATCATGATCCTGTTGATGGGAGCACAGATGATCCAGCCAGCCCTAATAATACATGTGTAAGATATGATCGCTCGATTTCTCATCTGCCAGAAGTAGAGTTGGCAAGGGAGAGACGCCCTCTCTCCTCCTCTGCTGCTTGCCACCTTTGGCTGGTGGAAGAACTGGCCCTGAGGACAGGGGAGTGAGAGAGCTGGCCCTGTCCCTCACCAGGTACAGCACTAAGGAGTACACGCCCTGAACCACACCTGAGCTGGCACTGCTGGTAGAGCACAGGTGACTCTGCCCTGAGGGCATGAAAGTAGGAGAACTCACACCCCTTGTGTGCCATGCAGACATAAGTGAGGGAAAGTTGCCCCGCCCACCACCTTATTGGGGTAGAACCCATAAAACCTCACCATCTGAACTGTTGTACTCTTCAGAGCAGTCTTTATGTCTCTCTGTATATTTACTTCATGGTGGGATTAGGGTTGAACTGGACTATGGAACTCAGTCTTACGTGGAGGATGGGATGGACCTGATTCTACAAATCTGATTTCCTACCACACACATATAGCCCCCGTCTTCCCAGAGATTGGAAGTGTGCCTCATCATGGGAATGATACAACCATACTCACCACTACTGATACAAAAGATGCTGAGGACAGGGTGAAAATCCACAGAGACCAACAACTCCAAGGGGTATCTGGGCAAGAACTCTCTATCTATCACACTAGAGATGGTCCTGAAGACCTGAGGGTTATTAAAGGTCAGCCAATGTTGAAAGTCAATCCCATAGATATTCCTGTACCTTCTGAATTACACACGCCTTTGCCCAAATATCCTAAATTTATCTCAGGTTACTTATCCACCACCCTAGACTAGATCATATGCCTAGACTAGCCTATCTTGCTGTTTGTTTTGCCCCCAGAACTGAAAAGGCACCAACGTGTAATAATAGACTAATTTGTTTAGAATGGTATGAACTGGTTGCCCCATACTTCTCTGTCTCCCATCCTCTAAGCCACGTAATTCTTCCCATGTTGTTAACAGCCAGAATCTCCTCTTCACATTTGTCTCATAGGCAGTACATTAAGGCCTCTGAATTCACAGGTTTACATCCAGATAGGTTGGCCACCATTTGGAAAGGGACCAGACAGGAGCTGTCTCATCCTTCAAGTCTAGAAGAGTTCCCAGTCCCAACTAAATGCCATCGCATATCCTGTTGTGTGCTGTGTGTGGACTGGAGTAAGTAAATTGTTAACACATGCCTGTTGCTCAGAGGTGACGATCAGAAACACCATTCTACCCACAGAGTAAATTTTCTTTTCTTTTTTAATCTGTATGTATATGTGTGACTGTGTATGCATATTTATATTTGTGTATTCATGTGTGAGGGAGGGAATGTGCCTATCACAATTTGAATGTGAAGTTCAGAGGACAATTTCAAGTCACAATACATGCCTTCTGCCTTGTTTGAGACAACGTCTTTTGGTTGGCCACAGCCTATACCAAGATACTCGATATGAGACACTTGTGCTGTTCTCCTGTCTCTGCCTCCCATCAAGCCACAGGAATGCTGGATTATAGACACATATTATTTTATCAAGCCTTAAATGAGTTTTGAGTATTTGAACTCAGGTTATCTCATTTGCATAACAAGCAGTTTTACCCATTGATACGTCCTTGCAACACATGCATACTTATTTTTCCCAGTGATAGACACCACTGAGTACAGCCTTGCTAGCCACATATACTCAGCATGAATGAAGTAGGTGGGAGTGGATTCCAACCGAAGTAACAAAAAGGGCTCAAGCAGAGGATGCAAGACATCTTCCTGGAAAGTGGAAATGGAGTAGATTCTGTGGGTGGACTGGGGGTTGGTGTGGATGGGAGCAGGAGGGATGGAGGATGGATGGAGAGAGGACTGGGAGAGAAGACTGGAACTGGGAGGCCTTCGGGAGGGCAAGGTAGAAAACTAGTGCAATGGAAACTCGCTGGACTCCATGAGGGTGACCCTAGTGAAGACTCCTAGTAATGGGGGATGCGTAGACTGAACTGGTCATCTATGTAACCAGGCAACACTTCCAGTGCAGCATCGGGACACCGATTCAGTCTACAATTTATCCTGTTTGGAAGATGTGCTGGTGTAATGATGGTACACAACTATTAGCTAACCAATGACTGGCCCAGCTTGAGACCCATGCCATGAAAGGGAGCCCATCCCTGACACTGCCTGGACGGCCAGGACCCAGAGGCTGGAGAGCATAGAGACCTAGGAAAGAACCAAACATGGCTGGAAAAAAAGAAAATAAAAGTCAATAAAATGGTTTCTCCTGGTATTCTGCTATAATCACAGAGCAGATTCTAACATAAGCATCACCAGAGAGGCTTCATGCAACAACTGATAAAAACAGATGCAGAGAGCCACATCCAAACATTAGATGGCACTAACAGAATCCTAAAGAAGAAAGCGGAGATTTAGGAGCCAGAATGTTCAAAGAAACCACAGGAAAACCCACAGAATCAACTAACCAAGGCTCATAGGGGCTCACGGAGACTGAAACAACAATGGGGGAGCCTTACTAGTCTGACCTAGGTCCTCTGCATATATGTTGTGGTTATATAAGTAGCTTGGTGTTCTTTTGAGACTCCTAACAGTGGGAGCAGGGGCTATCTCTGAGTCTTTGCTTGCTTTTGGAACCTTTTTCTGACTACTGGGTTGCCTTGTCCAGTCTTGATAAGAGGTTAAGTGCCTAGTCTTATTGTAATTTGTTATGCCACATTGGTTGATACACCTGGAAGACCTGCTCTTTTCTGAAGGTAAATGGAGGAGTGAATATAGATGAGAAGGGATGGGGGCACTGGGAGGGCAGGATGGAGGGGAAACTGCAGTCAGGGTGTGATATGAGAGAAAAAGAAATACAAAAAAATTTAAAAAATATAGCTTGAGGGGACAGGAGGTACATATACCACTTGCCACCACAGGACTGAAGTAAACTACATTGATAGATTGTCTTAAATATCAACCATAGATGACATTTGAACTGCACGCAAAATAAGTAGAAACATTTGATGTGGGATTCCCCTCTGTATGCCGTGAATACCATTCGTTAATAAAGAAACTGTCTTAGACCTGCACAGGGCTTTTACATAAATATTTTAACAAAAACTGTCCTTTTACAAGAAAAACCCACTGCATGTCCATTAGTCAAAAAGAACCACAACAAAATAGAAAACTTACCATGTGGCTATGATTCAAAGAAAAAATTATGCAGACCGTAGAACACTAACCAAGTCCAGTATTCAAGCCAAATCCTTCTGATGGACCCATAAGGAACCCGGATAAGCAGCAGAGTAGAACGTGGCACACACAGCCACTGAGGCCAGAGGCCTTGCAGGAACACTTTCCTCAAAAGCATTCCAGTCTGATAATTATCTGATAAAGCACAATAATGTATAAACATAGCTCAACTTTTTTATAAGCCACATATGTTGTAATATATGCAAGTTTACACATGTATATATATATATATATATATATTATTGAGATACAGTGTATGTGTATAGAATGGGTAGCCCTTTAGCTCCTGAGCTCACCAAACCCGCCTGCTTTAGTCTTCCAAGGAGCCAAGCCAGGGACATCTGTCTCAGGACCGAGTTAGCTTGCAGCAGCTGGAACTGATGAGGACAGGGTTGAGGCTCATTAGAAGTGTTATAAGTCATTTGGAGATATGAGAAACTTGGTGATTGGTAGGAGAGGGACATGTGTTGGGGGATGCAGATCCCTGGCCCCTTGACTTTCTCTACCTGCCTCAGACCCTTTGCCTGCTGGAGTGAACTGAGCAAAACAACTTGTTTACCTGTGCCTGCAGCTGCTCTGAGCATGAGACCCTGATGGCAGGGGAGTGAGTTCTGGTGAGGCCTGCAGCTGAAAGATCCCGAGAGCTGGGGCGTGGCTATCAGTTAAGGATCCCTATATAAGCTTCCCCTGAGCACAATAAAGTTGGTATTCTTGTATGAAGGATGACCCATGTCCCCATGTCTCTGTGTGTGTGTGCATGTGTTTTTAAGTCTCCAGCTTAGTTCCCGGCTCGCGTACTGTCCCATAGTGCAGGCGCTACAGACATGGAAATTTGACATCCAATCAGCTCCAGTGTAGACAATTACCTCAAAGCTTCTAAAGAGAGCACAGAGAATTGTATCTAGGATCTTACACATGTCAGATAAATGGTCTACCTCTGAACTGTTTTCCTAGTACCAGGAGATTTTTTTATTCTTTTTCAATTTTTCATATATGAATACAATGTGTCATAAATATTCCTACCCCCATCATTCCCAAGAATCCCAGACCCTACCATATTCTCCTTCCAATTTCATTATTTCTGTTCTTTTCTTCTTCCTCTTTTTTCTTTCTCCTCCTTCTTTTCCTCTTCCTCCTCTCCCCTCTATTTAATAACCCACTAATTCAAATTAGACTTTTTACATATTTTGTACTTTCTGTAGAGACAGACCATAATTAAATTTCCCTTCCTTGCCCGGACCTTGCTCTATATCTCAGGTAGGGCTTAACGTATGATCCCTGGCCTCAATCCCCTAAGTACCTAAGATTATAAACCCATGTCATTTGATCTGGCTTTATTATACTTTCTATGTTGCTGGAAAACACACCCACAACTTTGTACACACAGGGCAAGCTCTCTACCACTGACATACCTCTTACAAACTTCTTTAATTGTTTAACACATGTGTCTCATGACTTAGCAATTATGCTCTAGGTTGTAAATAAAAAAAATAATAATTACATGTGATCACATGCAATCATGTGTAAGAATATAGCTTTTTTTTTTTTTTTTTGGTTTTTCGAGACAAGGTTTCCCTGTAGTTTCTAGAGCCTGTCCTGGAACTAGCCCTTGTAGACCAGGCTGGCCTCGAACTCAGAGATCCGCCTGCCTCTGCCTCCCGAGTGCTGGGATTAAAGGCGTGCGCCACCGCCGCCCGAGAATATAGCTTTATTAAAATCCAAACCTGGAATTGGAGGCTCACACCTATTATTCAGCCACTCAAGAAGCCAAAGCAGTGAGATCATGAGTTCAGAGCCAACCTGGACTACCTAGAAACCTTGTCCCATCAAAGAAGAACAAAGAAGCAAGTGGCACAGCTGTGCATAGACTGGATAAATGGATAGACAGAACAAGTATAGTGTGCACACTTGGATGGCATTTCACAATTAAAGGAGCCAAAAACATTGTTAAGTGACATAGACAACCACAAAACATTCTATTTATATTAGATTCGAGACAAGCCAAATATAGCAAGATAAACTAATGTCACGGTTACGTTGAAACCAGGCTAAAGGTATGGAATGATACCAAATGGATTGGGGAAAGCCTTGAATGGAGGGAGGGCTGTTCCAAATGTGAACTGGTGAAAGTTGCATGCCCTGAGACTTTTCTCAGATTTCCTAACCACACACATAAAAGAGATTAACTGCATTGGAAAAATCCAATGATTCAGGGGTAGAGCACTTCCTAACATGTACAGTCCCTAAAATCAATTCCCAAGCCTCATAAAAACAATCCACACTCAAGCCACTGAAAGTGAGATAATTACTAAAAGTCTAGGACGGATTCTGGCTTCCTGTTGGAGGTTTACTATGTACGTGCAGAACTGAAAAGCAGGGGCAGGCTCATAGTAGGAACGTCAATACATGCTCTACATATAGAACGGATACAACCTGCATGGTCAGTCTCACTAAGAGGAAAATCTTCCCTGTCCCCTGTTCAAGTCAGCAGGGACTTAATGTTGTCCTAGGAAAGCCATTGTTTACACATTCTACCAGCAGAGAGCACGAGATATAATCCTGGAGACCTCTAGCCAGAGACTGTTTCCCACCACAGCAAATCTGTGGGCATCTTGACCCTGGATTTCCAAAACTATAAAACTGTATATTTGTTACTGTTTGTAAGTTACTGAGGTTATGTATTTTGTTTTGTTTCTGAGATGTGGGTCTTGTTATCTTGCCCTGGGCTTATGCAACCCTTCGTTCTCAGTCTCCAAACATCTGAGGCCACAGACGCTAAGAGCCTACTTTGTAGTTTATTAACTTTTGGGAACAATGTTCTGCACTTATGAAGTTAATGAACTTTGGGAAATCAGATTTGCTATTGGCAACTTAGAAGTACGAGAAAACATGAACCAGCTGAGAGAGGACAAAGGATTTCCTGAAGTCAACAGTGCCTGAAGGTTCTGCTTCATTTGAAGAGGGTCTGATACTTGGTGATGAGGAGAGAGAGGATGAGGAGAAGAAGATGGGAGGAAGGAAGGAAGGAGAGAGTCTAAAAGAGTGAAGTGTTAAAGAAGATGAACAGAACACACATCCATATGGTTGTGGGACCATTTATTGAGTCTAATAAAATGTGTTCAGAAGGATAAGGAGTAACACACAGAGGGTTTGTCATACACAATGAAAGGGAAATGCTGAGGTTAGAAATGCTTATGTGAGTTTGGAATGAATAAAAATAAATAAATGGACTTTGTAACCTTGGGATGACCTAATCCATCCCCAACCCCACACACCTTTCCTATAACTGGCACTAAAGCTCTTCATGCTTATCTTGAGCTCCCTTTAGCTCCTGGATCTTCTGAGGCAGAGTCTTCGTCCAGAACTGTAGCTTTCCGGCCTTCAGGGCTCGGCCCACAGCAGGATAGATGTCCAGCTTCAGGTACTGCTCATCATGGATCAACTCAGGCCAGTAGGGGAGACCCTCACTGTTGGGGTTCCTGTGGGTGTGTTACCAGCATGGAAGGGTGAGGTCACTCTCATCCAAGAGCTGACACCTTGATTGGGGTCAGAGCAGTAGAGAGGAGGCCAAGAGCCTCAGACAGACTAGTGTGCTGATATAGAATATAAGTGTCACCCACCAATGTCTGATATGAAACCAGGGAAGCTGTCTAGGTTTGTGTCCCCCTCTCAGAGGGAAAATCTAAAAAACAGTACCACAATACTGTGAATCACCCACCAGGACTCTGTGGGATGAGCAGTAACTGAAAGCCAGAAGGTGTCTGCCTAAGTGTGCCCTGGGATGGAGAAGACTAGTGTGTGATTAAGGACCCATGCATGCTAATGAGGTACACACACCTGGGAGCCCTGGCTGGTCTTGAATAGGAGGTTGAGGGAGGGGCATGTTCTCACCCATGTCTTGCAAAGTTGGCCCAGTACTTCATCATCCTCCTGTTCAACAGTTTCTCCTCCTCAGTGAAGTCAACTGCAGACAGGAGACAAGGGTCCAAATTGTAGCTACTTCGTGCAGGTGCCAACTCATGCTCTACTATATCAACCGCAGCTTAACTCTGAAACCTAGACCTGGTGTATGCTGTCTTCCCTCAGCACTCAGAACCCAGCATCCATCCAAGTCTCTACTCAGGTTCACTCCTACCCCAATGTGCTCCCATTCCTTCCAGCACAAGCTGGACTAGGAAAGCTTCGTATTCTAATCCTGGTAGTGGTTTGTTTTGTTTTGTTGTACCTCAGAAATGGTTATCGCTTGACCCCATTCTCTCCCAGAGCCTCAGTTTCCCCAACTGGACTGAGAGCTCAGTAATCCCTCAGGAACGCACCAAGGACACCATTCAGCTCAAGAAAGACTCACCTTTCACTCCCCAGAGGGCACAGCCAAAGACGAAGGCAGCGTGATCACCATGGTCAGCCCTCACGTGGGGTGGCCGGAGGTGCTTATGCTTTCTGAAGCTGGGCTGGTGCTGGAACTCATAGAAGTAGACAGGAGCATGGGATCCTGGGAGTGAGGACACACGTGGACATAAACTTTTCTCACATGGAGCTTTCCCACCTAATCCTTGGTGATGAGAAACCTTGCTCTAAAGTTATCTAGAATCACAGCTGAGTAGTGACCCCAGAATGGAGAACCGATGGTGGGAAAACGTTTTTGTAAACAGATGAGTGGTTTGAATGAGACCCCCAAGTGTAATTAATGTGTTCCCTCCTCTAGACATGGGTAAGACGTCTCTCTTTTGCACTAGACATGAGGATTTACTGAAGTAAGTGGCTTAAAATGCTGGTAACAGAGATGTGATCCAGACATGTGTCAGGTCTTAACACTACAGTGCTCACCCGGGACCCACAGCTCTGACCTCCCCCTGCCCATGGTCCTGTTACAGATGTACTCACGCTGAAAATGTGCTACTTGGAGTGCAGGGACCACAAACAGGAAGTCCTCCATCATCTCTGTAAACTGTACTTGCAGGGTCTGTGGGTCCTCAACGTCCCCCATGTATTCTTCCATCAGCAGGTCACTACACTCAGGAGGCAGCAGCTACAGCAGGAGGAGTCAGAAGGAGAGATGCTTACTGGGCAAGCACTTGGATAGGTAAGAAGCAGCCCCCTAGTAAAAAACGTGGCCTGGGATGAGACAGGGGATGCAGGAAACGTATGACACTTGGGTGACTCCACACAGAAACACACATATGCATTGCCTTTTTTCTGGGCATGGTAGCTGAGAAGAGTATATCAAAATAATTACAATAATTGTTATTAGTGATCTTTCTAAGAATAATCATTAACAATAATAAATAATGCTAATAATAATTCTATCAGGGCAGGAGCCAAGGTCTCTCACCATGTGTGCTGCTCTGCTCTTCAGAACAGCTGGCAGGGTCTCTCTGGTTATGTTCTTTATGACATGATCGAGGCCCATGTACTGGGAAGTAGAGGAGAGTCTTAAGTATAGAATGGGTTGTCTCTAGATCAAAGTATCTGAGTTCCCATAACCCACCATTTGAGTTTAGTGTCCCAGGGGCTTAGAACCAGGTCTTACCAAGGGGACTGACCAGCCAAAATCATCACTGTCAACACCAATGATGCTGGGGACAGGGCGAAAATCCACAGAGGCCAACAGCTCCCGAGGATGCCTAGGTAAGAACGTCCCATCCACTACACCAGGGATTATAATGAAGACCTATGGGGCACTAAGAGTCAGTGCTGAAGATCAATCACCTAAATATTCTGATGCCCACTGAATATCCACATGATTTCCCCATTTCCTATCTCATCTTAAGATGCTATGCTCACTCCAGAAGAAACTGGACATTAAAATTAGCCTGTCTTGTTATTTCTGCACACAGTACTAAAAGGACAGCTAACCACAGAGACAAGTTAACTGGTTCAACTAGTAAGGACTGGCAATCCCACATGCTAGTGACCAGGTCCTCCAAACCACACAATTCTCCAGACCTGATTGATAGCCAGAATCTCTGCTTCAGTCTTCTCTCGTAGGCAGTGCACCATGGCCTCTGAGTCCTTGGCATCACATCCAGATAGGTTGGCCACCGTCTGTAAATGGAACAGGCACTTGTTGGTTCATCCTTCCAAACCAAGAGTTTTCTTGGTTCCAAGTAGACGTCATTGCCCCTAAATACCACATCCTGCTCTTTGCTGTGTATGAAAGGACTTAGGTGGAACTGTTCACATTTTCAGTTGTCCAGAAGTGACAGCTGGGAAAGGAAATGGGCCTGCACATTTGCTTGATTGTTGTTTGTTTGTTGTTTGTTTTTATGTGTGTTCATGTGTGACCATGGGTATGATGTGACATATTTTGCGTGTGAAGGTCAGAGGACAGCCTCAATGCCATTTGTCACCTTACCTCTGGTTTGCATTTGTCTACACTAGATTAACTGATCTATGACCTTCCAGGGATTCATGTTTCTCTTCCCATCTTTGCATAGGAGCACTGGGTTTACTGACACATAGTACCACCTCTAGCCTGAGGTGGGCTCTCGGGATTTGAACGTGTGGCCTCACACTTGCACAGCAAGTATTTTTACAAGTTGGCCCCTTGCCTGAATCCATGTGTCCTGGTTAGATATTTTTTTGTCACTTTGACATAAACCAGGGTAATCTTGAAAGAGGAAATTCAACTGAGAAAATGCCTCTATCAGATTGGCTCATAGGTGAATCCGGGCATTTTCCTAATAAGTGACTGATGCAGAAGGGCCCATCCCACGATGGGCAGTGACACCCATGGGCAGGTGTCCTGGGTGTATAAGAAAGCAAAGTGAGGAAGCCATGGGTAACAAGGCAGTAAGCAGTGTTCCTCCTTGGTCTCTGCTTCAGTCCTGGCCCCCAGTGACCTGCCCGTGCCCTCACTCTGACTTCCTGTCAAGTTTATCTATAAATTGTAAGCTGAAATAAACCTTTTTCTTTGAAAGTAGCTTTTGGCCATGGTTTTTATCACAGCAATAAGGAGCAAACCGGGAAAACATGTGTAAGAATCTTGTTAATGGTGGAAGCCACTGGGCACAGCTTCGCTGTCATATAACACACTCAGCACAGGGGATGCATTCTAAATTTTATGCCTCTTAGAAATTATTGAAATTACTGGGAAGAAGGAATTTCCCATATGCTTGTTTTCCTCACTTACCAGGTTAATGGAGTACCAGAGGCAAGGACTGAGGTAGCAAAGTAAGGATGGGTATTGATGAGGGCACTCACTGTGTGGACCACCTCAGGTGTGTCAGAGATAAGCTCAGGCAGCAGGGCCACTCCACTCTGCATGATGGCTCTGTGGAAGAGTCCTTGGGACATGGGGGACACAACAAGTGAAGACACACTTGTGCCTCCTGCTGAAGAGCCAAAAATGGTGACCTGGCCAGGGTTGCCTCCAAAGTAGGCGATGTTCTGCTGGACCCAGCGCAGGGCGGCCACTTGGTCCAGGTAACCCCAGTTGCCTGTGGCGTGTTTGTCTCCAGTGCTGAGAAGTGGCAGGGACAGGAATTACAGGTCTGTCCATGTTCTATTCAGACCCCATTGTCCAGCCCAGTTCCAGGCTTACCTGAAGAAGCCGAGGATACCCAAGCGATACTGGATAGCAACCATTATTATATCCTCAGTAGCAGCCAGTATGGATCCATCATTCATGGAAGCCATTCCCAGAACAAGTGAACCACCATGAATCCACACCATCACCTGGAGACATCAACACAGAACTCAGGAGGACCACACCCAGTCCAAGGTCAACTGTAGTATCCACTATTATCAACTGCTTTGTCTCTGTGCAGGTTGACATACACATTGATCTCCTACTCAGGATTTTAGGACATGGTCTGCCAATGGGGTACTCTAGGCCCACAAGCATGTTTCCATCCCCAGTTTCCCATCAGGAAATCTCAGCATGAATTAATGCCTCGAGATCTAAAATAATGACATTATCACTCTGTGACCCATCAAAGTGGGGCAAACAGGAGTGTCTCCACGTGTGTTTTTTTTCTGATTACTAATCAGAAGGGACATCAGATCCCATTGGCACAACAGATAACCTGCAGCTAGAAATTTTGGTATTGATAATAATGAAGACCTCGAGCACCCTCCAGAGCAGTTCTGCCAGGTTCAAGTTGATAGAAGAATTCCTGGTTTAATCAAAGGCCTAGAGCCTCTTACCTCTAGAGTCCCAGAGCTCTGAGTCACACACCCAGGTTTAAGTAGCTCACCATGGGTTGGGGTGACCTCCTTGACCCCAATAAGGTAAGACTACTAAACAGGGTCTAAACTACAGGGGATCTCAGAATTACGTTATCCCTTCCAATCTTCCAGAGAAAGAAACATCCTCTCCCCCAGCTGATGATATCCTGACACTCACAGGTAAGTTAGAACCTTCATTGGCATGGACTGGTGTGTAGATAGTGAGATACAGGCAGTCTTCAGACATAGGCACGTTCATCTTCCTCTCCTTTGAGGCCTGTGAATTTGTCTGCAGACACCTGGTAAAAACAGAAGACAGATTGCCCAAGATAGGTAGCGGTCAAACCTAAATCATAGTCTGAATTTTCTCTCAGCCACATCAGAACTACTTTCCATGATGCCATGATAACATCTGACCCCTCTTTAAAGTCCCTACCAAGGTAAAGGCCACCAGCTCTGTAGAGAAGAAAATGAAGCAAGACTTTTATTCAGGCCTCTGGTTGAATAGTAATATCCTGAATAGGCTATTATACAGAGACTGCTGGCTTCCTCTGTGAGAATGATTGGCTTCCTGTACTGGCATTGATCACTTCTGTATTATTTAATCCTGGTGTGGGGGTTAGTTTTGTTAGTTGACTTTACACGGTGTGAAATTACCTGGAAAAATAATTCAAAATGAGGTAGTGTCTAGATCATTGGGTCTCAAATTTCCTGATGCTGTGACCCTTTAATACAGTTCCTCATGGTGTCGGTGACCCCCAACCATAAAACTATTTCTTAACTGTAATTTTGCTACTGTTATGAGTTATAATGTAAACATATAATGTCCAGGATATCTGATATTCAGCCCCTGAGGGGATAGCAACCCACAAGAATCGAAACGCTGGTCTAGATTGTTTGCCTGTGGGCGTGCCTGTGGCAAATTATCTTGGTTATATTCATTGAGATAGAAACACCTGCCTCTCGTAGGAGGGACCATTCCCTGGAAAGGGGCTTCTGAACTGCGTAAGAATGGAGAGAGTAAATGAAGCATTAGCAGGCATGCATGTGACCCACAGGCTGTGCTCCTGATTACAGATGTGATGTCATCCGCTCCCTGAAACTTCTGCCCTGCGGTTTCCACCTATGGTTGATTATTTCCCAGAATTGTGACCTGTGCTAAAATCTCTCTTCTCTTCATTTCTTTTGTCAGGGTCCTCTATCACAGCAACAGAAAACAAGCAAATGTACTCGGGTATTGGGGATCTGTGCTCACATAGGATCCATAGGATGAATAAGACAATCCCACAAGGTAGTGAGACATTCTCCATCTCACTCCAGACTCTCACGGTACCTTCTTCTTCCACACAGTCTCCAGTGGAAGGCATGTGTCCTTAGCCAATGGCACCTGGACAGAGGATGGTCACAGTGACCGTGAAGAATGGCCTTAGCCTCTGCTCCTCACTGAAGTACCTGCAGCTAAGACCCTACTGGCGCCAAGCTCTGACCCAGGAGCCTGGCACCGTTGTTCCTCTCTAATCCTTAGCACATTCCTCTGAAAACCGTGTGGGAGGTGCCCTCGGGACAGACAGAACACTGCTATAGAGCTGAGACGGAGGAAGCACAGCAGTGTGGCCTGGAGCTCATGTCTGAGGGTCCCTGGGCCCCAGAACTTACATGGCTGGCTCGGAGGTTGCATCTCTCACACCACTCCATGGCTCAGGGGGCTCAGGAGATGCAAATCGAAGTGGTCCCACAGGTGGCTTGGCAAACGGAATTCCCCGGAAGGTATAGACACCAAGTTCACCATCTTTCACGTGGACGAGGCTTCCTCTCACCTGCCCTGTGTATGTGTTCCTGATGGGGCTGGCTGAGTCCCGTCCTGCAGGGGAAGAGAAACCATCAGTTGTCACCACACTTGGGAATTCCTACCTCGTTGTCTCCGTGGTACATGGGGAAGGTAACCTGGGTCCTCTCAGTTCAGCTGTGTGATGTAGAGATGAAGACTTTTGAATTACTTAGGGCTGGAAACTTTGTCCACTGGTCATCTTGAAAACTGACAGGACACTGTACAATAAAAGAACTTCTGGAGGCATCACAATCCCTGACTTCCAACTCTACTACAGAACTACACTACTGAAAATAGCCTGGTATTGGCATAAAAACAGACAGGAGGACCAATGGAACCGAATCGAAGACCCCGATATTAATCCACACACCTTCGAACACCTGATTTTTGATAAGGAAGCAAAAAATATCAAATGGAAGAATGAAAGCATATTTAATAAGTGGTGCTGGCATAACTGAATATGAACATGTAGAAGAATGAAAATAGACCCATATCTATCACTGTGCACAAAACTCAAGTCCAATTGGATCAAAGACCTTAACATAAAGCCAGCCACACTAAAACTCAAAGGAGAGAAAGCAGGAAGTACACTTGAACACATTGGCACAGGGAACCACTTCCTAAATAGAACCCCAGCAGCACAGAGAAACAATTAATAAATGGGACCTCCTGAAACTGAAAAATTTCTGTAAAGCAAAGGACACGGTCAACAAGACAAAACGACAGCCTACAGAATGGGAAAAGATCTTCACCAACCCCACATCAGACAGAGGTCTGACCTCCAAAATATACAAAGAACTCAAGAAATTTGTCATCAAAAGACAAATAACCCAAATAAAAAATGGAGTACAGACTTAAACAGAGAACTCTCAACAGAGGAATCTAAAATGGCTGAAAAACACTTAAGGAAATGTTCAACATCCTTAGTCATCAGAGAAATGCAGATCAAAACAACTCTGAGATTCCATCTTATACCTGAAAAAATGGCCAAGATCAAAAACACTGATGACAACTTATGCTGGAAAGGTTGTGGGGAAAAGGGAACACTTCTGCATTGCTGGTGGGAATGCAAGCTGGTATAGCCCCTTTGGATGTCAGTGTGGTGATTTCTCAGAAAATTAGGAAACAAACTTCCTCAAGACCCAGAAATACCACTTTTGGGTATATATTCAAAGAATGCTTAATTGTGCCACAAGGACATGTGCTCAACTATGCTCATAGCAGGACTGTTTGCTATAGCCAGAACCTGGAAACAACCTAAATGCCCCTCGACCGAAGAATAGATAAGGAAAATGTGGTACATTTACACAATGGAGTACTACACAGCAGAAAAAATAACGACATCTTAATTTTACAGGCAAATGGATGGATCATTTTGAGTGAGGTAACCCAGAATCAAAAAAACAATTATCACATGTACTCTCTCATAAGTAATTTTTAAACATAAAGTAAAGAAATTCAGCCCACAAATCGCAATCCCAGAGAACCTAGACAGGAATAAGGACACTAAGAGAGATATACATAGATCTAATCTACACGGGAAATAGAAAAAGACAAGATCTCCTGAGTAAATTGGGAGCATGGGGACCATGGGGGAGGGTTGAAGGGGGAGGGGAGAGACAGGAAGGGGAGCAGAGAAAAATGTAGAGCTCGATAAAAATCAATAAAATTGAAAAAAAGGAAAGAAAATTGGCAGGTCACTTCTCTAGCTAACAAGGTGACAGGTTCAGAGACGCTTGGCGTTATGACGGAGTTCTTGTCATCATACACATTCTCTAGGAGCTCCAGCCACAGCCACATTCTGTCCCTGCTAGCTCCTCAGTACATGGTAACCTTACCATCTCTGACCCTCCATGTGCCATCGTGTGGGCTTTGGTGTGGGCATTAGAGGGCTCACAAATCCACACTTTCATCTGTCGTCTCCACAGCTCCTCTCTCCCTGGTGTTTCTCTCCCCCAAGCTCAGCCTGAGACTCTGCAAAACTGGGCAGCTCTGGCCCTGGTCCCCTCTGCTCACCATGCACGTGGAGGAGGAGAAGCAGGAGCCCACAGGCCACAGCAAACAGCCAGCCAGGAAGTCTACTGAGTGGCATATTGAATCCCAGGCAGAACTCTGTGCTACTACAAGATGACAGTCTCTCAGCAACAGGAAACAGAACAGGTAGGCCTTGCCAGGCAGGAATTTAAACCTTTCAGGACGTAGGTGTGGAAACTGGTTGAGTGGGGCAAAGTTCTTATTGCAGGAGAACTGATAAGGCAGAAGTCAATAGGGAACCAATAGCCGGCAGGCAGGACAATGACCCTTCTGCAGGTTCTGCTCCTTCCCTGGACTCTTGGATAGACATGGCACGGCATCTGAAGTCCTTCTGGAATGCCAGGATTCCTGTCCTTGAATATGAAGTCACCATGATTCCTGGCCCTTTTACTCAGCAACCCAGTGTGCTGTGGGAGAGAAGACCAGGGAGCAGAAAGCTGTAACAGGAGAAGCCGCGGGGCTTCTGTGGGTAGGAACCCACTCAAGATGTCTCAGATGGAGAGAAGTGAGAGGGTAGGAGCTCTAAGTGTGACCTCACCCTCATGACACCTCTGTGCTGCCAAGGCTCGTAGAGCAGTGAGTCCACCCTCACAGTCCCTTGTCTCTTACAGTGATTTCTGGGTCTGTTCCTGTTAACTTCCTGTTAGTTCATGGCAGTTTCTTTGAAAGACACTGAAATTCTGGCTCTTTTTCCTGTCTCTGTCTCTGTCTCTGTCTGTCTGTCTCTCTCTCTCTCTCTCTCTCTCTCTCTCTCTCTCTCTCTCTCTCTCTCTCTGTGTGTGTGTGTGTGTGTGTGTGTGTGTGTGTGTGTGTGTGTGTGTGCCTGTGTCTGTGTGGGGGGTGTGAGTTTGTGCATGTGTGTGTGGACTATGAGTTCAATAACACCTTCAAGCCCTAGTGAAATGGTTCTTAATCTCCTTAATGTTATGACCCTTTAATACAGTTTCTTGTGTTGTGGGGATTCCCAAACATAAAATCTGGCATGCCGGATTCCTGACATATCACCCCTGTGAAAGGCTCAATCAGCTCCTAAAGTGGTCATGACCCACAGGTTGAAAACCACTGCCTTAGTAGCTAGCCAAGGCATCAGCCCACGTGCACTCAATGAAGAGCCTTTCTTTCTGCCCAGCTCCTGAATCCAACTGAAGCTCGTTCTCAACTCTCTCTGCTTCCTGGTGTTGAAGACTGGCATTACAAAATCATCATTTTGGTGATGTCCTATGGCTGGCCTTCAAGGCAGTATAAAAAGGTAGTATCCTAGGATGGCCTGGGTTTGTCATATGCAGGGGCCTTGTGAGCAACAGGATCTAGACGATGGGGGATGGAGCCCTTTAATGGCAGAGAAAATGCTTTAGGTGAACACAGAGACAGACTGAGCACCATTTATCACCTTTATACAATGTAATATATTATAAGAGAAAGTTTTTAATACAGGGCCTAAAAATGTTTAGGGACAACAATAAAGTCAGAATATAAATATAAATATAAATATAAATATACAGGATCTGATGAGAATGATTGTGTCACAAGGAACCAAAGAGTTCTTGGGGAATCTGTAAAAGTTAGAAATAGCCTTCTACTCATGGACAGGTACTCAGGACGAGAGCGATAAGATGTTATTTCCTGGACATTTCTGGATCTTCTGATGCTCCCTTCCCACATCCAGGATACACCTCCCAGTCAAACAGATTCACAGATGTCCTGAGTCTGTGAACATGAACCTCATAGCATCTCAGGCAAACTCAAGCAACACACACACACACACACACACACACACACACACACACACACCCATAATGACACAGCATTGCCTGTGCAGCACTGACATGAGAGCTGCTGAGAGACACACAGCTGTGACTGCACACAAAATGCTGGCCTGCTGTGCTGGGGACCAGGAAATGAGGGATAATGGAACATTCCCCTAAGGACCTAAAAACCTACATACTCTAAGCATGAGTGAAGATAAGTGTTTGGACACCATGGGTTGTTGACTCTTCTTCACCTCAGAAAATGTCCTGCTTTGGATGCTGTGCAGTCTTAAGCAGTCCTGATCCTCTCTGCCTGGGAGTGCAGGGAGGGGTCCAGGGAGACCCTCCTTCTGCTGTGTGTGTCATCTCAACAGCTCCACCTCCCTTGCACCTCTCCTCCCACAGCCCCATGCTCAACACTGCCGAGTCTGGCAGACCTGATGAGTTGCAACAAGACACATCTCCTCAACTCTGCCCTTTTTCTCCATATATCTCTGAATTTCCTGCATGGCTCTATTCTGCCTGGCTATTGGCCAAATCAGCACCACTTGAATCTCAAAGGCATTGAATTTAGTAGCAGAGCCAGTTACAAATGAGTTCTTTTCTATGACAGGATAGTCAGGACTCTGATGTTCCTAAATAATATGCAATTTCCAAAGTATTTCCATCAGAAAGCAGTCAAGTGGTTGCCAGGAAACACTGACCAGGCAATGATTAATATAAAGGAGCATGAGGGAAATTTTTCCAACAAAAGAAACATTCTCATATTTGAAGTAAGAATGGATATATATATACACATACATATCATAATTTTATGCAAATTTACCAAACTATGCATATAAATCATTTGATGATAAAGTTTTTCAAAATATTTTTCAAAATAAATTCCTTTGGTGCAGTGTCCTGTGCATCTGCAGAAATGAAAACATCACAGAGGTATGTGTACTTTTACATATTAAATTTACAACATGTTAAATTCTAAAAAGAAGGAAGGAGGAAGAGGAGGAGGAGGAGGAGGAGGAGGAGGAGGAGGAGGAGGAGGAGGAGGAGGAGGAGGAGAAGGAGAAGGAGAAGAAGAAGAAGAAGAAGAAGAAGAAGAAGAAGAAGAAGAAGAAGAAGAAGAAGTAGAAGAAGAAGAAGACGACAAGAGGAAGGGATGTAGGTTCACTAGGGCACAAAGGAAAGCTGGCATCCATTGGGACTCACACAAACACACTGTCATGGGGGAATTTATTGAATATGTGAAGCAAGACAAGATCCAGACAAACAGGGTACCAATGACACATGTAAGTGTAGCTGAACAGATACATGAAGAGGGGATGCATGAATACATGGAAGATGGAGTCAGCCCTCTCTTCTGAGTGTGTGGGACCTAGATCGACTCCACTTCCACTCAAGACACCCCACTATTGGGCATAACATGCTGCAGCTCTGTGTGTTTATTCTTAACCTTCTTCAGCTCCTGGATCTTATGGGGCAGACTCTTGGTCCAGAACTGCGTCCTGTTGGCCTTTAGAGCATAGCCCCACAGTAGGCTGGACGTCCAGCTGCAGGTACAGTTCATCCTGGTTAAACACAGGCCTGTGGGGCAGGTCCATGCTGTTGGGGTTCCTGTGGATACACCCTCACAGCAGGGTAGGGTGAAGATCACTATGGGCTATGCTGTGCTCAGACATGATCCCCTAGTTTGGATCAATATGGTGGGTGAAGCAGGCCAGACAGGTAAGGATACAGGACTGTCTCAGGATAGAGGCAAAAAAGAAACTTCCATTAGTGTTACTCTATAAGGGCATGGCCATCTGGGATGTTTTTCCCTTTCTTTCTATAGCAGGCTCGTGCACACAAAACTAAGCAGTCTGGCCATACATGTCCCAGGTCACAGGAAGATGACTATTGACTGACACTCGATACCACTGTGTGAGAAAAATCTGCTGTTGCTGAATAACCTATCGTATGACAAGGAATCTATATATGCTCACAAGGCTACTACAAATAGGAGGAGGGCCTGGGAGATTCAAGGGGTGTGTCTTCTCACCCATGTCTTGCAAAGTTGGACCAGTACTTCGTCATCCTTCTGTTCAGTAGCCGCATCTCATCAGTGAAGTCAACTGTAGCCATGAAGAAGACAAAGGTCCGGGTTCCAGACACCACACGCAGCTGCCAGTTCACAGCCTGACTCTGGTGCACGTTGTCCTACCTGCCTAGATCCAGGATCTTCCATTTCCCAGCCATACCTTGCCTCTGACTGAATCCACCACCCCCAGGCACAGCTTACTCTTAGTCAAGAGGCCCTTTCTTTGCTCTGGCATAATCATTTAGAGAAACATCAAGACTTTAATTGGCCCTCTCTCATGCCAGGCCTGACACCACCATCAGGGTGATGATAGGGACAGAGAATACAATCTGGACTGTGAAGGAGTCAGAATTTAATCCTAGTATAAAATTTTGAGCTACAAGATTACTGAGAAACTCTCCAAGAGCCTCAATTTCCTTGGTTGGACAGTGAGCTCAGTCATCCCTTGGGTACTCATCTGAGTCCCCATCCTACGCATGGAAAAAAGAGAAGACACATTTGCTGCCCCAGAATGAGAATCCAAAGACAAAGAAAATGTCATCACCATGGCTGGCCTTCATATAGGGTGGCCTAACATCTTTGAAGAAGTTGGGTGGGTGTTGGAATAGACAAGGGCAAAGGGACCTGCAAGTGTGGGCATATGATACAGAGGAGCCTCTCCCGGTACCTGGCCTGCCTCATCTTTTGTATAAGATACCCTTTACCTAATGTTGTCACAATGGCTGGCAGTGTATGGGATTGAAGACTCCAAGGCTGAAGCATGAGCCTCGGGAAAGGCCTTGGTTATATCATGGCCTTTGAGGAGTTTGAGGAAGTCCTGGAGCATCATTACCTCACTTTCCTTATCTGGGCATGGAAGAGGTGTCATGCTCTGTAAACGGAGACTGAGAGGCTGTTCTTTCGTTTGCTGGGCACCCATATCCGAATAATTATACAGAAACTATATTAATTACAACACTGTTTGACCAATGACTCAGGCATATTTCTAGGTAGCCCTTACAACTTAAATTAACCCATTTATATTAATCTATGTATCGCCACAAGGCTGTTGTGGCTTACCGGTAAGGCTCCAGTTCACGCTGCGTTTGTTTAACTCTGTGAAGCTGTGTTACTGTGCCTATCTAAAACACCTGATGGCCTAATAAAGAAATGAATGGCCAATAGTGAGGCAGGAGTAAGGATAGGCAGGGCTAACATGCAGGGAATATAAATAGAAGGAGAAATCTGGGATGGGAGAAAACAGGGAGCAAGAGAACAAGGAAATGAGGATATCAAGGAGTCAGCCACCCTCCTACATAGCAAGCCACGGAGAAAGAAGTAAACAGAAATAGAAAAAGATAAAAGTTCAGAAGCAAAAGGTAGATGGAATAACTTTTTAAAAGCTAGCCAGAAAAAAAAAAGCCAAACTGAGGCCAGGCATTCATAACAAAGAACCTTCTTGTGTGGTTTATTTGGGAGCTGGGTAGTGGGCCCCTTAAAAAGTCAAAAGAAGCCAGGCGGTGGTGGCGCACGCCTTTAATCCCAGCACTCAGGAGGCAGAGGCAGATGGATCTCTGTGAGTTCGAGGCCAGCCTGGTCTACAAGAGCTAGTTCCAGGACAGGCTCCAAAGCCACAGAGAAACCCTGTCTCGAAAAACCAAAAAAAAAAAAAAAAAGAGTAAAACATCACCTATACCCCACTCCAAAACAGAAGCATATCTCATTCTTTGCTCAATTGTCTCTTGGCAATGGCAGATAACTGGAAGCTCCCTATTCATTGGCACACAACTCTAAGAGTCTTACCAGTTGTGTTGATGTGCTCTGTAGTGCAGCCTGAATGGTCTCTCTGACTATTTTTCCCAGTGTCAGTGTTGCTCATGTACTGAGAGGTGGATGGAAAGGCTCAAGTTGATTTTGAAATAGGCTATAGCTGGGACTGTGGAGTTCTGAGCACCCTCTCCCATCCAATGCATTTCTCACTTCATCAGGAGTTGTATCTGGGACTCACCATTGGGTTGTCCCAGCTATACTCATCATTGGTGATACCTATGATGCTGGGGGCAGGTCGAAAATCAGCAGAGACAAACAGCTTCTCAGGATGCCTGGGAAACAACTCCCCATCCGCCACAGCAGGGATGATCCTGAAGAGCTGAGGGGCATTCAAGATGAGGGATCCAGTTCAATGACCAGATATTTTCTGATGTCAAACAATCCCAGGATGCCCATACTCATCTCTGATTTAGCTAAACTGGTATCCTGTTGCACTAATGACTACAGGTTCATCAAGCTATGGACATCAACTACATTGTCGCTGAGTAGAAAGGACTTTGTTTCACTCCCCATTGGAGCCCTTCTCAGACACTAACACCATGCACTCAAGCCTTGGTAATAGCCAGACTCTCCTCTTCACTCTTGTCTCTCAGGCAACCCACCAGGGCCTCTGAGTCCATCTGGTCACATCCAGACAGGTTGGCCACCATCTGTACAGAGCACAAGCAGGAGCCTCTTCATCCTTCCAGCTTATTGCAGGCACACACCTGATGAAAGTATTCGGGTGAAGAGGAGGGAGAAGTCTATAATGGAGAGGCCGGAGGGCGTTTCTGAGTAGGTGCACGCTCGGGATGCCACAGATGGAGAATGGAATGGAGCTTGAGGAAATGCGACCTGGGTAAATAAAGGGGAACTGCATGTACATGCCCACCACTGTGAAAACACCTCCCTGCTCTCAGGACTTACAGTTTCCTGAGTTCACATTCAGAGTCCCTCATCTCTTACACTGGTTGCAGGGTCTGCATGTACCCACTCCCGCCCCCCACTATGCCTTGACTGTTCAGTGAAATACGCTGCAACTCTGCTACCACAGCATACTCCCTTGACCTCTTTACCGTAGCTACCCTGGAGGCCAGCTTCTATCAAATTCACAGTTATCCTCGTGCACTGAGACCTGCTGGCTCTAGTGCTGAGGACAGTCTAGGCTCTCTGGGCCTGAACTGAGGTTGGAACGCAGGCCCTTGAGCGGGAGTTTCAGAAACATAGTGAACCTCGGCGGACTACAACTGAGTGTACAAAATCAGGAGCTCCCACCCAGACCATCCATATTTCCCGAAGGTAGTGTCATGAGGCTCAATCTCAGAAAGACTTTAGAGCCACCTAAGAACCGGCCTTCGTTCCGCTTTCCAGTCCCCAGAGGTCTACAGAACCCACAGAATAACACAGAAAGACTTGTTCCGTGGCTGGGTTTTGGTCATTTCCCTAGTAGAGTACAATCAGGACTTGTCCTCTTCCCCCTGCTCTCAATTAGCTGCATACTCTGTGATCCCAGTTCCTGACTGGGCAAATCCTGTATCCCCAATTCCCTGATTGAAGGAACAGCTGAGACGTGGAGGCTGAAGGTCCCCAGATCCTCCAAGCTCAGAGTCGGAGAACCAGTTTCTCTAGTTAACTGGATGCTATGGTAATCTTCTGAATCCTGGGCTTCTGCAGCAAGCTGGAGGAGGGTCCCATGCACTCTGCTACCTAGTGCACTGTCATTCAGAGGCCAAGACCACAGAGAATGTGGAACGGAGAGTCTCACTAGTCATTGTCTGTATATGAGGAAATTGTAAAAGTGGTGTGTGTGTGTGTGTGTGTGTGTGTGTGTGTGTGTGTGTGTGTAGTGGGAACGGAGTAAAGCTCAAGGAAGCAGCTGAAATGAGACACCACTTCACACCATTTAATATAGTCAGATTTAAGACCCATAAGCAAAAATATTGGCAAAGACATGGAGCAACTGATACAACTACACATGGCTAGAGGGGAAGTACAAGGATTAGATGGTGATTTGAGAAGGCAATTTCACCTTTTCTCTGGATGTTAAACACATTTGCTCTATGACTCAACAATTCTACTTTCAGGTCTTTAGCCTGAAGAAACAAGTGAATGTCTTCACACCAAGTCATGAGTATTGTTTGTTTACTTGTATTTTGTTTTGTTTTGACACAAGAGCTCTCTACATAGTCCTGGCTGTCTGAGAGCTCACTCTGTAGACCAGGCTAGCTCCGACTCACAGATTCACTTGCCTTTGCCTCCTGAGCGCTTGGATTAAAATCGTGCGCCACCGTGCCCAGCTCAAAGTCTTGTTTGAAGACGTGCAGGACGGCTTGATTAAAATAGCCCAAACAAGAAGTCATTCAGATGTGCACCAACAGGTAAGTGGGTACAAGGCGTTCACTCACAATCAAAGGAAAGTGCCATTTGAATCTCAGCGACATGATGCTCAATGACAGAATCTTTCACATGATTCTTCTCCGTGATAGAGTAGACAAGACTCTGATGGCTCTGAATTGTATTCTATTTCCAAACATCAACTCCAGAAAGCAGTCAGTTGGTTGCCAGGAAACAGGGCTCAAGTCAATGGTTAATGAAAAGAAGCATAGAGAAACATTTGTTGTTCGTCAGAAAACAGTCTCAACCCCGAGGTGGGTGTGGTTACATGCCTCATATTTTATCCCACTACACTAAGCTGTGGGAGTAAATGAGTGGATTTGAGCGCATACTTATCATTTGACAATACAGCTGTACAAAAATAAAACAAGTGCTGAAATCTACAAAGTCCACTGCTAACACTCTGTTCATCTGCTGAAATATGCTTGCAACCAGCAATAGACTCAGGCTCCAGCAGAACCAGCCGGCAGTTGTGGAACTTTCTTTGTCTGCCCTCTGGTGCCCACGGTGAGCAATGCAAGAGTCGTCATTTCATGATGTCCTGTGGTTGGTTTTCATTGCAGTTTACGAGAAAAGACAGACTTGGTGCACCTGGGAAAACCAGAACTCCAAAAAGGCAGTTTCTCAGAGGCAAAAAGCTATGGCTATCTCAGGTCTACAGGAAGAGGGGTCTAGCTGTGTGGTGACAGAGATGAAATGTCTTAGGAAAAGACTTGCAGACAACACAATTTGGCACCCTTATAGAAAGACAAAGTAGAAGGGAGGGGTTTCGTTTTTCTTTGCTTAGAGGACAAATAAAAGATCTTTTGAATGAAAATAAGGTATGAATGTAAATTAATGACACAGGGAACCAAGGATAATAGAAGTGTCATAAGAGCGATAGGTGTGTAATTTTAAAAAGCATAAGGACCCTCGATACATGGATAGGTGATGATACATGGATGTCTCAGGGAGACAGGGACATGCCTGGGCTTTCTGACACCCCCATCCTCATTTCGGAAACCCACAGTCAAACATCTTCACGGTATAGATGGAATCTCTGTCCATCTATACCAATTATACCAATTGTACCATCTATACCAATTATGCTTGACACTTGTCACAGCAAGAGACAACTCGCTGAGGTGGTCGTTTAGAGACTCTCCTCATTAATGCTTCATCTTCAAGTGAGAATCCTCTGTGATAATATGAGGAAGTTGTGCCGTGCTGTGCGGTGAAGTGAGCTGTCTGGGAGTGAAATGTCCAGCTACAGAAAGTTTGTGATCATACTGTGAAACATAGGCATAAGGGCTCACTCTTGTGAATCCTGGACATTCACGTAAGACCCTACCAAACTTGATGGTCCCTGTGAAACCAAGCCTGGATGAACAGAGGATGGGGCTCAACTCTGCCCTCTAGTGGTTGTAAATGATTCTGACCACGGCAGTCACAGATTTTTCTAAGCAGGGAACAGGATTGGGTCAGGCTGACGATTCTGCCTCCCAAGGCACTGGTGACCTCTGTAGCCTGGTTGGCAGCAGGCAAAAGAGGAAGTCTGGTAGGAAGGGGCTAAAGGATAAAGTAAGTGCTGCCTCCTTAGGGTAGGTCAGATTCAAGTGGCCTACCCGGGGTCACCGGGGTATACATTAGGATGCCCTGTGGTGAGAGACATAAAGAACTGCACACACACACACACACACACACACACACACACACACACCCTGGACATAGGGCCATCCAGGCTCTGCTGCTACTGCCTGACACATCTCCTCTGCCCTGGAAGTCAAGCCATTCTTTTGCCCCAGGTCTAAGTGGAGTACATGGGGAACAGAACACAGGGGCCACCTAGTGCAGGTGTGGGGTGTGGGGCCAGGAGTTTCTGTACCTTCCAGGACAAGGAACCTTGCTGGGAGCCCTTTTCATCAATCAATGCCCGAGAGCACATTCAGAACCAAATGCCAGAGGGAAGGTGTTATTACCAGCATTATCCCATGGTGAGTAACAGCTCCAACCACTTCCACAGCCACTCACAGAGCATGAAAATATCCCAACCCTCGCCCACCCACCCCCACCCAGAGGTGTCTAACTTCCA
Source organism: Arvicola amphibius (assembly GCF_903992535.2). Lineage (NCBI taxonomy): Eukaryota > Metazoa > Chordata > Mammalia > Rodentia > Cricetidae > Arvicola > Arvicola amphibius. The sequence continues at coordinate 31,176,635 of NC_052061.1, read as the reverse complement.
AGTTCAGCACTCCTCGTGCTTGACTGGATCCTGTGTTGGATGTCCTCAGAAATATCTGACCCTCCCAATGCCACAAGAGACCCTGGATCTGTAAACATTTTTGGCAGTTCATTGGGTAAGAATAACTCTATACCCTAGCGCTCTCTCTCTCTCTCTCTCTCTCTCTCTCTCTTTCTCTCCATGGCGAATCTATGTCTCTCACCTGCCACGGTCTCCCACCCGCAAGGGGACCTGCCAGGCCTTGGGTGACCCACCGCTGCCCCTGGTGGGACTGGCCTCAGGTCACCTGCGTTATGTTTATGAATGTTAACACACACTATCCCCAATCATCTGCCCTCCACAAGCTCCTCTCTGGGGTGCATCCTCACCCTCAGGCTCAGCCTCTGACTCTACACAACTGTGTAATTCTTACTCAAGTCCCTGTGCTCTGCAAAAGTCTCCTCCTGCACTAGGAAGAGGAGAATCAAAGACCCACATAGCACAGCATTTAAATAGGCAGAAAGTCTGTCTGCCACATTACATTAACTTCAGCGTCTTGGCCTGTTTCTGCACTGTCGTTAGGCATGGCTGTATCTCACAGACAAGCATCAGCATATCAAGGCTGCCTCCAGAAGTTTGACCCAGACACTATGTAGGCTGAGCACACGGTGTGCCTGGCAAGATCATTGTGCCTGCAGGAGAATTCCTGAATAGGCTAAGGTCACAGGCTGCAGTGGGCCTCAGACCAGCAAGCAGGGGAGAGCCTCCTCCAAGAGGTCCTTTGAGACATCAGGATCGTTTTTCCGAAGTGTTGAGTCCTTGTTTTAACTTCCCCTGTAATCACATTCCCACTGTGGGGTTTTGCTGGAAAGAAGAGTTCAGGAAGCTGTAAGTATACATTCTCCGGCCCCAGATGGAGAATAGGGCGGACCTTCGGGGAATTTGATCTGGGTAAGGACAACTGCACGTGCACACAGTGAGAGCTCGGTGGAGAGGGGCGAGGGCCCTCATCCCAAAAAATCCTTTTTGCTTTCAAGACTCATAGTTTACGGGCTCCACTTTCAATTATACACCATCTTTTCTATTTTAGTTCCTAGTCTAAGAGACTATGTCAGCCCTCCCCAACTCATACGTAAATATGACGTTTTCAAGTTCATGGTCGCTTGTCTACTTTAAAAGCATGTAATTAGTGCCTGCCGATCCCTGTTCGGGGAAACCAGCGTGAGTTTTGCGGACCTACGGTTCCGAGATAGCAAGAGAGCGAGTTTGAGCTTCCAAAAGCCCTTTCGGCCTAACCTCCTGAAGGGTGGTATGGGTTCAATCTCAAGGGGCCTTTAGAGCCCTTGTCAAACAGTATTGGCTTCTGCGTTCCAGCTCCCAACAGGATCGCACGGCCAAGAGCCGCGAGAGTCTCTTCTGATACCCTGGCGAGAGCTACCAGCCCTTCCCCGGCTCTGCGTAGGCGGCACGACAATATTTTGCAAACTACCGGTCGAGTCCCGGGAGCGTGGCAGGTCCCTTGCGCGACTCCGTAGTCACACCACGCCCTCGCCTCATTCCCAGGAAGTGCGCCCGCCGCAGGAGCGGAAGTACACACCACCCGGGGGTTGTGGGAACCGCAGTTCCGGGATGGTGGGCGGCGGTGGCGGCGCTGGCGGCGGTGGGCGCGGCGGGCTTCTTGAGAACGCCAACCCCCTCATTTATGAGCGCTCCGGGGAGCGGCCAGTGACGGCGGGCGAGGAAGACGAACAGGTGCCCGACAGCATCGATGCCCGCGAGATCTTCGATATCCGCCGCTGCTGGGCGCTGGCGGGATGGTGGGGGCTTGGGGTACCGAGAAGAAGTGATGTGCAACACAAGCTGGTGGAGGGGTGTCCTGGTTAGGCATGCCGGCGGAGGTTCTGAGTGGGCCAAAACTTAGAGTCCCTTTTCCTTCACTTGGCACATCTCATTCGGTCCATTAATGACCCCGAGCATCCACTGACACTAGAGGAATTGAACGTAGTAGAGCAAGTTCGGATTCAGGTGAGTCACCCGCAGCATCAGAGTGTGGGAGCTTGTTCAAGTAGTTAAAAAGGTTCCGTTATACATTAGAGGCTGGCGTTCTCCATTCACAAACGGCGAAGAGGTTGTTTTTGTGGCTGTTATTAAAACTGAAGCCCATAAAAGTTAGGTGACTTGGCCAAATCAATAAACTAAAGACAGGGTCTCTGTGCTAGGAGCGGTCATGTGATCTTTCCAATCTCCCTTGTCAACCCAGGTTAGCGACCCCGAGAGCACAGTGGCCGTGGCTTTCACACCCACCATTCCACACTGCAGCATGGCCACGCTTATTGGCCTGTCTATCAAAGTCAAGCTTCTGCGATCCCTTCCCCAGCGCTTCAAGGTCAGTTGGAGTCGAGCCTAAGGGTGAAACAGCTACTGAGGAGAGGGGACGTCAGAGTGGAGACTGGAAGGATCCCAACTCGCAGAGATGAACTGCGAGGAAACGCCAAGCTGATGTGACAAGAAACACTGCAGAAAATAGTGAGGAGTGTGGCAGAAAGGGAAGCCGTAAGATGGGCTTGCTGGAGGCACTGGCAGACCTTTAAGTCAATAGCAGCTGACAGGGTCCTTGGGTAGAAGTGGATGGACTGCAGGTGGGCTTGGGTGGGGCAGAAGGGCCAGGATCAAGAGAAGTGATTAGAAGGAAGGTAGGGAAATGGTGTCCAGAGGGAAGGGACCGGCCCCCTTGAAAAAGGACAAACGCATAAGTGCTCAGGCCCTGGTTGTCTTTCTCCCAGATGGATGTGCACATTACACCCGGGACCCACGCCTCGGAGCATGCAGGTTAGTGTGGGCTGTTGGGGAAGTTGATTTTTCTTTCCCCTAGGGCCCCAGCTGTGTGGAACTTCCCCCTTTGCTACAGCAGTTTATAAGGAAGGTTAGGACTTAGGACTAGGGGTCTAAGTGAACAAAATTGCCAGACTCCAGCCTAGACCAAACTGACCTGACTTAAAATCTCCCGCTTCCCATGAACTTCCCTCCGATATTCCCCAAGGACATTGTGTCGGGCTTCAGGGAATACTGGAGACAGACTGAGCAGTCCCTGGAGGTATGGGGTATTCTGGACAAGAGAGTGTGGGCACTGGTGATAAGGATATCCTGATCAAGGCTTGGAGTCCTGTGAAGGTGATACAGGACCTTTATTGGTAGAGGTAGAATCCATACCGAGGCTAGCAGCATGGCTAGAGTTGCTTTAACCCTGTTTTTCCACCCCTCTTTCCTTCCTAGTGAACAAACAGCTTGCAGATAAGGAGCGAGTGGCAGCCGCCCTGGAGAATACCCACCTACTAGAGGTCGTTAATCAGTGTCTGTCAGCCCGCTCGTCATAAACCAGGCTTTTGACCACCAGCCTGCACACAGGTGTCCTGGCCTCAGCTCCACCAAGAGCTTGTGGCTTTGTTTTCTTGAATCACTGATAATGAGAAACTAACATTTTTCATTTTATAATAAACCCTTAATTTATATTCATTTTCCAGCATGCCTCAGCATCTTTCATGATGGAGTCATTTGTCGTGGTAGAGGGTAATGTGGTAGTGGGTGCCTTTGAAGGGTGAGTCTGTGAAGTGCCCCCATTATTTCGTATTTCTCCCAGTGGGGCTAGAAAGATGGCTCAGCAGTTGAAACACTTAACTGCTCTTAAAGAGGACCTGGGTTAGGTTCCGAGCACCCACATGGAGGCTACCAATCATTTGTAGCTTCAGTTCCAGGGGATCCAACGTCCATAGGAACCAGGCACACATGGTACCCATACATGCATACATTCGGGCAAATACTCATGCACATAAAATAAATCAGTAAGCTGGGTGTGGTGGTGCACACTTTAGTTCCAGCACTCAGAGGACTGAGGCAGGCAAGATCTCTGCTTTCTGAAGCCAGCCTGGTCTGCATAAAGAATTTCAGGATAACTAAGGCTATATAGAGAGACCCTATCTCAAATGAAAATAAATCTTTTTTTATTTTTAGCTCTTCCAATGTTTCAGTTAGCAAAAGTTGCAAATGTAAAAAACAAAACAAAAAAAAAAGATTTCTTGAAATATATAAATATACCTGAATAACCAAACCACTGATTGGTTTAACTCAGTAGATTCAGTTGACCTGTTGTGACACTGGCCTTACTTGTGTGTTTATAGAACTATTTCTACAGAAACTTAAAGAACCATGTCCTAGATTGATATACGTCTGTTGTCTCAGTTTCTTTTCTGTTACTGTTGTAAGACCTCATCACTATGGCAACTTATAAAAGAAATGTTTATTTTAGGGCTTACAGTTTCAGAGGACTAGAGACCATGATGGCCGAGCAATGGCATTGCAGCGGGAACAGCTAGAGCTCACATCTTTATCCACAAGTTGGAGTCAGAGGGGGACACTAGAATAGTGAGTCTTTTGAAACCTCAAGGCCTACCCGCAGTGGGACACCTCCTGCAACAAGTCCACCCCTCCTAATTATTCCTAGTTCTACCAACTGGAAACCAAGTGTTCAAATACATGAGCCTATAGGGGTCCTTATTCAAACTACCACCACAACCGTATAACAGTTCTTTGTCTGGACAGAAATTGAGCCATTCTGCTCTGAGAATGGAAGTGTATGCCTGTAATTCCAGCACATGAGAGGTGGAGGCAGAAGGATCAGAAGTTCAAGGCCAGCCTTAGCTACATAGTGAGTTTAATGTCAGCTTGGTTATTGCATGAGACTGTCTCAAAACAAAAAACTAATAACCAGTATCCAGTCCTGTGTGAGTTCCAGAAGCAGCACTTAGATCTTTACTATGTGTCGATATGTTGTGTTTGGTTCTTTGTCCTCTAAAATTTTCTCTCCTTCCCACTGGGAGTCAGCTTTCCATGACTACATAAACGAAGTAATTTATGAAGAACGCAAGTTTGGGGGCTGGAGAGTCGTTCTTCTAGAAGATCTGAGTTTGGCTCCCAGATCCACTCAGCCCCACCTGTAACTCCAGCTTCAGAGGATTCAGCACCCTCTTCTTGCCTCCACAGGCACTCAACACACAATGTGGCATATGCACACACATACATATAAATAAAAAACAAGTCGGGTTTTGTTTTGATTTGCTCTTTTTAGAAGAAGAGGACTGGAGAGAGAACTCAGCCGTTCAAGGTACTTGTTCCTCTCACAGAGGACTCAGGTTCGATTACTGACACCCACATGGTGGCTCACAGGCATCCATAACTCCAGTTCCAGGGAATCTGATGGCCCCTCTGGCCTCTGCAGATACCAGGCATGCCTATGATGCATAGACACAAATGCTGGCCAAATTCATAACTCTTTTTAAAAAAAATCCTTAAAAAGTAGATTTATTTTGCTTCATCGCTGTGGAGGTTGTAGGCCATTGTAATCAGTGCTGTTGTTTTAGGGCCCGTGGTGTAGCAGCGCATTGCTGCAGAGTGTATGGCAGGGAAAAAAGGCTGCATTCAAGTGCATGTTCCTGAAGAGCTCGCGCTGGACACGACCTCCACCTCCTCCCTGCAGCTCCACTTGAAAGAGTAAGCCTTTGACACCTGGACCCTTGGAACGTTTTCAGAGCCAGGCTATAGTGCCCACCCTGTACATACCCTTAACTCTCGACCTTAAAAAAAGAGGAAAAAATCCAAGGGAGTTATTTTAGGCAATTCCCACCATGTGGTGTGCTTCTTTGTCCACTGGAGGTTAGTCTGAAGGCCCAAATGAGCTCAGGCTTGCGGTGTGTGTGCTGTGACAGTAACCTGTACATAGGATACCTTTGCCCACCGGTAGTGATGCCCAGGTTAAAGTAGCAATACTCATTTTCTCTCCTGAAAGGGTCCTGGGGAATCCTCACCATCCATCCTTCAGGGGTTTGTGTTACCCCAGGTGCTGGGTAAGAGAAGCTCGGCTCTATAAAATGATATGACCATGTCAGGGGCCTCTGCCTCCTCTTGGCCCTGTACCCTGATTGCCATTTGTCATCTCAAGAGAGATCATTGGTCTCAGATCTTAGCTAATTGGAAGCTCTTTCCCAGGACTGCCTCAGGATTTCCTGCTTCAGTCTCTCTTGCCGATGGGACTGCCCACCCCTATGGGAGCCCAGACATGGCTATGGGCGGTGTCCTCATTATCAGAGAGCCTGTGCCCTTTAAGATCTGTTGAGTTATTTGCTTGTTTGTTTGTTTTAGCTTCTCAAGTCAAGGTCTCACTGAGTGGCCCAGGCTGCCTCAGACTCATAGTCCTGAGTGCTGGGATTATCCATCCGTGCCCAGCAAATCACCTTGCTCCATGTTCTGGTTGCTTTTCTTCCTTATCTACACTTTGCAGGTGAAGAATGATCTAGGAAAATATCCGAAAGACTTCCTGCTACACATAAAATACTGCTCCCTTGGCAGGAGTCGCTGTTGCCTCCATTGAAAGGCCTGGGCCCATCCCAAACCATGGCTCCTATTTCTCAGTTCATTCTTAGCAAGAGCTGGATATGACCACCCAAGACCAAGAAGATGAAGCCATTGGCCCATGGCATCTCTTTGGGACTGCTCTGTGCACAAGTAAACTTTCCCTTGGCCTATCTCAAATGATCTTCCAGACACTTTGGTCCTCCATTTTCACAAGGAAAGAGAGATGGGGTGACCCACCAGGGTGACTAGGTCCAGAGATCCTTTCCAAGTTGTGGGTCTCCCCACATGTGAACCTCAGCGTGGCAAGCCCCATCTGTCTGAGATGGCCACGGTATCTGTATTCAGCCATGTTGAGAGTAGTCAGGTGCTTTTGAGTCATTTTGATTGACTTTCATGGTGGCCAGGCCACTGGAGTGAAAGATATCAAGCACTAGCATTTCAGTCCCTTTGACGGTTCTTAATTTTTTTAATTTTATTTATTTATGTGTGTGTTGGTGTTTTGTCTGCATATATGTCTGTGTGATGGTGTAGGATCCCCTAGAACTGAAGTTAAACACAGTTGTGAGCTGCCACGTAGGCACTGGGAATTGAACCCAGGTCCTTTGGAACCACTGCACCATCTCTCCAGCCCCACTTTGACATTCTTGGCTCATCTGTCTTGGCTGTCTGCAAGACACCACCTGTGAATATTGAACCAGCACCCAGAGAACTTTCTGGAACCCCAGCTGTGCTGTGAAGGCATAGCAGCGGTTGGAGGAGGATGAAGTTTAAGATCTCTGAGACCGTCCACCACACATATCTAGCTGTGCTATTTCTGGACTGTGATCCCTCCAGCCTTGGTTACTATGTCTACACAATGGGAATAACAAATCACAGCTAAATGAGACTGCCTCAGAGGTTAGATGACACAAATGAACACGCTCGGCTACATTTATTTTCTCCCATCATCCTGCCCTTGACAAAAGGGTCTGGAACACAGTTAGTACGGCTCTGCTCAGTGAAATGAATGAAGTCACAGAAGAGAGCAGGGGCCCTGAAATCAGAGGGCTGTCGTAAGGGAGGGGGGCACAGATGCTCAGGTTCAGCTGTATTTCTTATTTTTCTCATTGCTGTGACAAAATCCATGACGAGAGACAACTGGGGGAAGGAAGGGTTTGTCTTGGCTCACAGTTTGGGGATATACATGGTAATATCATGGTAAGGAAGGCATGACTTCACACATGTGAGGCCACTGGACGTGTTGCATCAAAATTTGGGAAGCCAAGTGAGATGAATGCTGGCGCTCGGGTCACTTTCTCATTATAACCTTGGATACCAGTCCATGGATGATGCTACCCGAATTCAAGATGGGTCCTCTCTCCAGTTAAACCTTTCTGAAAACACCTATGGTCACACCCAGAAGCCCATGACAATTCTAAATACAGTCAAGCTGGCAATGGAGATTAACCCTCAGAGCATCCAAGTGCTGTTGACAGTATTTAGTCACCTAAGGAAGGAGTGGGAAGGGTCCCACAGAGAAGAGGCGGGTGTGGGTAATGGAGGAAAGTTGTCTGCATTGTTCCTGGGGTCCCTGACCTTCATCAGGACAGAACATCATCCTGGAGATACAGAAGCAGAAACAAGAGACAGTCCAAGGATTCACTCAACCTGCCCCATCCAACCAAGGATGAGGAGAATAAAGAGATGTCTCCTAAGATATACCATTCTTGAGGCTTTCCACATTCCGTGTTATTTATGTCTTAAAACTAGGGAGACATTATCCTTGGTCTACATGGAAAGAAACAGGCTCATCTGGGACAAATGAACAAAGGTGAAACTGCTAACAAGGTACAAAGCTGGTTCCAACTTCAGTTTGTTCCTTCTGGGCAGCTGAGCGAGTTGAGAGGACCAGGTGGCAGGAGTATAGCAGGAAATGATCTAAAGGTCATGTCCTGATATTGGATCGTGGAGCTCCTGGCTATACCTAGGCTTGTGATGTTCATCTCTGGCCTGTTGGCATAGCCACAGGAATGCCTGGGGTCTGAGTGGCTCTGTGTGGATGCTGTTGCCTTGGGAAAGAAGACACACTGTTGAGGTCGAAAGCTCAGATTACCAGAGGGGAAAGTCAGTCCTCTTTCCCTGTATGGCCCCTTCTGGGAAGGTCTACAGCTCTCCAGCCATCCTCTGCCAGACACTCTCCTGGACACCTCAGGGTTCTTTCCAGCCACACTGTATGTGCATGCCATGGGGGGAGGGGGGCATGTATGTGTCACAAACAGCCAGCCAGGGTTCCTAATGAAAAGTGATCACTGACTCTAGAGACTTCTGTGTTCTGTGAGGACAGGCTGGAGCCCCTGACTCCCTCTTCCCACTGAGCCTTATCCAGGAAACAAAAACCAGCTTGGGCTTCCTGGGCCTCCAAGATCCCTCCTTCATAGAAAGGACACATAAGCAGCTGCCTCGGCTCAGCTTTTGCTTACCTTGAGGGCCTTAAGAACAAGAGGACTGTGCATCATAAACTCCCTAACCTTACCCCCAGCCATTTCCTCAATTCAAGGCCTTCCTAGGTGTTGCCAAGGAGACTAATGCAGCAGCAGCAAGTCTGGCTCAAGTTTCCATGGCAACCTGAAACAGCACACTAAGGTCCACCTGTGTATGATGTCACCTGAGTCAAATGGGTGCCCTTCCACCCCCATCACAGTCATCACAAACGTCTTAAAAGCAAGTTCCTGTCTCAAAGTACGTCACAGCTGGTACACAGAAACAGAGACAGCAAGCGCGCGCGCACACACACACACACACACACACACACACAGTCTTCACTCTAGAGACAAGGAAGGAAGAAACAGGTCATGATGTCCAATTCAGGACTGGGGTCCTCGAGCCGGGAGAGGCAGACCCAACACTAGACACTCAGCCCAACAGATCACCTCTCCTTCCCTCTGAGATTATCCCAGTTTTCACTCAGTCTAAGGTAAACTCTGAGGCAGTGGTAGCACTACATCTACTTTTGCCATTGATAAAAGGGTCTGGCACGCAGTATGGATTGGCACAATGAATGAAATGAGTCTTAAGCGGAGCAGAGGCCCTGAAACATAGTGCCTGAAACTTCCCTACCCCTTGCCCATACCCTGCATTTATGCCCCTCTCTGGGTACGAGCAAAAGGCCCAGCATGGGGCTCAGGAGCAGGAAGAACTTGGAGACTGTAATGAGGCTGGCTTCTTCTGGAGTTCCCCACAATCAGCCTGGATCTCCCCCCCTTCTGCCCAGCCCCCCCTCCAGTCTGGGCAACCTCATGCCCAGAAACAAAATGGCTAGGGCCAGGGTTAGATATTTTTAGCAGAGTTACTGGCAGCTGCTTGGCATGCTTAGAGATAGGGTGGGGACTTAGGTTTGTGTTTTCCTTTCTCTGGCTCTGTAGTTTCTCTCCAGGAGACAAGCATACACCTCCACTTAGTAGGCTTAACAGAAGAGTCCACTGATGTGTCCTCTCTCTGAGCCCTCCCTTCTAACCCTCTAAGGGACCCCAGGGAGTCGTGGATGACACCCACCTTCAACATGAAGAACAGTTTCATTGGGGAGACTCTAAGTACCAGCACAAGGACTGGAATAGGAAGGACTTAGTGTTGAAGCTAGAAATGCCAGTTTAGGACCCTCTAAATTTGAGGAATGGGTGTCATGGGCTGAGCGTGTCCAGTCCTTAACTAGTCTACTGGCTTGGGTAACAGTTCTGATTTGAGCACAAGAAGGGAGACTTCACTCTTAAAGGGACAGACTAAATTTTCTCCAGAGGGAGTTGTACTTCTCTGGTCCACTTACCCACTACTGGCAGCCTCTGCATCATCCACCTCCCGCCTGTGCACCCGCCTCAAGCCACACTCCCCCCTCCCGGCCTCACCCCCCTCACCCCCCCTCTTCCCAGCTACCTGCCCCGCCCTGGCGGGTCTGAGGTCCGAGAAGGGAGGTGGGGGATTCCCGGGGGCGGATAGATGCGTCAGCCTCCCCCGCAGCAGCACCGTGGACCCGGGATGGGGACTGGGGCGGGGGCGGAGGCGGGGGCGGGAGCGGGGGTAGGAGTGGGGGCGGGGAGCCAGGCTGGTGGAGGTTTAAATAGGCGGCCCTAGAGCTGCGACCCAGCGCCAGCTGAGGGGCTAAGGTAGCAGAGGAGAAAAAGGCTGCAGTTTTGACAGCAACAAGGGTCCGAGTCTCTTTGAACAGAGGTCTACGAGTGGATTCTATCTGATCCCTCAGTGGGCTGTGCTGGAGCGCTGATCAGATCCTGAGAGAGTCTGTGAGACTTGGTGAGTGTCCTGACGAAGCGGGGTAGATCACACCATCAGGGCTTGGGATGGATGGGGATCCAGCTGGGTTACTGGTTAAGGCGTGGAGACCTTGGGACTCGCAATAGGTTCTGGCAGACCCTTGGTCCTGAGCATCTTTCTTAACTTCAGGGTCCCGCCTGCTTCCGCTGTAGAGCTACCATCCCGATTCCTGGTGCCCTAGACGGCAGCGTCCGACACGATGACCCTGAATGGCGGCAGCGGAGGGAGCCGAGGCACGGGCAGGGAGCGCGACCGCCGTCGAGGCAGCACCCCCTGGGGCCCGGCACCCCCGATGCACCGCAGGAGCATGCCCGTGGACGAGCGAGACCTTCAGGCGGCGCTAGCCCCCGGTTCCCTAGCAGCGACTACAGCGGGAACTCGGACACAGGGGCAGAGGCTGGACTGGCCGGAAGGCTCCTCTGACTCTCTTAGTTCTGGAGGCAGCAGCTCAGTGGAGGGCGTTTACAAGGTGCTGCTGCTTGGGGCGCCTGGTGTGGGCAAGAGCGCTCTGGCGCGCATCTTTGGTGGTATAGAAGACGGGCCTGACGCAGAAGCCGCAGGTGAGAGAATTGAGCTGTTTAGAAAAGAAAGATAGTTGGGAGGAAGGGGACATGGACTAAAAGACGCAAACACTATGGAATTTCAAGGCATTTTCAGAATCATGTTACTTCAGCGTCCAAGATGGAGAAACTGCAGAGCCACCACAAATCCCTACTTACTCCTCACAGCCGCTCCCCTACCCATGTGCCAGTCCTTGATAAGGAAGAAGTGCCCCGAATAGAAGAATTGAGTCCTGGGTATGCTTGGGGCAGGACAGTCCTGCCTGCCAGGGTTGGCAGGAACAAAATCAGAAGTTTCTAGGAGAGGAAAGTTGGGTAGCCAAGGTCCCTCGGGAGAGACGGCCACTGTGCTACCTCTGACCAGTGTGGTCACATTCACGGTGGAGCCGGGCAGCAGGAGGTCAGGGAGCCCTGGACACCCAGTACTTTGCTAGTTTGGGGACACAGAGAGGGAGGTGGGGTATTCCATGCCTCCAGCCCCCACCCAGCTATGAGGCTTGTCATTCGTTTGATCATAGCAACCATCTGCTGGTGGAGGAGAGTTATCAGGAGACTCTGAGAAATGGGAGGTGTGGTCAGAAGAGGAACTGGACACTGGGAACTTTTGACAGCCAACTGATAACTTGGCTATTGGCTCCTTTCCTAGGGCACACATATGATCGCACTATCACCGTGGATGGAGAAGAGGCATCGCTCATGGTCTACGACATTTGGGAACAGGTAGGATGCAGGCTGGGTCACAGGGAAAGAGGGGAAGCAAAGCCGGGGAAAGGACTTGCTGGGAATTACAGGGTTGTGTGTGTATTTGTCTCCCCTCCAGGATGGGGGCTGCTGGCTACCTGGTCACTGCATGGCCATGGGAGATGCGTACGTCATTGTGTACTCAATAACAGACAAGGGCAGCTTTGAGAAAGCCTCAGAACTTCGGGTCCAACTCCGGCGGGCCAGGCAAACAGACAACGTGCCCATCATCCTTGTGGGCAACAAAAGTGACCTGGTGCGCTCCCGTGAGGTCTCTGTGGACGGTAAGCAGGCATTGGGTCAGGGAAGGCGGGGGGAGGGGGAGGGTGATCCTAGCTGGGCTGCGGGCCAGTTAGTCTTGGCTCAGCCTGAGTCCCTGGGGATCATCAGTGGCTAAAAATGTTCAGGAAGAAAACTTGGTGTTGGAGGGTGGAGGAGATGCATCTGGTCCATCGAGCTCCCAAAGGCCTAAAGCAAAGGGGAAGGGAAGAACCAGATCTGCTAGGGGAAACTGAGGCATACAAGCACCCTCCTCAACTGCTCCTCAGGTCCATGCCTGACAGGAGACAAGGGTGAGGCTGAGGAAAAGGAAAAACATACAAAGGATCAGGAGGTCAGAGCATGATTCCATGCCCCACCTTTCTCAGAGTAAGTCTGGTACTCATTGGGCTTCAGCTTCCTCCTTTGTGGCACGCAGTACCAAGTACTTCAAACTTGGTAACCTTGCCCCCACCACAGGCCATTGGGCCATTTGTATAACAGCAAATCATAAAATACTCAGCTGTCAAATCATTTGCATTTGCCTTAGTCCACTACTGCAGAATACATTTTCAACACTGGGCTTTAAAGCATGAATTCCTTTTTTTTTTGCCACCATAAACCTTGGAGGCACATTGTGCCTCTCAAGTGACCGAGCAACTGGGATCACTGTGTCTTTAAAAAGGATCTAAGGCTCCTTCTTCCACTGTTAGAGAATTCTTGAGTTGTAGCAGCCAGATATGGCGAGGGTTTGAGATGGTATCCTCTGCTCCTTGTTGACCGGCACCTGTCTGTCCCTACCACACAGAGGGCCGGGCCTGTGCCGTGGTCTTCGACTGCAAGTTCATCGAGACATCAGCAGCCCTGCACCACAACGTCCAGGCACTGTTTGAGGGTGTCGTGCGCCAGATACGCCTCCGCAGAGACAGCAAAGAGGATAATGCCCGGCGGCAAGCTGGCACTCGGCGAAGGGAGAGCCTTGGCAAGAAGGCCAAACGCTTTCTGGGCCGCATCGTAGCTCGCAACAGCCGCAAGATGGCCTTCCGTGCTAAGTCCAAGTCCTGCCATGACCTCTCTGTCCTCTAAGGCTCGATGGGCCTCTCGCTTACTGGGCCAGTGGATGGGTGGAGGGGCTGGCCCAGCCAACTGCTCTGGAGGCCTCAGGGCTGGTCCATGCTCTGTGAGACTGAGAACTGTCAGCCGTGCACAGCCTGTCTGTTGGTTATGGACAGACAGACAGTGCTGACCAGGGAGGCAACTCCAAGAGGCCAATGCCAGGGAGACGCATGTGCAGGCCCACGTGCATACCAAGCAGCCTGAGCCCAGCTCGTGGACAGGACTCTGCCTTTCTTTGTGTGGGTGTATGTGCCCGGGAGCCAGGCTGTTCAGTGTGGTTGCTGTTTGTTTACATGCAGATTTTTGTAATAAAGACTATTTCCTGACAAGCCAGGGCTGTTGAGTAGGTTTCTTTCATGGTGGTTTCAAGAGCAGAAAGAGATGCTGAAATTGAGAGATAAGGGCTCCCTGCCCACATGACCTAGTGTGTGGTCTTGATGGTCCTGTTTGGCCTGGATTTAGTCAGCACAATGGAGGGAACAGATGGGAAACCTATCTATGGTGGTTAGGAGGAACATTCAAGAAGCAGGAAACAAAACATCCTTCCAGCCTGTTATCCAGACCCTTCCACACTGGGGCCTGGAATTGTCTAGCTGACTGAAGATCCTGTTGCCTCTCCATACATTAAAGGGAAACTGAGGCTGCCCCAGAAAGCACACTTTGCTTTGATCTCTCAGCCTGACATGCTTGTGGGCGCAGGCTCTGCCCTGGCCTTCCTAAGGGGTGGAAATCAGCTAAAGTCGGGACATAGAGGGGAAGACTTAAGAGAGGGGAGGTAAGGTGGCTGGTGTTCAAGGGTAGGTGTTAAGGGAGGCACCTGCAGGCCTTGCTACTTCCTGCCTGAGGTTATCCTGCAGGGGGCTCAGCATTCTTTACTCTACAAGGGCCCATGCTAATACATTGACTAGTTCGTCTTTTGCAAAGACTGCTCCCTAGAGCTCTCCCCGTCTGGAGTGCAGATTTCAGATCTGTGTGGGATGTGTCCCTGTGTGCCATCACTGCCTATCTACCCATCCAGGCCCTCCTAGTAGTGGAGCAGATAACTCTCCCTATATTGTTTTTTAATAGAGCCTGGAGCCTCGTATGTTATAGGCAAGTTCTCTACCACTTAGCCACATTCTCAGCCAATGCATTTTGAGACAAGGTCTCTCTAAATTGGCCAGGCTGGCCTAGAACTTAACCTCATGTCTTGGCCTCCTGCATAGCTGGGGTTACGTGGCCAGCTCTCCTTCCCTTCCTCTCTGTGTGAGAGATTCTGTGTGGCCATGGCTGTGTGTGCATTTGCACGGGCTACCGTGTATTTGGAGGCTAAAGGCAGATGTCAGAAGTCTCCCTAATCACTCTCACCTTATTCTTTTTAAACAGGGTCTCTCGCCAGGCAGTGGTGGCGCACGCCTTTAATCCCAGCACTCAGGAGACAGAGGCAGGCAGATCTCTGTGAGTTTGAGACCTGAGACCAGCCTGGTCTACAAGAGCTAGCTCCAGGACAGGCTCTAAAGCTGCAGAGAAACCCTGTCTCGAAAAAACCAAACAATAAAAAAATAAAAAATAATAAACAGGGTCTCTCCCTGAACCTGTAGCTTAGCAATGGAATAGATTGGCTAATCAGCAAGCCCCATAGATTTCCCTGTCTCCACTTTCCCAGTGCTGAGATTGTAAGAACTTCACCTGGCTTTTCACATGGGCACTGGGAATCGAGCTTAGCTCCTTATTCTTGACTAATTTAGCCATCTTCTTGGCCCCTCCTTCATCCTTCTCGACACGGGTGACAGCATAGGAGTTTACCTGTAGGAGTCTCCACTTATCTACTGCTTCTTTTGCGTGTGGGGTTTGGTTGCCCTTGGTGCTGGCTACGGTCTGAAAATGTGAAAAGGAAAATACCAGGCACCAACAATTCATACATTTTAAACTAGATGATTATTGGAGCAATGTGATTAAAGCCATCTTAAGTCATCTAGTTCTGTCTCACTCAGGATGTGAGTCAGCCTTTGTCAGGAGGATCCATGCTGCATATGCTACCCACCTGTTAGTCACCTAGAAGCCACCTCAGTCATCAGAACAGCTTTCTAATGTCACAGTGCTAGTCACCAGATAACACTCATAGAGCAGTGACGGTGACAGTCTGTGTAGGCCGAAGAGAGGCCATGCAATGCTTCAGAAAGTGAAAAGGCAAGTATTGGAAGAAATAAAACATAGAGAGATTTGGCATCATGCATGGATCGGGCATCCACCAGGGGTCTTGGAATGTGTACCCCATGGAGAAGGAGGACGCCTGCACATGTTTTCAGGAGCTGGCATTGCCGGTTGGTGATGGGTAGGAAGTGGCTGAGGGGGGAACTGCTACATAGGTCTGCTCAGTCCCAAAGCCTGGAGGCAGCCTGGGACAAGCGCCCACTTTTCTTCATTCTACGAACTCTTGGGAGCCCTTCAGGCCTGGTTAGAACCCTGGCTGCAGCTCACTCAGTATCAAAAAGATGTCTGAAGGCGGCTGCTCAGTGTGTAAGGGAGGAACCTCTATGACTCCCCCACACCCTCACCCAGGCACTATTAACTTCTCAAAGTTAATAGTTGCTTACACACACACACACACACACACACACACACACCACACCACACCACACCACACACACAAACACACACTCCAGGCCCTGGGAAAACTGCTTAGCCTCTCTGTGCCCCAGTATATGACAAGAGGACAGAGGACAGTTCCCTTTTCATAATGGAGTGGGTGAATAACAATGTGTGTGTGTGTATGTCTGTTTGTGTGTACAATGTGTATACGCTCAAAGAAGTTCTGGAAGCTGGTTAATAAGCATCTGATATGCATGAGACCCTCTTCAACAATCCCACATCTAGCATTAGTCCAGACTGGGTGCCTCAGTGACCCTAAAGTAGATACTCTGCTTGTCCTGGCCCAGTTTCCATCCTGAGAAGCCAACCAGATGCACTGTGAGAAGTTCTCAGGGTCTTCTTACCCTCTCCCCTCATCCAAGACTTCCAGAAAACAAATCTTCTCCTGGATCTCCTTTGTGGGCCTTATTGGAGATGTGTGGAGGCCCTGATCAGCCCTGGAACCCCCTCAAAGATACCTGAGCTGGCTCAGTCTTCTCTTTTCTGCTTAGAGGCATGAAAGAATGCAGTGCCTTGCCCTTGTCAGTGTTCAGGAACCAATGTGAGGCTTGGGAAGCATCAGGGGACCTCACAAGCGTCTGTTTCCATCTCCCTGAAGCATGGTCTGGAACTCCTAACACCCACTTGGGGTCATCTGCCCTTTGGGTTACACTTCCAGCCCCTTCCTTAATGTCACAAGCCACTTAAGAGTACTTGGGGGCAGGACAAAATCAGATGTCCTTCCCAGAGAGACTCCCAGGCTAATAAATGGGAGACAAGCTGGTGTCTTCTGTGCATAGTAGAGGCAGTCCATGGTGTGGAATGGGGAGGTGGTTCTAATCCAGCCTATTAGCATAAGACAGTGGTTCTCAACCTGGGTAGTGACTCCTTTGTGGGTCAAATGACCCTTTCACAGTGGTCGCATATCAAATATCCTGCATATCAGATATTTATTATGATTCATAACAGTAGCAAAATTACAGTTATGAAGTAGCAACAAAAATAATTTTATGGTGGGGGGTCACAACAACATGAGGAACTGTATAAGTGTCGCAGAATTAGGAAGGTTGAGGCTTTCTTGGAGAAGGGGTTATTTGTGCTTTTTGCTAAAGTATGAGTAAGTACTTACTACCCTGATGAAGGGTGGGAAGAGCATTCCAGGCATAGGGAACGGTATCTGTGGAGATCTAGCTACAGATGCATTGCACAGAGGAGAAATGGGACCAGGTCTAAAGTCACACACAAAAAAAAGTTGTGTCCAAGCCCAGAGGGCCAAGAAGTGCTCACTGAGCTGTGTCAAGGTGGGCGTGACAGACAAAGATCTGCCCACCTCCTAGGGCTGGCAGTCACGGATACTGAGCAGTCCTAACTTTCCAAAGTCAATAAGTAACTGGGGGTGGGGGGAGGGACTAGGCGGAGCCAGGCCTGCTGCTGTGGGCCCATTGGCATTTTCCACTCCTGACCGCCTACCTGCCCAAGTGTCCACTTTGCCTGCCCCACCTAGCCCAACCTGCCAGAGCTCCTTGAAGAAGGATCTCTCTCTCTTCTGGCAGCTGGACCAAGGAAGAGGCTTTGGGCATCAGTAGGTAAGGGGCTGGGAGCTCTCAGGTGGGCAGAGTTGAGCTTGGGAGTAGGGCTGCTCTATCCTTCAGACATCTGGGTACGAATTCTCAGGGATCCATCTTGTGGAGGAGAGTTGATAATGTTACACATTCTTAGCCACAGGCTGAGGTCTGCAAAATGCAAAATGAGGACAGAGTTCTTACCCTAAGGGCCTTCTGTATCTGGAGGGTGGTGGTGGGAAACGGGATAATCTCCAAGGCCTGAGCCAGAAGTCCTCTGCTCCAGAAGGAATCCTCTTGTGGTCAAGTCCTCCTTGACCTTGAGCAGGAGCTGCCATTCGGGCCTTACCTGAAACGTGGAATGGCTGGAGGTGACAGTCGTCTGTCCAGCTTCTAATTTCTGTGATTTGGTGGACTGCTAAATAATTAGCACTTTGGGAGCTGTTGCGGGGCGGGGGTGCTATAGCAGGAAGGAGAAAGGGGTTTGGAGATGAAAACTTCTATGGTCCTCTTTGTGACAGCAAGATCCAAGAGGCAGGATGATTGGGCCTGGGGGCCTCACTTGGTCTGACCAAGAAGCTGAATATTTGCAACAGGCCGCTGGAGGGGGAAGATGAGACTAGGCTATAGTGAGATCCCTCCGGCCATGTATACACAATAGAACCCTTCTTCTTAATCCTCTGGGCTAGATTCTCACTTCCATGTCCCTCAGGCCCACCTGGACCATGATCTCTGCCTGCCTGTGGCTGTTTTGCCTTGCTGTTATTCAGGTGAGCTGGGCCCAGCCTCATCCTTCAGAATTCAACCTTGGGGGTGAGCACCCTTGTCCCCAATACCACCCGGACTCATCATCCTAGCCACAAAAGTAGTGTGGGAGTCAGGAGTTCAGAGTCAGAGCTGAGGACCTGCTGTGGAAGCAGGAAGCATAAGACCAGAGGGCAGATGGACTAAGATCTAGTAGGCTGGGGGGGGGGGGGGAGACAGCAATTCCCTCTTCCTACCAGAGCCCGTGGAACAAGGAGAGGATTTCCCATAGGCTTTCACCACCGAGGCCCAGCCTGCAGAGCTGCATGCAGAAGTCCCTGAAAACTACGGTGGAAACTTCCCCTTCTACATAATCAAGGTGAGCCTGAGAGCACGGTAGTGTCCCATTACCCCAATATCACACTCTACCACCTCTAGGGTCTGCTCTCTTAGCTGCTTTGGTTCTCTTTTGAATCCAGCTTTTTAGACAATGAGTGGGTTGATGCCAGCCTAGGCCATTTCATGAAACCTTGTCTAAAAATGAAAAGAGATATTGGTGAAGAGGTCCCGCTTTAGACAGAGGGTGTCAGGGAGCATGAGGAGCATCAGGTACTAAAGGAAAAGCTCTCGACTGAAGCTCTGGTTACTGGATTTGAGATTCCAAGCAATCACCAGCTCCTTCTGAGACTCAGTTTCCCCATATTTAAAATGGGGCCTGTAGGTAAAGGGATTAGCCTCTAAGCCAGTGGTTCTCAACCTTCCTAATGATGAGACCCTTTAATGCAGTTACTCATGTTGTGGTGACCCCCAACCATAAAATTATTTCATTGCTACTTCATAGCTGTAATTTTGCTACTGTTATGAATTGTAATGTAGATATGCAGGATATCTAATATGCATCCCCTAAGGGAGTCGCTACCCACAGGTTGAGAACCCCTGAGAGTCTAGCCCATATCCCTGCTTCTTTTGACTCTGTTCTATCCCACCAGCTACCGCTACCCCTCGAGAGGGCTGAAGGCCAGATTGTCCTATCAGGTGGCTCAAGCACAGATGCTCAAGACCCCTTTGCTGTGGATCCTGAGTCTGGCTTTCTGGTGGCAACAAAGGCCCTGGACAGGGAGGAAAAGGCCGAGTACCAACTACAGGTATGACAGAGTGAGGTATAGGGGCAAGCAGGCAAGACAGGGCTGGGGACTAACTACCCTTTCTTGCCAGGTCACCTTGGAGTCTAAGGATGGACATATCTTGTGGGGTCCACAGCCCGTGACTGTGCATGTGAAAGATGAGAATGACCAGGTACCCCAATTCTCCCAAGCCATCTACAGAGCTCGGCTAAGCCAGGGCACCAGGCCTGGTGAGTGACAAGGGCAACCAACGTGTGGTGACGTCAGGTAGACACTGATAAGACATCAGACGGTAAAGAGACAGTTACCGTTGGCACATCAGCAGAGTTCAAACCCTCCTCCAAGTTTGTTCCATTCTGTACTCTCCAACCCCATTAACAGTCCCATCTACCCTGGGTCTCAGTTGGTTCATTGGGGAGATGGGATAACAAGGGGTTTGCCTCCAGAGCCCTCATACAATGATGAACATAGGAGGAAACTCTGAGAAGACAAAAGGGGGTACAGGAGACTCCCTGTCCCTACCACCCCTTACAGTAATCCCCGCCCCCAGGGATCCCCTTTCTCTTCCTTGCGGCTTCTGATGGGGATGCACCGGGCACAGCCAACTCAGACCTTCGATTCCACATCCTGAATCAGTCCCCAGTTCAACCTTTCCCAGATATGTTCCAGCTGGACCCTCGACTAGGAGCTCTGGCCCTCAGTCCCAGGGGTAAGAATGAACTGGGTTCGATGGGGGAGAGAGCCATGGAATGATGGAGAAGGTGCCTCTAAACTGTAAGTGATGGATGGGTTGGAACTGAGATGACAGGGCATTCTAGGCAGAGGCCAAGGCTGGGCTGTGCATGGAGAGTTTAGACATGGGATAGATGGAGACCAGATAGGAATGGGTGAAGGAGCTGTAGCAAGATACCTCAGGGGTGACAGCACAATAGATCACTTCTGCAAGTTAGATCAGAGGTTCAAGTTAGGGATAGATGGATAAATGACTCATACCTTAACCCAGTCAGCCACCTTTTCTCTCGTCCAGCCCCTAAATGACCTGTGGAGTCCATTTGTCCAACACTTGCTCATCCATATACTCTCATACCCAAATTCCCACACAGTCAACCGTCCATTCCCTCTTCCTATCGTCCACCTATCTGCCCTCCTCCCCACCCTGGTCATCCAGCTACCTCCCCAGTCCATCAGCCTTTCACTATGGAAGTGAAGTTGCAGTCTGTCAGATACTAGTTGGATGCTCACGATGGTGATCTCAGGGTGTCCTGAGATCAATTCTCGGCACCCATGTGCCATTTCACAACCTTCTATAACTCCAGCTCCTGGGAAGTAGACGCCCTCTTCTGGCCTTTGCTGGTACTTGCATTCACACAGATACATACACATAAATAATTTTTTAAGGACTATCTCATGCCTTAGCATTTTTCTTTCTTTTCATCTCTTTGAATCTTTTAATTTAGTTGTGTGGAGCCAGGCAGTGGTGACACACACCTTTAATCCCAGCACTTGAGAGGCAGAGGCAGCCAGATCTCTGTGAGTTCCAGGCCAGCCTGGTCTATTGAGCAAGTTCTAGGACAGGATCCAAAGCTACAAAAATAAAAACTGTTGTTTATACACATACACACACACACACTCACACACACACACGGGAGTGCACGAGTAATTTATGTGTGTGTTTTCCCTGCATATATGTCTATGCACCACATACAGCCTGGTGCCTATAGGAGAAGGCATCAGGTCCCTGGGAACTGTAGTTACAGACAGTTGTTAGTGGCCATGTGTTGTTGGGAATCTAACCTGGGTCCTTTGGAAGGGCAACCAGTGCTCTTAACCACTGAACCCTCTCTCCAACCCCACAACATAATTGAACTCCTGTGACATACTTGGCTTTCTTTTTGGTACCGGCTGAAGATGCTTTTGGGTCTTGCTCCCTGGGTCCATGCTCAGCTGACCTTCTATCCCTTCTAGGAAGCGCCAGCCTAGACCGTGTCCTCGAAGGGCCTTACCACCTGTTGGTACAGGTCAAGGACATGGGTGACCAGGCCTCAGGCCACCAAGCCATCGCCACTGTGGAGATCTCCATAGTACAGAGCACTTGGGTACCTCTAGAGCCTGTTCACCTAGCAGAGAATCTACAGGTTGCATACCCACACAACATTGCCCAGGTGAGAAGTGGCTATCAGTGGCTAAAGTAACCCCATAGCTAATGTCGCTAGGTCTGAGTCACACGGACACTTGGGAGGAGTGCCCATGATTCAGCTTGACCCCCGTTCCTTCCTGAGATGTATACTTCTGTCTAGAAAGTGGGTAGTAAGGCCTTGGACCAAGCATACAGCCCATCATGTGCCATCCTCTGGTAGCTGTGATTTTGTGTTCTGACATCCCCAACTTGCCTAAGGCTTCCTCAGAGAAAACGGCTGCCAACTTTCCCTGCCATGGGGATTGTCACCCAAGCCAGGAATGTCTCCGGCCTTTTCTAGGAATGCTTTGGGGTCAGGCCCAGACTGAGAAAGCAGAAAATAAAATAAGCTGGTCATTTGGGTACTTTGGAAAAGGTTCAGGCTTGAAGCAGGGTAAGGTTGTCGCAAGGAGCTAGCCACATGCTCTTAGGGTCCGGGCTCCTTGGCTGGGAATCAGTTGGGGGTAAAGACTGGCGTAGATGCTTCCTGCCTCTCAGCCTGAAGTGCTTTCACTTTTCGTCCTCCTCACAGGTCCACTGGAATGGAGGAGATGTACATTATCAACTGCAGAGTCAGCCTCCGGGACCCTTCAACATGGATGCAGAGGGGAGAATCCATGTAACTGCGGAGCTGGACCGAGAGGCCCAGGCTGAGGTGAGGTGAGAGGGAAACATGGGGCAGACTGGAGGGCACTCTATCACATCCCCCACAAATGCCGAGGCATGAGACAACCCAGAAGAGCTGGGACTAGCCACCAGAAGGGACTTCAATCCACTCCAGTCCGGAGCTACCCTTGGCCCTGATCTGAAGCTCTCCACTGCCCACTACAGTACCTGCTCCAAATACAAGCTCAGAATTCCCGTGGTGAGGACTTTGCGGAACCCCTGGAGTTGCCGGTGGTGGTGACCGATAAGAATGACAACACCCCTGTCTGCTCCCCGCATGACCCAGCAATCAGCATCCCTGAGCTCAGCCCCCCAGGTGCGTTGAGAGCCTTGTCAGGAGGGAGGGAAGGGTAAAGCTCCTGGAAACCATCTTGCTTCTTTTGGGTGAATCTAGCTTCAGAGTTCTATATCAAAGCCACACACACACACACACACACACACACACACACACGAGCTCAGGAAGTGGATGGGGGTGTTGTCTTGCAGGAACTGAAGTGATTACACTGTCAGCAGAGGACATGGATGCCCCTGGATCACCCAACTCCCACGTTGTATATCGGTTGTTGAGCCCTGAGCCTGAAGAGGGGGCTGAAGAAAAAACCTTCAAGTTAGATTCTACCACAGGCCGAGTAACACTGGGAACTGCCCCACTCCACCCAGGCCAGAACATCCTGCTTCAGGTGCTGGCTGTTGACTTAGCAGGATCAGAGGGTGGTGAGTACCCTGGTGATGATGACCCAGGCCTCTTCCCCTCCGTGCTCCTACTGGGACCTCACCAGCAGTCCCTCCCCTGCATCAGGTCTCAGCAGCACATGTGAGGTGGCGGTCACAATCACCGACATCAACAACCATGCCCCTGAGTTCATCACTTCCCAGGTAAGCTGACATAGAGCTATGGAGAGCATTAGGAGGGTGCTGGTGGTGTTTACCAGACATCTCCATCTCTCCAGATTGGACCTGTAAGTCTCCCTGAAGATGTGAAGCCGGGGGTTCTGGTGGCCACGCTTACGGCCACTGATGCTGACCTTGAGCCTGCCTTCCGCCTTATGGACTTTGCCATTGAAGAAGGAGACCCGAAAGGGATCTTTGACCTGGCTTGGGAGCCAGACTCTGATCATGTCCAGCTTAGACTCCGAAAGGTTAGGATGTAGAGAGTGGGGAAGGGTCACAAGTGTGCTGTGGCCTGACCCACACAGTGACCCAGAACTCACTGGTTCCAGAACCTCAGCTATGAGGCAGCTCCTCATCACAAGGTGGTAGTAGTAGTGCGGAACGTGGAGGAACTGGTGGGCCCAGACCCAGGCCCTGGAGCCACAGCCACAGTGACTGTATTGGTGGAAAGGGTGATACCGCCCCTCAAGCTGGACCAGGAGAGCTATGAGACCAGCATCCCAGTGAGCACCCCAGCTGGCTCCCTCCTGCTGACCATTCATCCCTCAGAGCCCACTAGCAGAGCCCTCAGGTGAGCCTCTTACCTAGCCTGGACTTCCCCTGCTTGAGAAACTCATTTTGCATATGGCCTAGAATATTCCTCCAACTAAGACTAATTCCAAGGTTCTGATTCCTGGAGGGTCAGGGCTGGATGAAGTAAACAGGCATGGAGGAAGTGTTTAGGCCCAGGGGAGCAGCTCTAATTACTCCTCCTTAAGGGAGCAGCAGTGGACTGAAGCTCTGCCTGGGTCTGAACCCTCCAGACTCCTTGGCAGGATGCTCTGGAACAAGCAGGACTCTGCCCTGCTCCCCGGGTTCTAATAATCCTTCCTTATCTACACCTTAAACTCCCCATCACCAACGAATTCTGAAACTGGCTAACTGGGCTCAGAGCACCGCTGTTGCCCCTGCATCCCAGAAAGGATACAGGATTTGAGTTGGCCACATCATCCTGGGAGTTCCTGGGCAGGAACCTGTATGCTGTTCCAGCGCCTCCCCAAACACACATCTTCTTTGGGCCCCAGGTTCTCCCTGGTCAATGACTCAGAGGGCTGGCTCTGCATCAAGGAGGGCTCTGGGGAGGTGCACACAGCCCGGTCCCTGCGGGGTGCCAAGCCTGGGGACACCTACACAGTGCTCGTGGAGGCCCAAGACACAGGTATGATCCAGCAGCAGTGGCATGTCCTCAGAGGAGTGCAACTCCGTGTGGAAACTTTATAGGAAAACCACCACCCTTCAAGTCTGCCATTCAGAATTTCCCTTGGGCTTCTGAGGGTGTCAACTCCAGGGACAGACAAGACAATGAGAACTAGATGAGGGAGCTGGAAGGAGGGCTGGGGCTGTGTCTGAGGCAGGAATGCTGGGAGATGGGGCAGGTGTGGGCAATTGTGGACGGCACTCTAATAGAATAAACAGCCGGTCCTGGGAGGGCGTGTCAGGAAGGGTACTTCAGGAGTCCTGTGGAAGCCAGAAGAGATGCTCTTCCCCAGGTCAGGTCTGGTGGTAGCATCAACAATGAGACAGATTTGGCATCGAGAAAGAGGCTGGTGGGTCTAACAGTTGTTCAGTGAAAGGATGAAGGACATGATGAGGAAGTAACTGATATGGGGAGGGAAGAAGGGGTTGGGGGCAGGAGTGTGGAGGGAAGCAG
Source organism: Arvicola amphibius (assembly GCF_903992535.2). Taxonomy (NCBI): domain Eukaryota; kingdom Metazoa; phylum Chordata; class Mammalia; order Rodentia; family Cricetidae; genus Arvicola; species Arvicola amphibius. The sequence goes on along the minus strand of NC_052061.1, from coordinate 31,151,811 downwards.
CAGAGAGACCAGCCCAAGTTCTCTACAGCTTACCCTCACCCCCAACAATGCAGATGAACCAGGGCTGAGCACTTCTACCACCATCGTGGTCCATTTCCTGAAGGCCTCTCCCGTCCCAAGATTGACTGTAGCCCCTGGGCCCAGCAGACACCTCTGTACACCCCGCCAAGACTACGGTGTGGTTGTCAGTGGGGCCAGTGAGGATCCTGACCTGGCCAATAGGCATGGTCCCTACAGCTTTGCTCTTGGTCCCAACCCCACCGTGCAGCGGGACTGGCGCCTCCAGCCTTTCAATGGTACGTGGCAAGGGAAGGGAACGAGGCTGTGGAGGGTAGACTCACTTGGAAGTGAGATGGGTAGGGGGGTTGTATGGCAGAAGTTCCGATGGAGACTATCCAGGCTAGTAACCCTAATCATTTTCTGCAACCCAACAGATTCCCATGCCTACCTAACCTTGGCCTTGCATTGGGTAGAGCCAGGTGAATACATGGTACCGGTGGTTGTCCACCATGATGCCCAGATGTGGCAACTCCAGGTCCAAGGTGAGGCTGGGACTTAAGTGCATCCAAAATTGGCATCTTTAATTCCTGAGGGAGCCATCAGGGTTCAGAGGAAAGAGCCTGGGTATACATCATACATGCTCACAGAGACAGCACAGGCCCATACACACTTGTGTATCTGTAGCTGGGCCGACATGTCTGCGTACATCCTGCCACATACACAGAGGAGTATGCTCCTTCACTCACACATACCTGCAGAGATGTGCACGAAAGCATCTCTCGGGCAGTTTTCCAGACAGGAGGTTCCAAGCAGCTGGGAGGCCTCTCTAACACTCTCATCTTCACTGCCCACCCCAGTGTTCGTGTGTCGCTGCAATCTGGACGGCCAATGCATGCGCAAGGTGGGCCGCATGAAGGGCATGCCTACGAAGCTGTCAGCAGTGGGTGTCCTCTTGGGTACCCTGGCAGCCATAGGTAATGGAGACTGGGCTCTTTCATGGGTGAGAGCGATGAATGGTTGGGGCCAGGGTCTCCAACATTGTCCCTTGTCCCCACGGTGTCCACAGATCTGGAAAAGGAATCCCCTAAGTCCCCTAGTCATGATGCACCGCCCTAGGTATCAGCCATCCTGGGCACCCCAGGGAAAAGCATTTACAAGCACATTGTTGTTCATTGCCTATGCATGGGGTCCTATAGTGCGCACATGATGGAATCCTTCCCACAGCCTGGGAGTTTGATCCTGCTGTCTCCCAACTTTGGTGATGAGGTCACGATGACTCAGAAAGGCTAGGTGACTTGTCCAAGATTACACGGCCTGTGCAGAAAGGTCCAACTTCATCCTTCCAAGTCGCCTTCTCCATCCCCTTTGTTGTATGATGGGTTTCTTCGCCGGTTCTCGTAGAAAGATGTGAGGTGTGAATAGTTTACTGGCTTTCCCCTGAACCCCATCTGATCTGACTCCAGAGAAAATGAGAGAGAGAGAGAGAGAGAGAGAGAGAGAGAGAGAGAGAGAGAGAGAGAGAGAGAGAGAGAGAGAGAGAGATTTTATCTTGAAAGAGTGTCTCACTAAGTTGTTGCCAGCTGGCCTGGAACTCACTGTAGCCCTGTAGCCTAGACAGGCCTTGACCGGATCATCTTCCTGTCTCCGCCTTCTGAGAAGGTGGCCTAGGGGGATGGAGACACTGTGTAGAAAATGTTATATAGAGAATCAATACCAATGACAGGGAGTTTAGAGGTGTACCCTTCTCATCCCTGCTACGGGCTTACCCATTCTTCTTGGGCCCCTCAGGCTTCATCCTCATGCTTGTCTTCACCCACCTGGCACTGGCAAGGAAGAAGGACCTGGGTCAGCCAGCAGACAGTGTTCCCCTGAAGGCAGCAGTGTGAGTGATTCAAGCAGCCTCCAACTGGGAGGCTGGCCCCTCCTCCATCTGAGCTCACTGAGAAAGAACCCAGTGCCCAAGATACACTGGAGACCAAGACAGAGAAAAAGCTCTTCGTCTTCCTGGAGTGGAGGCACTGTCACCAGGCATGTCCCCAAAGCCTAAACACTGACTTTACAGGATGGCCATGGGAACACTCCAAATGGCAGCTCTTTGTCCAATAATAAAGGCTCAGAGAGCCAGGTTGGACCCTGTAAAGGATGATTGTACTGCACGTCTGTGTGTGCATGTGTGGATGAGCACACCTGCCCCTCCGTGCCTGCCCCCTCTCCTGCTATACAAAATAGGTCTGGAGGCTTGGTGGGGTCACTTGTGAAGAAGGACACAAGGACATCACCTGGTATGTTGGTAAGAACTTGGGGTCAACGCAAGTTGGATCTCCAAGAGCCTACCAGCCGCAAGCCTGACTGTGCAGGTAAGGTGAAGGAATGTCTTTCCAGGAGTCGTTCCTGTGTGTTTAGGACATCGCTATGCTATGGGGGCACAGTTTTGTTAATCCATGTCTTCCATTCATATGTGAGCACACTCAGGGTCCTGTGCATGAGCCACCTACACTCAGGATGGGCAGAGGTCCCTCAGCCTCTAGAGGAGTGTTGAGGACCCTTTGAGGTGGGGACAGGAGAGCTAAAGCTGGGAATGGTTTCTTCTGTCCCAGCGCAGGCTCCACACCACTCTGGATCTCACCCACAGGAGAATGTGGGTCCTAGGCACCAGGAGTTAATGGTGGTAAATCATGGGAAAGAGAGAGAACAGGATCAGTGGGGAGCAGCCCTATTTTTAGGAGATAATCTCTCTGCTGCTGGGCAGTGCTATGGGATAGGGGCCAAGTCCAGGCAAGAAAGGCAGGGCAGGCATCCTGGCTGACCTGAGGGGGGGAGATCCTGAAGATGGACTCTAAGACCATCCCCAGCACCCTGGACTCAGGAACCAACACCTCGCACACCTACACGGGTTATTCCATTGACCACCCCAGCACAAGCAGGGCCCTCCCCACCCTACTACCGCATTCTATTCTCTGCCTCCGCTCAGAAGTCTTCGGCATGCAAAGCACCCTTTCGGAGGTAGCATCTCCATCAGCCTGCTAGGGCCGGGTGAATTATTGGCTCCATATTCAGGTAGATGATCTTGAAGGTTAGAGAGGTTACAAAACATATCTGGTAGTCTGGAACCCAGAGTACAATAATCAGCTTTGTGTCTGAGGTCTATGTGAACTCTGTAAAGGTGTACTCAACCGTCAGCTGGTCTCTGCTCCCTCAAGATCCCTCAACAGTACCTTAGAGATCGCCCAGTCTGCACCTTCTGATAAAACTGAGAAAGTGGGCTAAAAAGAGGAGGGTGGGTTCCTGCAGCATCCAAGTTGGAATCTTCATGCTCTCCGGCTCCATGTTATGGATGGATATGAGAGTGCAGATGAATGGGTAGTTGGATGGGTTAGTAGACAGATGGATGATGGTAATTAGGTAGATGAGAAACCAACAAAGGAAAGGATGAATGATGGGAACCCAGAGCAAAAGGAGGTGTCCATGCCAACCGAACAGCTTCTGCCTTGAATTTTCAGGATTAGGTAGAGGATGACCACTAATGTCAAAAGGCTCAGACTCCCTGAGCATCTATAGATGCAAACTTTCCCGTTATGCATAGCTAGCTCCATTCTAGAGAAGAAGGTGAAGATCACATAGGCTCACAGCATGCCTGACTCACAGAAGGAGAAAAACACATAGTGAGCGAGTTGGTGTGTACCTGGAAGGATTCATGTTAGTGAGGTCCTACACCGTAGTAAGACAAGGTGTGGAGGTGGAGGTGCGTGTAGGGGGGTAAGGGTCATGTGGTCAGTGGTCCAGTATGAGTAGAAGGCGCCACCATGCCTGCTTCATCCTTGCTGTGTATTTCAGAAGATCACCTCATCTCTCTGAGCCTCTGTTTACTGGTTTATAAAACGAGGTTTCAGGGGGAACTACATTATATAGTTGCAAAGTACATTCAGCACATAGCCAGGCACAGTGTAGTAGTCGTGGTGGCTTTCCCCAGATCCTCACCTGCAGCCCCACAATCAGGTGGGCATCTGAGGCCCAAGCTTTAGAGAAGTACGGAGAAGAGCCCGATCCAGCACCCACTGGCACTGCTGGGTCCCTGCTGTGGGCTCACTCAAGTTCTGTGATGTGAGGGGTGTCACAGAATTCCTACCAGGCTGGGGAGGCCAGGGGTCTGCACAGCAGGGGGCCATGCTCCCAGCACTCCCAGGCCCCTTCAGAGGCACAGGGCCAGATCAAAGGGACCCAGCTCTGAAGCTCAGGAGGCGGGCTTGAAAAGAATGTAAACACGGGGATATTTTTAAACTTTTTCCAGGCTCAGCGATAGAGCTTTTGAAGCTGGAGGCCCCAGGTCAGTCCAGATCTCACCCCCAAAGAATGAAACAATCTTAGGACCTCAGAGACCCACACACAGACCCGCCGACCCCAGGGCTTTAGCTTGGGCCTCAGGGAAGAAGGTCTTTCCCGTGGTCTCATTTCCAAACCATCCTGTTACTGCAGGAAGACATGAGTTTGTACCTCGAAGACCTCAGAGGGACGGCAGGACCCCAGCAATACAGCAGTGGTGGAGAGCCACTTGCAGGGCTAGTGTTGGGAAACTGAGCTTGGGACCCTTTGGTGGCCCTGCCACTCTATCAGGCACGTGCTTGTGTGAGCCTGTGAGTGTGGAAGTGTGGTATGGTCTTCTCTGTGTGGTGTGGGAATGTGTATAAGTGTGCAAGGAGCCTGTATACCATCCCTTCTCTTCCCTTAGCATCTGTGACTGCCTCCCTGTGAGTCAGTGGGTAATTTAGAAGGACAGAAGGCAGGCTGGAGGGTAAAGGGGCAGGGTCATGAAAATGAGGTGATGGAGACAGCAAGAGACTGGCATGGGACCAGGTTGCTGGTTTCCATGGTGAGTCAGGCTGAGTTATAGAGGCTACTGATGAAAGGGCTTGGAGACTCAGATGCCTTAATTACAATCAGGTGTCACAGTGATTCAGAAATGTGGGAACAAGGCTTCCTGAATCTGCCCCCTTCCCATGGCACAGCTACACTGACCACGGAGTCCATGACTACACTCTTCCCTCAGAGTAATGTGGTCCTTACATCCTTGCAGAAGGACCGAAAGGAGACTCATGCAGAGGTAATAACACGGCATTCATCTTTACCCTATGAGCATACCCCAGGAACAGCTTCCATAGGACACAGGGATCCTACCCCGTCTGCATCCTCACTGGCTGCAGTCAGAGTTCTCAAGGGCATTCATAACCCAGGCAGGGTTTCCATTATCAGGCACCATAGCCTGGGAGAGAGGGTCCAGCTAGCTGTCACCCAGACTTCATAGAATGCTGTGCCACTTTGTCCTGAGAGAGAGAGCATCCAGCTGTAGATCACACTGCTCCACTGTGGAGACTGGAAGCCCACAGGCAATGTGGCTTCCTTCTGGTCCTCCTCTAGAGCTGCAGGAGCTGAAGTTGAAGCTGGCACTTCACCATGTGTGGTAGACCTTGGGCACAGGGTAACAGGCAGCTGAGCAAGGTTGGCACTGATGGCGAGGGGACCGAAGACTTCTCTAAGCTGTGATGCCCCCGTGTGTGCCCCCCTCACCAGGCTGTGCTATTCTTATTCACTTGGTGATGGCAGTAGGGACAGAGATAGGGACCAGTGGGAAAAAGTCATGAGCACAGGCCCCTTATCTGACACGTTCCCTGGAAACTTGGCAGGGGCAGCTGCTCTCTGGAGGCCCAGGCAGAGGGGGAGCAGGTGGTCACAGGATGGGTGGGGGTTGGGCTGTCTGCAGGCGCTGTCTCTCCTACAGCAAGGCAGGGTCCTCTCAGAACTGGGCTTTCCAATGGGATTTCTTTCCCTATGTCTTCGCCTATACTCACTCAGCACACACAGAGCACACCCCCATTTGCTCTCCTGGCAGAGCTTTGGCCTCTTCGGAGGGCAGTAGGTTTGCTAGCTCAGTGTGGAGGCTGCCTCTAGAGTACAGCGCCAGCCTGGGTGCCATAGCCCCAGCTGCTTCCTACCTTCGAGACCTTCCTTAGGAATATCTCTTGGTTTTGGGGCGGGGCAAGCATTGTTTATTTGTTGAGACAGGTTCTCATTGATTCCAGGCTGGCCTCAAGTTCTCAGAGAATGATAACCTTGAATTTCTAATCTTCCTGACTCTGTCTCGAGGGATGGGGTTACAGGTATGTGTTACCATGCCCAATTTATCCAGGGGTGGATATAGAGCCCAGGACTGTCTATATGTTGGGCAAACACTATACCAACAGAGATACAGCTTTGAGCTTCACCTTCTTCAACCCTTTTCTGGGTTACTATATGGATGACAAGGTCAAACAGTTGGGAAGGAAAGTTAAACATGAAACTTGTATGGGTGTGCGTATGTGATCATAGGTGTGTGTGTGTGTGTGTGTGTGTGTGTGTGTGTGTGTATGTACACGTACATATGAGCTCATGTGGAGGGGCTAGGATGGAGGGAGGAAGTCATATGGGGCCTCCACCTTTGGAAACTCCCACCCATGGATTTTCCATTCGCACGTCGGCACCCTCTCCCCCAAAATAGGCCCTGCAAGCCGAGTGCGACAGTGCCCAGGCTGAGGGGCCTTTTTTTAGCTGCCCTCCGACTGTCAGCACTTGAACAGCTGCTATTTCCAGCCCCAACGCCTAGAAGAGCAGGGCCAAGTGGACTGCGGCTCACTCAGTTGGCCTGGCTGGCTCCCTGACGGTATCCCCAAGAGGCCAGTCCTGCTGTTGATACCCTGCACTGCAGCAAGGTGCTTGGGGGGTAGGGGCCTCAGCATCCCCCGCCAGAGAGCTGCAGATATATAAAGTTCATCCCGAGGACCACCACCCATTCTCCACTCAGATAAGAACGCCCGTGGGGCTCACTGAGATAGTATAAACGGAACCCTGACTCAACACAGGCGGACACCTTGTTGGCCTTAGAGGTGATGGGGGGCAGCTACTACTATTGTTGTCACCGTAGCTGCAGCCATTCTAGCCTTTGTTGTTAAAGTATCTCTCTAAGAATCAGGCTTTCTTTCAGTATTTTGTTTGTGTTTGTTTGTGAGATAGGATAGGCTTGTTCCTGCTGGGATTTTGAACATTTAAGGGGCCCACCTCGGCCTCCTAGCAATGTGATTCCAGCCATTGACCAGCATGCCTAGCTTCTTTCTGGTCTTTTTGTCTGAGCATCTTTCCTTGATGGACTCAGGACATAATTCCTCCTCCTCTGTAGCCACACACACATCCTTTTTAGCACTAAGGAGTCCCATGGGGTGCCCCCATTGTATCTGTGGATCCCCTTCTCTATAAATAGTTTTGGGGTCCCATAATCCCATTGGTTATGAATCACTTGATCTTTTGGAGTTGATGTGAGTGTGTTCGCAACCTCTGTCACCTCCTCAAATACCATCAGTTCCTGTCCCCAAAGCATCCCAACACCCTAAATTCTGGAAGTTAAGTTAGATACTAAATCTCTAAATGGCCCCTGTACCTGGATTCTAGAACTCTCTAATTAAAGAAAGAAAGAATTTCTGGCTGTTCAAGTGCACAAGACATTGGACAGTAATGCCCTGGGATCTTTGGCCATGACATGCACAGACACGGGAGTATAACATGTTGGGATGACAGGCTGTAAGGATTCTGGGAAGAGGCTAGGGCAGGGAAAGAGAGGGAGTGTGGCTGAGCCTGGCCTTCCCCTTCCAGTCGGGGTTATTTCCCAGTAGGGCAGCAAGATCACTTGAGGCTGAGGCCACATAATCCAGCCTTGTCCCAAGTGGTTAGTACACAAGGTGAGACTTCCTCATTACCCGAAGGATTAAAAATAGGTCCCAAGTGATGGTCTGCAATCCATGCCCAGAACTACCAGGGTTATTCTGAGAGTGACAGGAACCAGGCCAGTTAGGCCTTGGGCAGGAGGTACTGAGCTAGAAGTGGCATCCTCAGCTTGTGGGCACACTGCCCTTTGGGGACTTCTAAGTAGGAATGGGAGAGTGGCACCATGTGCCATCAATAGGTGGGGGCTACAACCCTGATGCAGTTATGTGTCCTTGGCCAAGCCATATGGCATCTTAGATTTTCAACTTCCTTCTCAAAGTATAAGAATGCTAACATCTGCTTTTAGAATGGCTGAGTAAATTGGTGAGGTCAATAGACAGCACTCATAAATGTGCCAGCCCAGAGCCCGGGGCTTGGAGGCAGAGAGGGCAAGGGCATTGCCTGAGGGGCCCACTAGCAGAAAGGGCCCTGCTCCTTCACTTCTGAAGAAATGCCAGGCACAAAGCACACTGCTGAAAAGGCTTATGGGGATTTTCCAGGAACAACTCCATCCAACCGGAGAATTCTGTTCTCAGTCCTGCTGCCCAAAAGTCAGGCTAAAGAAGTACTCCAGCCCATTCTGGTTCTGCCCAGCTTCTGGTCGTTGCCTGCTAAGCCTAGAGAAGGTGCCTCATACCATATTCTCTCACCTTGTGTGACGGGGCCTGAGATGCCCGAGGCTGCTGGCTGCCCCTGGAGGTCCTGGCACAGAGCAGCACTGAGCAGGGCACAGAACAGCACCAAGCACACACAGCTGGTCCTCTCCTGACCCCCATCCCTTCAAGGCTTTTCCCTTTTCCTTTATGCAACATATACTAGAATTTCCCCTAGACACAAGCCCTGGCTTCAGATGGGCAAGGAAAACCTGGCATGCTGGACACTGACTTGGGGACAGTTGGTACTTGACTAGGCTCAGGATTAGGGAGGTGACGAAGGCAGGTAGAAAAGGAAGAGTAGGTGAACTGCCTACGAAAAGACTCGAAGATGTGACCAAGCTCAAGGACCAAGGCTACTATTTCCTCAAGGCTAGGACTTGGGTCTTAGGTGGCCTGACTGATAACATGACAGAGGCCAGGCGAACTGAACTCAGTCATGTACTGACCTAGACTTGGGCCTTGATCCCCAAATACAGGTATTAGAGGAACTGCCAGGGACACAGCTCTGCTCCTTGCAAGGTGACTTTCACCCACAAAATACATCATCTACCCACACTGGTTCCTAGAGAGTTTCTGAATACCTGGACCCAGTAAAGCAAAGTACTTGCCTGGTCCTAGCTGAACCATGCCCCACCCCCTCACAATCCCTGCCACTCTGTTTCAACTTAAGCCCTATCCCCAGCCCCATCCAATTTTGGCCACCGTCTCCCACAGTGAGGAGGGGCCTCGTGGCCGATCCCCAAAGTTGGCGCCAAGGTTTATGAGCCAGTGCAGAAGTCTCTGAAAGCCATATGGGTGGAAAAAGTTACCCAGCTCTAAATCAGCCAGTCTTAGAATGATCTCATCCCCTTCCCAAGATAGTCTCACTCCCCTCCCCCACTGTTTGCCTGGCCAGTGGGGTAAGTCACGAGGGAGCTGGTGGAAGAGTAACCGTGAGGGGATGGGAGAAGGATTTCAACTTGGGGATCACGCTGTATATTCTGTTGATCTCCTGTTGCGCTACTTATTTATAAAATCGTCTATAAAGTTCTTCGTTCATCGTGTTCGTTTTTCATAGTCACATCTAAAGCCTGTGGAAATGGCTGCCTCGAGGTCTGTGACTCCTGCCGGGTGAAGTCATGTCAGCACTGTCTCTTACAAACACCAATGCCATGACCATTTTTGTTCAAATGCCCTGGTATAGCTGCCTGGCCCACCCTTCCTCACTCTCGTCCTCTGAAATAAACTTTCATAGGTGTTGGGTGGGAAAGCAAACCTTACTGTATGCCTAAGGGGTTCTGGGCCCATCTCCAAGCTAGAGACGCCAGTCCCAGGGCAAGATGAGGGGACTGAGTCGGAGACCAGGGCAAGACCATGGGATCTGGAGAGAGAGACAGACCAAGGTTTGCTGACCCCTGTTGCTCACTGGAGGCAGACATTCCCTGGTTTCCACTTGTTCCCCCAGACCCAAAGCCCCAGCTGGCTGGGGACACTGGGAAAATCCATACATAGGATCTCTGACCCTTGCTAGAAGCTGTATCAATACAGATCCAGTCCGTCACGGACAGAGGTCCTAGCCGAAGGGCAGATCCTTCTATTTCTTTCAGTTCGCACCTTGCCAAGCACTACCCCAACTTTTGCTTAGGTCGCTCCCGTGGACCCACCCCTCACTCCTTCCTAGAGTGCTGTGGATCCTCTGTGCAGCTGCGGGAGCACATTCCTATCAGAGGAATAAATATGCAACCCAGCTGCAGGAATACAAGGAAGAAATTGTGAAGTCAAGCACCACAGATTGGAGATTAGATCTGCCTTACTATGTCTATGACCTGGGGCACTGCAGTTTAGCGACCCAGCTTCAGATCTTCTGAGTATAAAATGGGATGCTAACATTTCTTCAAGGGGTTGTGTGAAGGTTAAATAAGATAGTACATAGTTTTTGTTTTGGTTTGGTTTTTTTGAGGGTCTCAGGATAGCTTACGCTGGCCTCAAACTCAATATGTAACTGAAGATAACTTTGAAATCCCATCTACCTCCAGAGTGCTGGCATTATAGGTCTGCGCCACCATACCAGCTTTGGGGGTTTTTGTTGTTGTTGCTGTTGTTTGTTTGTTTGTTTTTGAGAATTTCAATACATATCCCAGACTAGAACTAACGAACCATAGACCTCTTGTCTCAGCCTGCCAATCACTGGGAGTATAGGCAGGAGTGGGTGAGGATGGAGGCACACCTAGCTTAAAGAAGACAATGCATGTAAAGTGTTTGGCACAGCATCTGGCCAGAGCATACACAAATGTAGCCAGGTGTGTTATTTTAAACTATCATAAATTAACTGGGCGGTGGGACCACCTGTCTTTAATCCCAGCACTCGGGAGGCAGAGACAGGCAATTCTCTGTGAGTTTGCAGCCACCCTGGTCTATAGAGTGAGTTCCATAATAGGTTTCAAAGCTACAGAGAAATCCTGCTTCAAAAAACAAAAAACAAACAAACAAACAAAAAACCATAAATTGAGCCCCTGCTATAGTCAGTCTCCCTGGCTGAAAATGGACCAGAGTGACAGAAGCAGCAGAAGGGGCAGAAGGATGGATGGGGGAATCAGCTATCAGCTTATGCTTAGCCCCACACATCAGACGGTTTTTACAGGAGAGAGTGGCAGAAGTCACTGAAGCCTTTTTTGTTGTTAATAAAAATAATTCCCACACAGGTGTGAGGCTATGGTAGTGCACTAATCTTAGCCTCTGGGACTGAGAAGGGAGGATCAGAAGTTCAAGGTCAGCTTCAGCTACACAGAAAACTCAACAGCAAGCCTGGGCTTAGTAAGATTCTGTTTCAAAACAACAACAAAGAAAACATCAAAATAAAAGGCCTGATGAAGGTAGCTCAGCAGTAGAGTACTTGCGAGCGCACAGACCTCTGAGTTAAATTCTTAGCACCACAAAACAAAAAGAGGAAAGAAAATAACAAAGACAAAATTCAATTTTCAATACAGCCACAATGAGAGTGAGCAGCATAATGTGTAATCATCAGTTACAGAGATTGCCACTTTATCTTCCCAGTCTCCAGTATATTCTTTGTTATGGTCTCTTGATTGCAAGTAAGTCCCTGAGGTCAGTTCAGAGCCAAGAGAATGTTCATGCATGCCTCTAATCACAGCAACTGGGAGCCCTAAAGGAAGAAGACAGAGAGTTTAAACACAGCCTGAGCTGTGTTACAGGCAAAACCTATAAAACAAAAGGGGTGGGGGGAGGCGATTAGACCTTTTTCTAATTGGTTGGTGGGTAGAGTGGGAAAGAATTTGAGGTATTATCCATTTCACAATAAGATGCAAAATGTAGCGGGGAAGTGGTAGATCAGGCTTATAATCCCAGCACTCGGGAGGCAGGAGGCAGGCAGATCTCTGTGAGTTCGAGGTCAGCCTGGGCTACAGAGCAAGTTCAAGGAAAGGCTCCAAAAGCTACAGAGAAACCCTGTCTTGAAAAACCAGAAGCAGAAAAAAAAAAATAAAAACAAGAAGAAGCAAAATGTAGAAGATTCTAATCTTCATCCCAAGAGCAGCCAGAAGTATGGCCTAACTCTTGGGGAAATGTGACTTTATCCTGTGGAAGAAAACCAAAATCTTTCCCTTTTTTTCATTTTTATTTCTAACATTTTGCCTATCTATCATTTAGCTAGCTAGCTAACTATTATCTATCTATCTATCATCTGGGATTGGACCCAGGGCCTCATGAATGTTAGGCAGGTGCTCTACCACTGAGCTACATCCCCAGCCTCCTCCACATTTTAAGTGTTGACTGTATGCTTCACGTCAGATGCTGAGCTAATGCATGGTTATCCAGCAGAAAGCCAAGCCAGAATCCTAATGCTGCAGAGAAAACAGACAGACAGATGGGATGGGAGACCCATGGAGAGATGAAATAGGACCAGCCAGTGCTAAAAATAGAAAGGAATTGCTTGGAAGAGAGACCTAGAAAGTCAGGGAGTCTTCCAAACAAGCTGGAATCTAGCAGAATGAGGCTCAGAGATCTGGGTAAGTGAAGAGGAGGCAGAAAGTGCCAGGTGTCCCAGCCATGGGGAAGAGCAAATCCAAAGCCTTGATTCTGCGTGACTATGGCAGGGAGGGAGGCCTGTCTAGGGAAGAGGAATCTGAGCTCTCACCCAAAAGGTCATGGATGCAGAGAAGCAACAGTTCAGATCTGACTGCCGTGTGGCAGTTGCACCTGAGTCGAGGGGCACAGAAGTGATTTAGACTATTCTAAAAGCTGGGGGGTGAGAAGAGTGCAGGCGTGGCTGAGAGGCTGGCCGGCTGCAGGCGTGGCTGTAAGGAGCAGAATAAAAATGGGGCTGGTTAGAGGTGGTGGGTACTTCACAGAGGCAAACAACTACCTTGAGGACAGCTGGTCCAGATGGCAGCCATTTTATACCACCTGCAACCTACCACCTGCTCTGGCAAGCCTGGATCTCAACGGCCCCTTCCCCATAAGCACAAGACAGTGCCGTTCCCTCAGCCCCCACTTAATCCCAGTCCCAAAGATGGCCAGAGCCCTGTGAGGCTTCCTGAAGGTGTATCAGGCTGCATGCCAAGGAAATGCTGCTCAAAGTTTTAGGACACAGAGCCTCATTAGCTCGGGGCAGCCCTCCTCAAGTCAGCTTCTGCTGACACCAGCACAGCTGGATGGCGACATCTAGAGGCAGCCTCGTGTCTCCCGTGGCCCCAAACCCCCTACTGACGTTCCTATCCCTGTGTCCTCACAAATGAATGACCCAGCCACCAGGCAGGGCTTGAGGTACCTAATTCTCCCATTTTTTTTTTCCTGCGCCATTTGGGGGCAGCAAAATCCCAGAACTCCCAAATGAACTTTGGATCCTCTTTTCCTTCATAAACCCAGAGATATACGCTGGTTGAGGAAGACAGTCCCACCACCCACCGACCCAGCCAACCCCCTCCTCTGCCTCACCATCTAGAGTCATGCACTGTCCAGAGACCCAAGTGAGAGAATGGTTGAGCCGTTGCCTCTCCTGCAGTGGAGCTTTCTTTAGCTAATTGACCATTCCTGCCCAGCTGTATCCATGCTCTCTCTAATACTAGATTCTCGTGGCCAAACTCCTCCCTTCGTTTTGCTTCCACGCCACTGCTTGCTGTTTTCCTTCTATTCTCTGACCTCCTCTTTTGCTTCGCCTCTTCTCCTTGGTGTCCAGCCAGTCAACTTTCCTGACTCATTTCACAACCAGCTTTTGTATCCCTGGGGCAGAACAGGCATGGGTGTGGGGAGGGGAGAGTGGAGTGGGAAGAAGACTAACAAGGATTAAACACTAACAGCCTTGTACCATCACAGGGAAGCAGAGATGGGGCAGGACTCTTGGTTCTGACAGCCCTGCACCATCACAGGGAAGCAGAGATGGGGCAGGACTTCTGGCTCTGTACCAAACTAATAAAGAGAAGCAGTACCCATTCTGAGGTCGCTCTGAATGATCTCCCCCAGGCAGAGCTTCTGTAGCCTAGGCTGCCCTTGTCCTTGACAGGCACCTGAGCACGACCCACAACACCACACCCAGATTACTCTGCACAGTCCCTTTCTGTCCTCACAGGTGACCTGCGGCCCCTCTTTGCCCACCTAGCCATATTTTAAAAAGCTTTGTTTCTACATCTTTTCTTTCTTTTTAAAAAAATAATTTATTTTTATTTCATGTTAATTGGATTTTGCCTGCAGGCATGTTTGAAGCCCCGGAACTGGAGTTACAGACAAGTATGAACTGCCATATGGGTGCTGGGAATTGAACCTGGGTCCTCTGGAAGAGCAGTCAGTGCTCTTAACCACAGAGCTATCTCTCCAAGCCCCTCAACACATCTTTTTCAACAACTAGCTTAACTAGCCAGCCCTAACTGAAATACAAATGACTAAAGATTTGTATCTGCATTAGAAGTTTTTAAGATTTATTTTATAGATGAGTGTTTTGTCTGGATGTATATATGTACACCATGTGTGTACAGTGCCCAAGGTCAGAAGAGGTCATAGGATCCCCTTTAACTAACTAGTTATGATTATGAACCGCCATGTGGGTACTGGGAACTGAACCTGGGTTCAGACGCCCAGTGCTTGCCACTCATGGTGGTACACGTGTGCTCTTGACTGCTGAGCCATCTCTCCGGTCCCTGTACCTGCATTTTTCATAAGGACCCACCGAACACCATCATTTTGAGTGCACTGAGGCACTGTACAATCTTGCAGTGGGGTCTTCAGTTGCACGCAGCCTAGACGTTTCCCCGGAACTGGCTTTATACTACTAATAACACAAAAGCTGGTTTGACAAGAAGGTTCTCAGTAAGCTATGAAATTCTAGCAGGCCTTGGCCCAGAGGACATGGTGGGCCTCAGTCTTTATCTTCTGAGTTCTCCACTCACACAGCTAACATAAACGAATCCTCCAGATGCTGAGAGGCTCAGTGAAGTGTGCTCCTGAAGCAGACCTGAGTTTGGTTCCTAACACATCCCATATCGGGCTGCCCAGAGCGACCTGCCACTCCAACGCCAGGAGACCCAGTGCTTCTTCTTGCCTCCCTGAGCATCCGCACTCATGTGATACACCCACAGAGACAAATGTACAAACTTAGTTAAAAATAAAGTATTAAAAATAAAAATTTTAAAAGGACTCCCTATGTGCTTAGCAGCTACTAAAAGTTTTTGTGCGCCATGCCTGTCTTTGGAGCAGGGTTTTAATAAATAGTCTTCCTCGGTCAGAGAAAAATGCTGAAACAAAAGCCGGCCCCGCATCCTAAAGGCTGGAAAAATTAATGTTCAAACCACAAGAAACCACATTTCATTGTGCTTCTTTTATTTAAAAATTCTACTTAAATATCCTCAAAGGTTAGAAAATCGGGGTCAGATAGGAACACTGGTACACAGCTTAAAATACAAATGCCAGTAATTATTAAAGAGCACAGTTAATGATTATTCCAAGAAAATGCATAGTAAGGAGCATTTTTCCAGAAGGCAAGTTAGACACCAGGAACCAAAGGAAGAAGGGACGGGACCTCAGATGGCTCAGAAAATAGTTACACAGCAGCCTAAACATGCCTCCCCCACCAGGCTACACACATGACCATTTACGACACTGGCTGCCACATCACTAGCCCTGACCTTCAAATCCAAAGGGAGCTTCGACACAACAACCACGCTCCAAAGACGTGAAACTGCTGGCTCCATTCCAGAATATTCTGGTTTCACCTGGGACGGCATCGTTTCCCACTAGCTCTCCAACAAAACAGACCTAGTCTCCCTTTGAATATGTTTTGTGGTTGATCTACAGAATTATGCCCTTCTTTATTTGAAGGTCAAGCCATTTACATTTTACCTCTGTTTAAAAAAAAACTGTCAACTTGATTGTGTCTCAGCTGAGTTTTTTGTCCCGTGTGCCTAAAGCTTTTTAGCTTTTAAGTCAAATATACTTTGGGGGAAAACATCTATATATTACACCGCCTCACAGTTTACATCATAATAAATTAATGTGATAAATAACATCTCCGAAAACTGAATCTTATTAACATGATCTAGCATACATTCAAAAGTATCAGCGTTTCTAGTTTTACTAACTTTGGAAATCAACAACACTGTATTATTTACACATAAAACAAGTATCTATGGAAATTACACCTTTCCATCACTTCTTACCCCAAATCACAAATGTCACTTTAAGCACCAAGACACACTTTCTTCAAAAGTTACATTTGCAATATTAAATCATCAGTCTCGTTATTTAAATTTTGAAAGTCTAGCAATCAAATCTCTATGAAAAGAATAAGAGCTTTGGAAGAACTGACAAGGACCACAAATCTCCTTTCTCATTTCTGCATTCCCCCCCCCCAAAAAAGGTCATTTACTTCAAGGGGGCTATGGCCAAAACCCAGGGAGACAGCCATACTGGTGTGTAACCAGAAGACAATGCTCACTGGAGCAGACACAGCAAAGCTGAGTTCATAGAGGAAGAGAGGACGGTAGACAATAAACCAGCCTTTCTTCTCAATATTTCAGCTGGAAAACAGGGACATCTATTAGACAGTGAGAAAACACAGATACTCTTGGAGACACAAATGGAAGGTCTGTGTTCTATCAACCTCAGGATAAGTTACCTGAATCACAACCATTTATGACCCATGCCAGCCGGCCTCGAAAACAGGGCTCAGGCACTCAGTGCCAGTTAAGGCTCCCAGGATGCTCCTGGGTTTAGCAGGCATGAAAAACAAAGGACAAAGGAAAACAAAAAATGTCAAATAGCGTCTTCCATTCAAACAGCAAACCTTCTAGCTAGAATAATGACTCACATTTGGGGCTAAGTTCTATCTTTTTTTCTGGCCTTGGTGCACTATTTTTTTGTAGACAGGCTTTCACATATCCACCTTGAACGTCTGATCTTCCTGCCTTTACCACTCAAGTGCTGGGTTTAAGGCATGAGGCATGTTCCAGCATACCCAGGCTTTTCATTTTCTACTTTGAGGCAGCACCATTGGGGTTATTATTTAGGGTAGACTTACACGTGAGAGTAGAGAAAAAGGCCCTCAGAAGGTAAGCCACACCTGAGAGCAGGACAGAATCACAGAGAGTAAACACCCAAGTGCGGGTACAGGCTCCTCAAGAGAGAACTGTCTACGTTATAAAAAAAAAAAAAAAAAAAAAAAAAACAAAAAAAACCTAAGTGATCAGAAGTAACAGTAACGGTTTCCGAAGAAAAGAACCCAAGAGTTCCTTTTAAAAAAAAAAAAAAAAAAGAAAAGAAACCATTATCACTAAACAGGGAACACTAGGAAATGTACAAAGAACAATCCCCATATTATTCCAATTTATTTTGTGAGGACCCATGCCACGGCACCCATGTGGAGGTCAGAGGGCAACTTTCAACTCCTTCTACCACGTGGGTCCCAGGGATGGAACTCTAGTTTCCAGGGTTGGCAGCCTTTACTCATTGAGCTGTCTGCCAGCCCAGCCCCAACTCTTGACCCAATGTCTATCTGCAAAGCCAGAGAGGCCCAACTTGCCAGTGCGTGGACGGCATAGTGGGTGAGAGACACGGGATCAACTGATGAGATGCCTACAGTAAAGTGCTCTCGTGAGGTACAGGAAATCAAAACTGCCAAAAAAAAAAAAAAATGTGTGTTTCCATTGAGGGACACATTTCCTGCTGTTTAATGCCACAGCCACCCAAGAGAGAAAGACATTTATGCCCTAAATAGGATCCATGTGGGTTAGTTTTCAAGCAAACCAACTCTGCAGCCCCTACGACCAGACACATCTCAATTTTCACCCAACTCTCGTACTAAATATGGTCTAATCCCCGAAGCATAGCGATGGCAATTCCTAACAGGCAGGGGCAGGTGTTGCGCCTGATAAGTCTCCCACCTCCCTCCCAAGATGGAGAGAGAAAGCCTTGGCTCGTGGCTGTTCTCGTAGGCCATTTTCACACCTCTGGACTCAGGCTGAAATCAAAAATCCACAAACCACTGAATAGACCCACCCTGCCTAAATGTCCATGACTACCTGGTCACACCATCGCCCTTCCAATCTTGGGAGCAGAAAGATGCTCTAGTAACGGCAGGGTGAGGCTGGGCAGCATAGCAGAGGTGGTGTTGCTTCAGTGTTTGAGGGATATACACAGAAAGGAGAATTATGAGTAACCCTGTGGCTAAGCCGGGAGTGGGAGGTGGGGAGGAGGAGAGACATTCTGCTAAGCAGGTCATGCCTTGGGGATTAGACAAAAATGGCCTCCCAGTTCGGCTCAAAGGTTTGGGGGTGGAATCCAACAGAACCAAAGGCTGCTCAGAGACCTAGCCCCTCTCATCCTTAGCCGAGAGAAAAAAACGAGTGGTCCTACACATGCTTATGGCAGTCCTGCCTGCAAGTCTGAGGATTCAGTTTTTAAAATAAATTTAACCAGCGTTCAAATGCAAATGGCACAGAATATCTTCAGTTGTTACAGAAAATCACTCACACACACACACACACACACACAAAGTTAGAATACGACATAGAAAAGTGCCCTGCAGATTGCTCTGTAAACCTAGGCTTTCGTAATTTAAAAAATAAACGAAAACTACAGCCTAGAAGTTGTGCAGAACAGTTCAGGATGATCACATTTGTAAATTTTGCAACTGGGTCTCCGAGGATTCTGAAGTTCTTTATTCTTAGCATCATGATTTAAATTTATCCTTTAAAAGCACAGGATGACACAGTTTGACAGTTTTTTTATAGAGGACACGGGCTACATGAGCCTAAGCTGGTTTGACTCTTTATTCTGTCTGCTGCATAGAAGAGTTGATCAGTGCACATAGACACAAAAATCATTGCCAATGCTTTTTCACTAAGGCTGGATTTCTTTACCTTGTTAGTCATTCACTCAGCAACCTATACCTGCCTGTTCTTTAATAAGGTTTGAATGGCTCACTCAGGACTAAGTGAAAACGTTTTAAACGGTATTTGTGTTAGGCCTTGGGTGAGACTCTTAACCCTCCTTATAGTATTTATCAATTGACTCTGAGTTAAAAAACACCACCATGACAGTGATATCATCCCGATACATCCTGGCTACATCTTCTGGTAATGTCAGCATGGCGGCCAGTCGCTCTGGCTCCATCTCCCCATACTCGTTGCTCCCGATGGCATGTCTAATCAGATGCGTGGCTGCATTTTGGTCAGCTGCATGGAGTCCGCTGGCTTTCCGCTGCAGCAGCAGACTCTGCATGAGCCCCAGGTTGGCCGGTCTTTGGTCCAGGTCCGGCTTATGGCAAGCAGCCTTGGACAGGTGGCCCACCACCAGCCTCACCACATCCTCATTGCCCAGCATGTCCCACAGACCATCTGAGGCCAGCACGAGGAACTTATCTTGGGGCCTCAGCCTGTGGTATGTAACCTCAGGCTTGGCAGTCAGATAGGGCGGGGTGTAGTAGTGGGGCAGTGTGAACTGGTAGATGTTGAGGGCCTCAGTATCGAAGCCCCTCCCTAGGACACTACGCTGCAACTCTTTACTCCACTTGAACTGGACATCCCCAAAGGCCCTGCAGGGTATGAGGACACCCAGCAGCCTATCATCTATGATGAGAGTCCTGTTCTCAGACTCGGGGTGTTCTCTCTTAAGCCGGGATAGCTCAGCCTCATTCCGAGCATTGTGGTCACGGGTAAGCGGTAAACAGGACCACACACCATTGTCTTCCTGGACACCAAGGATAGCCCGGCAGTCGCCAGCATTTGCTACATGCAGGTGAACTCCGTTGACATGGGCCATACAAGCTGTTGCCCCAGAAAAAGCAACCTGGAGGGATAGGTTCTTTGTCACCTCGTCTTCCAGGGGGGCCTGGATTTCTAGTGAGATGTCCGAATCCAGTCTCTGGAAGGAGTACATCAGTGCTTCTTCAATGCTCAGCCCCATTTCCATATGCAAGTCAAGAAGTTCCTGCCAATAGACTCGGAGGTGGTCCAGGTGTACGGATGTGACATCCTTATAAATACTATCCCCAGGATGCTTGAGCCACTGAAGGATGGGCAGCAAAGGCTTCATGTTTTCCATTGCTTCCTCCATCTGCTCCAAGGTTTGGTGGGACATCAGGGACACTGCCATGTAGGAGAAGAGCCTCTCGCTCACCGCCTGGGCACATGCATGGCCACCATGGCCGTCAAAAATGCCAAACATCAGTCCGTTGGTTTGCATGCAGGAAGCTACACCCTGCCGGTCCTCCACTGGGGAATTGGCGGCCAGCTGGTTGCTCTCAAACCTTAACACTGAATTTGGAACTCCACTGTTGGAATCAAGAATCTTGTGAGAGGACTCGCCAGCTCGAAGCATGTCGTTGACCTGTTCAGGGCTAAGCTGTAAGTGGAAATCCTCTTCCTCGGTTGATGTGTGTCTGTAGGCTTTCTGCAGAGCAAAGCCACCACTCGGAGTACTGGTCTTCAGAGTCGACGATGCCGGAGAAGAAAGCCTCCATTTGGGTTGATTCCTATTTGCGGCACTCCTTGAGTAGAAGCGTCTACCCCCTTGTAAGATAGCAATTCGATTCCGTGCAGAATTGAAGATCCAGTACGACACGGTACGTGACATTCTGAGGCTATACTGGCAAAGAGGTGGTTGTTTTTTAGCCTGAAAAATTAAAGGGTTTATAAAAGCTTCAAAGTTCAAATATTCAAAAAAAACACCATGAAAACTTTTGCTAAGATTCTCTCTGATTATTTTATAGAGTCAATAAGGGCCTCTCGGCTGATTCGTGCCTCCTTTTCTTTCCTTTCTGAGCCCGTTCTCAGGTCGGAGGCTACTAGTTAGTTCCCTCATCCAGTCTCCACTGCAGCGTGTAAGTTTTGACTTAGGTATCTGCTGTCCCCCGTAATCTCTGTACTCCACAAAATGCCAGGCATGTAGCTGCTTACTGGCGGCTATCATGAGTACAGCCCAGTACCTGGTACACAGCAGGTTCTCAAATATTAGTTCAACTTGGCATTTTCAGAGGCCCAGGGACCTAGCTAGTTAACAGACACAGTTTTACCAGTCTCGATGGCACTTGCCACTAGGGGCATGGGAATACTGCCAGTCTCATATGCTTGGGTTTGTTTTATTGCTGTTTTGTGCGTCATGGAGATTGAGCACACGACCTCTCCTATGCTGATCAACCACTGAGCTACAGCCCTCTTTTCAAACTTATTTTAAGCTGGGTGGTGGTAGGGCACATCTTTAATCCCAGCACTTGGGAAGCAGAGGCAGGCAGATCTCATTGAGTTTGAGGCCTTCCTGGTCTACAAGAGCTAGTTCCAGGACAGACTCCAAAGCTACAGAGAAACCCTATCTCGGGAAAACAACAAACAAACAAAAACCGTAAACTTATTTTGAGACAGGGTCTCAATGAGTTGCAAGGTTGGCCTTGAACTTTAGACACTCCTGACTCGGATTCCAGAGTGGCTAAAATTACCAGGCGCTGTTCTCACAAGATTTGGAAGTGCTTTCGCTGTTGTCATTGTTTAGTTTCTAGACAGGGTCTCACTTTGTCACTCTGGCTGGCATGGAATTTTCTGTGTAGATCAGGCTATCCTCAAACTCAGAGATCTGCCTGCTCCAGCTTCCGGAGCACTGGGATTAAAACTGTGTGCCACCACGCCAAGTTCTTACAAAGTTTGTAAAAGTGTAATAAAATATGACACTTCCAGGCCAGGCATGGTACTACATGACCAGAATTCCAGAATTAGGGAGGCAAAAAAGGCAGAGGCAAGCTGTTCTCTGTGAGTTCAAGGCTAGCCTGACTGACATAGAAGACTGTCTGGTGCATCATTCCAGGCCAGCCATGGTAACAAGGTGAGGCCATGCAGGGTGGGATGCAAGGCTCTGGGTGGTGATGCACAACCGTAATCCCAGCACTTGGGAGGCACAGGCGAGTAGAGCTGGAGGCCAGGTACAGACACAGAGAAACCCTGTCTCAAAACTGATAGTCAAGGGGCTGGAGAGATGGCTCAAAGGTTAAGAGCGTTGCCTGCTCTTTCAAAGGTCCTGAGTTCAATTCCCAGCAACCACATGGTGGCTCGCAACCATCTATAGTTCTATAGTGGGGTCTGGTGCCCTCTACTGGCCTGCAGGCATACACACATACAGAATATTGTATACATATACATAACAAATAAATAAATAAAAGAGATAGTCAAGCCAGGCGTGGTGGCACACGCCTTTAATCTCTCTGGTGGCAGAGGCAGGTGGGTCTCTGTAAATTCAAGGCCAGCCTGGTCTAGAGTAAGTTCCAGAACAGTCAAGGCTACTGAGAAACCCTGACTCAAAAAAAAAAAAAGTGCAATTTACCATTAGGGTACATTCTGTACAGGTTTTTACATCGTTCAGTCAACTACACTGAATCTGACGTCCGTGTGAAAGAATGGTTTCACAATTACTGGAGACTTGGAGTTTGTTTCCCCTAACCTGGTACTTATTAAACACCAAATTGCATGGCCTTCATAGCCGCCTTTTCCTTACTTCCAAAATCAGTAGGTCAAAGACTATAGACGCACTGTTAAATTGATTTCCCAGAGCCAGTGAGGATCGTCCCTTACCCACCTGGCTGAACTTGGGGCAGATGAGGTCGGTCAGAGGCAGATGGCCTCGGACGCCCCTTGACCCTGCAGAAAGGACAGGCAGCTGTGCGCAACGAAAACCGTTCGCAGCAGATGGGACAGAATTTAGTGTCCCTACAGAAACGAAGTCTCTTGATTTCTTAGCTGGGCGGCTAGGTTCTAGTTAAGAACTCCGGGCTCCAGCTTAGAGTTCTGACCGCCCGCTTTCTAAGCTGTGAGACAGGAATCTAGTTTGCAACGCCCACTTCACGGGTGCTCCAGTACTAAGGAAGCTGATGCAGGGAACTGGCTAAGCAGCCGACTCCTCCACTAGCGCGCGGGCCCACGTGGCGCTTGCGCGCGAGTGGGGTGACCACGACCGGGGATCAGCTCGTCCCGCCCTCTCACCTCATCTCCCTCTCCGCCCCATCACCTGAGGCGCCCGCAGGCCAGGCTGGGGAAGATGTCCGCACACCTACTAGTCCCATTCCTTACCTCGTACCCTCGCCCTCTTCTCACCAACTTGAGCCGCCCGCACTCGGCGGATGCTCTCAGCTCAGAGACTGCGCGCAGTTCCTCGGTGCCTGCGACCGGGTTTTACTTCCCTGGAGAGGCCCCTAGAAGAGAAACCAGCTCCTGAATAAGCTCCCTCCCGCCATTCCTGATTGGCTTATTTTCGGAGGCGGGACCTTGATGGACATAGATATTACCCAATAGATGAACAGGAAAGAGAAAGAAAGGGAGGCGGGGCCGGGAGGGGCCGCCAGCACTCTATCCCCTGGGGGTTACCGTAGCGTTTGAGCAGCCTGTGCGCCACCAGGCCGTCACGTGGGACTTATGCCCCCAGCTTGCCTTCTCGCCACGCCCTGTGAGTCCAGAACTCTCCAGTTCCTTAGTGTTCATTCTTGCATAGGTTTCTCCCCACTTTTGTTCGGTTCCCTCCAGGCCCTTCTAAGCGCCGCACCATTATTATCAACCTTTTGGACACCTGCCTTGAAGGCCTTTTGGACTCCTCTAATTCTACTTGCCCTGACCTCATTTTCCAAACCTGCTCTTCTTTCCAACCCAGTAAAGATCCCGCTGGTGGGCTGGAGAGATGACTCAGAGGTTAAGAGCAGTGTCTGCTCTTTCAGAGGTCCTGAGTTCAATTCTCAGCAACTACACTGTGGCTCACAACCATCTATAGTGAGATCTAGCGCCCTCTCCTGCTGTAGAGATATGCAAGCAGAACGCTGTATACATAAAATAAATGAACCTTTAAAAAAAGATCTCGCTGGCACTAGGAGACCCAAGTTCAAACACGGGTTAATTTGATGCCCCTTACTCATCACAAGCTTTAATCCTGTCATTCCCAGGTAGCTTGGGAAAGGCAGAAGACCACAGCAACAGATGTACCTGCGATGCCTCCTGGTCCTAACAGCAGAAGAGGCTGGTTTCACCCTCCCCTTATAAATTGTTTTAATGCCGGTCGGTGGTGGCACACGCCTTTAATCCCTTTAATCCCAGCGCTCTGGAGGCAAAGGCGGCACTGCCTTTAATCCCAGTGTTCAGGAGGCAGAGGCACGTGGATCTCTGTGAGTTCAAGGCCAGCCTGATTTAGGAGAGCTAGTTCCAGGACAGCCAGAGCTGAAACCCTGTCTCAAAAAAAAAAAAAAAAAAAAAAAAAACCCGCCGGGCGGCGGTGGCTCACGCCTTTAATCCCAGCACTCGGGAGGCAGAGGCAGGCGGATCTCTGTGAGTTCGAGGCCAGCCTGATCTACAAGAGCTAGTTCCAGGACAGGCTCCAAAGCTACAGAGAAACCCTGTCTCGAAAAACCAAAAAAAAAAAAAAAAACAAAAACAAAAACAAAAACAAAAAACAATCAATCAATATTGTTTTAATGGAGCTTTCCTAAATATGTGAGCCAGTAGAATCCTTACTTGAAGT
Organism: Arvicola amphibius; assembly: GCF_903992535.2. NCBI lineage: Eukaryota > Metazoa > Chordata > Mammalia > Rodentia > Cricetidae > Arvicola > Arvicola amphibius. The sequence continues at coordinate 31,127,404 of NC_052061.1, read as the reverse complement.
CAAAGTGAAATAAGAAACAGCCCAAAGGTCTGAAAATGGGGTCTTCGGAAAGACACAGTGGCCTACCTGAGTGGGAAACCTGAACCCAAAGTCATGTCTAAAGGAGAAGTGGTTATGTCATGGTCTGTGAACGATATAGACCTCAGCCTCAGGCCTTTCGAGAACACAGTTGTTTGGAAGTGATATGTTTTAGTTTTGGTTTTGGTGTGTTTTGTTTTGGGTTTTTTTTTTTGGTTTTTTGTTTTTGTCTTTGTTTTTTGTTTGTTTGTTTGTTTTTAGTTTTCAAGATAGGGTTTCTCTGTAGCTTTGAAGCCTGTCCTGGAATTAGCTCTTGTAGCCCAGGCTTGCCTCGAACTCACAGAGATCCACCTGCCTCTGCCTCCCGAGTGCTGGGATTAAAGGCCGTAAACCACCACCGCCCAGCTGTTTTTGTTTTTAAGGCAGAATCTCACTACGTAGCCCGGGCTAGTCTAGAACTAGCTTCGTAGACCAGCTGGCCTCCAATTTACAAAGACCCACTGGATTCTGTCTCCCAAGTTTGGGGTTAAAGGCGTGTGCTAAAGGTCTCGTTTTACTGTGGCTTGTGTTTTGGTTGTCTGGTACTACTGGATTTAGAGCCTCCCACATAGTAGGCCAACACTACCCACAGAGACGCTTCTTCACATCTGCCCACCCGCCTCCTCTCTCGATGAGTCTTACCTAAATTATCCAGGCCAACCTTGGAGTTTAGCCTCGGGAGTAGCTGAAATAATGGGCTTGCAACACCAGGTGGAGCCCTTTCTGGAGGTTCTAAATCAGAATTTGTACTTTGTCCCTTCAGGATACTGAGGAGTCTCTTTTAGGCCCATACTAAAAATTCTGATTAAGGAAATGGGCATGAGAGAACAGAGAAGCATGCTTTGCTTTTTGGTTTTTATTTGTTTGTTTTTGTGGGGGTTGGTTGTTTGTTTCGTTTGGTTTTTGGTTTCTTTTTTTTTTCAAGACAGGGTTTCTCTGTGTAACAGCCCTGGCTGTCCTGGAAAACTAGCTCTCATAGACCAGGCTGGCCTCGAACTCACAGAGATCCACCTGCCTCTGCCTCCCGAGTGCTGGGATTAAAGGCGTGCCACCAGCGCCCAGCTACACACTCGGCTGAGAAGCATGCTTTGTTTTGTTGTGGTTTGAGTTTGTTTTACAAATAGTTCATCTGAGCCTATAGAAGGTTATTTCTCAGAACAGGGGTGGGAAGTTTTGTTGCTGCTGGAGTTTGGAATCAATATAGTCATAACATTTCTCTCTTCCCTTTCCTCCCTCCAAACTCCCCCATGTACCCCTCTCCTTTAAATTCATGGCCTCTTTTGGGGAGGGGGGGGGGTAAGGGCAGAAAAGGTGTTTTGAGACAGGGTTTTTTCTCTATAGCTTTGGAGCCTGTCCTGGAAACTAGTTCTTGTAGACCAGATTAGTCTTGAATTCACAGAGATCTGCCTGCCTCTGCCTCACAAGTGCTGGGATTAAAGGCATGTGATGGAAGAGGCAGGCAGATCTCTGTGAGTTCGAGGCCAACCTACTCTACAAGAGCTAGTTCCAGAATAGGCTCCAAAGCTACAGAGAAACCCTGTCTCAAAAAAAAAAGTTCCACTGAAAGACCCCCAGTGTGGGGAGACTCGGGATAACACGACCCCCCCCCCCAGTAACTCATGAGAGACTGTCCTTGCTGCAATCACATGAGGTTTTAATGATGAGATGAGATGGGAACCAGTGCACTGGGGCCGAGACTCATAAACCACGCAGGGGAAGAGTTCAACCCCAAGTGGCTGGGAGGAGTTTTTAAGGGAAGAAACCACAGCCCAAAAGATTATGACCCTCTCAGGGTCATAATCAGCTAGTTCCTAAAACACAGTATTCCAAAATCCCAATGATAATCACAAGGGGGAAACTCCCTGTTTCTCAAGATTATTCTCAAGATTACAATCTAACTTCATCTTCAGCTAGTTCCTAAAACACAGTCACTGAACCGGCTAATCCTAGATTTCTGATTCTTCTCTTCCTGCTTAGATTTTTGGCTATTTTCTTCCTGCTGGGGGTGGGGGGACCTGGATTTATCCAGGGCTTTCACCACTACTGTATTATTACCTTATTACCTCCAGCGACAGTTTTTCTAAGTCACCAGAGCTACTTCCAAAGTGAAAAACGCATCCACGAGGATAAAAATAAGGTCCAGTGATGGTTCCATGGGTGAAGATGCTTACCACCAATTCTGACATCCTGAGTTTGATCCCTAGGATCCACAGTGGGGAAGGAGAGAACCAGTTCCCTTATGTTGTCCTCTAACCTCCACAAACTATGTCATGTGTGAGCATGAGCCCCTTTCTCACAAATAAATAAAACTTTAGAAGAGGCTGTAAGTCGTCCCTCATATATGATTAGCAGCTCAAGATCCCTGTATGGTCACCAAGGTTCCTTGACCTGGTCCAGTGTTGTAAGAAACAAAGCAAAAGGACATGCCTTCCAGTAAGGGAAAGTACAGATCAACTGGAACATTTAGAAGAAGAAAACATTGAGCCTCACTTAGGATCAAATAAGAATTAAAATGAGCTATTGATTTAGGCCAATCAACCTAACAAATCTTAAACCACAATGTAGAGAGCTGAGTGTGGTGAAGCACTCTGATCATGACTTAGAGGCCAGTCTGGGCTACAGACCAAGACTTTGTGTCAAAAACAAAAGCAGTCAAGGATGGTAGCACTTGCTTTAGTCCCAGACTCTAAAGGCAGGGGCAGCTGGCGTTCTATAAATTCAAGTCCAGCCTAGTCTACATAGTGAATCCAGTTGTGTCAGGACTACACAGTGAGACCGTCTTTCAAAATCAAACAAGCAAACAAAGCAAAACCTGCAATGAAACAAAACAAAAACAAGAATCCTAGTGACAGCTATCCTGTTAGCTTCTTCCTGTTCATCTTTTCAATGTCCTGTTCCAAACTTCAGAAAGGGACCCAAAGTTTCTAGTCTTTGTTTTAGACCTACAATCATCTCCACTGCTAAGACTAGCACAGCCTCACAAATATACTGTCCCCAACATAAGCAGTGGCCTCCCAGGAATGAGACTGGCCCCTTAAACAATGAGGACTTCCAGCCAACTTACTGGTTTTGTAAGGAGACAATCAACTAGACATCCCCAGGACCAGGGTTGCTAACTTATGCACACCTCTTGCCTCCTGCCTCAGGTCTTCATCCATCTCAAGCTTACGTCAGTACCTGTAGATAGACTGAAATTCTGCTCTCTGTCTTTGCAACATGGTTATGCAGATTAAACTCCTTCCTACCGTCTCACCATCAGATAGGTTTGCTATCTTTTGAGTGGGTGGTTAGACTGGACAAGTTGGAGCCTCTAGAGGACCACCTTCTGCATCCTAGTACTCTGTTACCCTTTCAATTTGTAGTAAAGAGACAAAGTGAACCTTGCAATGATAATTCTCCTTTTTGGATAATAATTTATTATCATTTTAACATCTGGTTCTGCATTTCTAGGGAACCTCATAACCTGTCCATATTTAATACAGGATAAGATCAACGTGAATTTATTCTACTTTAAGTGGAGTGCATGGTCATTGGGTGGGACCACCTAAGACAGCAGAGGGCATGACTAGAGAGCAACTAGGATTATTGTAATGGTCTGCTCTGTCCCTTTAAGAGACAAGCCACGCCCACTCCCCCTCCACCAAGGCAAGCTGATCTAGCCTGAGTCCCTTCCTTTCGATCTCTCTCTCTCTCTCCCTCTCTCACTCAGAGGCAGCTCTGTCTCTCCCTTCTCCCTACTTCTCCCCTCCCCCTTCTGTTTCTCTCTCTCTGCCTCTCTCTCTCTCTCTCTCTCTCTCTCTCTCTCTCTCTCCTCTTCTCAACCTTTTCCCCTTTCCCATCCATAACCCACTAAATAAATATCCAACCTCACTCTGCATGGCGTCCCTATCCGTCTGTCACTTGCCTGCCAGTGTGGCTCCCTACCCAGGACCAGCCACCTTTGGAGACCTGCAGCATGGTCTCGTGGCATGCCCATCTGTCTGTCTCTCCTCAGGAGACTGGCTTCCCCATTAGAGGTCTCTCACCCACCACGGCTCCCTGCCTGGGACTTGCTGCCCCTCGTGGCCTGCTGCAGCCACTTGGGGAACTACACTGTCCTTGCCTGAGACTGGCTGCTCTCAGGACCTGCAGTCCACTGCCTGCTGCCATTTCAGGACCTGCAGCATGGTCTCATGGCCCACTGCCCACTGCTGCCACTCGGGGACCTGCAGCGTTTTACTTTTACCATAACAATTATGGCTAAGGAACTTCTTTGGTATTCAGCTGGAGTCTCCAGCTGACCCCTGAAGTCTGAGAAGCCCCATTCCTATCTGTCTCCAAACCCCACCCACTCAGAGAGTCTCTGTAGGAGGGAGAGAAAGCCGCTTGTTGGTTCTTGGACCTCCCACACCAAGTCTCCAAACAAAGATACCAAAAGTCCAGTTCTGCCGTTCTTGGTGACTACTGCAATTTCCCTGTTGCCACCAGCCACCCAAGTCCCTGACTAAGCGCTCAGCTTTTGACCATACTTGGGCACAAACTTATTTTGTGGGAGACATGCCATCACCCCTCACCTACAGTCTATAGAACTTTCCCGCCCTGGCCTGGGTGCACAACTTCTCTGGCCTCAGTCTCTGGGACCGGTGAGCTTGCCCAGGAGTTGCTCTGTTCAATAAACCTGTTGTTTTACCTTTTCTGTTCAGCGTGATCTGTGGTGTACACCTTTAGCAAATCAATTTCCATATACCAAAACTTCTTATCTAAGCTGCTCAAAGGAACAATGCCAAGTGCAAATTCAAGTTAAAAATTGGTCCTCCCTCAACCAAGTTTTTCTTTTTTTAAAGATTTATTTATTTATTATTATGAATACAATACTCTGCCTGCATGTGTACCTGCACTCCTGAAGAGGGCACCAGATCTCATTATAGATGGTTGTGAGCCACCATGTGGTTGCTCGGAATTGAACTCAGGACCTCTGGAAGAAGAGTCAGTCCTCTTAACCGCTGAGCCATCTCTCCAGCCCCTCAACCAAGTTTTTCATAGGCTTTGAACCCCTAGGAAACTCTTGGATAAGACTTCCAACAGAAGGTACTGGAGACAAAAGATAGCAGTCACAAAAGGCAGATCAAAGCTAGGTGCTAACACTCTGGACTCCAACCAGCTACAGAAATCTGCAGGAACTCCCCCAATATTGATGGCTTCGTATTGGATAGCCAGTTGGGCCTTCTTCCCTGGGGAAGCCTATTTCTCTTGCTCTAAGCACTCCTTAGTTGTCTACAATTCTCTTCCAAGGTTTGGGACTTAAAAAGATTTAACCCATGTTCATTGTTTTCTTGTTAAGATCTTTTAAGGCAGCCATGTCAATAAAACTTGGTGAGAGTGGTTTCTAACATTCCTAGATGAACTCTCAAAGCCAACTTCCTCTTCTTCTTCTCTTCTCTTTCTGCCCTCCTCCTGTGATGATTCCAGAGCCCTGGGTGCAGGAGTTGTGCTGTAGATGGACTGGGTGGGGCTGTGCACCACGTGGTCACTTACTCTGCATTTTGATAGGTTGTGGTTTTTTTGTTTGTTTGTTTTGTTTTTTTTCTTTTTCTTTATGTTTTTTGATTTTTTTGAGACGTTTCTCTGTAGCTTTGGGGCCTGTCCTGGAACTAGCTCTTGTAGACCAGGCTGGCCTCGAACTCATAGAGATCCGCCTGCCTCTGCCTCCCGAGTGCTGGGATTAAAGGCGTGTGCCACCACCGCCCTGCTAGGTTGTGGTTTTCTGCACTGTCTCTTTTGCAAAGAGACATTTCTTTGACAAGAGGTGAGGTCTATGCTTATATATGAATACTTGAAAGTAGAAACTGTAGGACCCAGTCATGATAAGCTTAATAGAGGCCTGAGTCTCAGTAGTTTTCCCTAGAGCAATACCTGGTTGGAAGAAAGATCATAAATTGAGGCTACCCAGGCATCACCCAGGAACAGACCTTCCAAAGGAAATTCCTAATGTTCCAACCATTGTAGATAGGATCACCTGCCAGCACACACCCATCGCTTTTCACCAGGGCACCCCTAGACAAATGTCAACCAATCAGGATTGAACCTATTACCCCAAACCCTGCTAATGTAACTTTTCTGGTTTTTGCCTTTAAATAGTGCTCTCTAGAAGGGTGGGATACCTTCTTTAGCTGCTGCACTGATGAGGTCCCTACCGGCTTGTACTCATGCATGATAATAAACCTATAATAAATCTTGCTTTTGCATTTCTGTCAGTCAGTCTCCCTGGTGGTCTTTTGGGGTCCCCACGGACTGGGCATACCAGAACCATGGATGAGAAAGAACCTGTGACCTTTGTTTTTCTGGGTCTGGGTTACTTCACTCAGTATGATCATTTCCAGTTTCACCTATATACCTACAAACTTCAAATTTTTAATTTTTATGGAGTAGTATTCCATAATGTGTATGTACACATTTTCCTTATCCATTCGTCAGTTGAAAGACATTTAGATTGTTCCCATGTCCTAGCTGTTGAGCACAGAGCAACAGTGAGCATGACTAAGCAAAGAACAAAGGAGTAAGACACTGAGTCCTTTGGGCATATGCTGAGAAGTGGAACCGAAGGACCACATGGAAGACGTGCTTTAAGCTTTTTCCTCCTTTCTTCCTCCCTCTCTCCTTCTTTCTTTTTTCTTCCTTCTTTCCTTTTTTTTTCTTTCTTTCTTCCCTCTTATTGAAAATAGGTTTCTTTTCTCATATAATATATCCTGATTATGCTTCCCTTCTCCCAGTTTCTCCTCTACTCCCTTCCCATCCAGATCCACCCCTTTTCTGTCTCTCATTAGAAAAGAAACATGCTTCCAAGGGATAATAATAAAATAAGTTAAACAAAAACTAACACACCAGAATAGGACAAAACAAACAAGCAGAAGGAAGAGAGCCCAAAAATAGGCACAATAAACAGACATAGACACAGAGAGCCATTCATTTGAACACTAAGGTGTTGTGCAATATTATTTTAACTAGGCAAAGGTGTGCTAACTTTGTTTATGCTGCAGAATATTACTTTTACTGTATAAAGGCATGTTGTTTTGTTTATGTTGCGTTTCTTTTTTTCTTTTTTTAATTTTTTTATATTTATTGAGCTCAGGGATTGTTATGCCTCCAGAAGTTCTTTTATTGTACAGGATTGTTTTGGCTATCCTGGGTTTTTTTGCTTTTCCATATGAAGTTAAGTACTGTTCTTTCAAGGTCTTTGAAGAATTTTGCTGGGATTTTGATGGGCATTGCATTGAATCTGTGCTACGTTTGTTAATGATGTAAGGGCGTGTGTTTAATTATGTAAAGATGTGCTGCATTTGTTGCACCTTGCCTGCCTCTGGCAACTGATGGAGCTAATAAGGAGCAGAACAGCCAATAGCTAGGCAGGAGAGGGATAGACAAGGCTGGCATGCAGAGAGAATATATAGGAGGAGAAATCTAAGTTCAAAGGGAGGAGGAATGAGAGAAGAAAGAGAAGAGAACAAGAAAGAGATGTCTGGGGCTAGAAGCCAGGTAGCCATGGCCAGCCAGCAAACACAGAGTAAGACATACAGAAAAAAAAGTAAGAAAGGTAATAAGTCCTGAGGCAAAAGGTAGATAAAGAAAAACAGGTTAATTTGATTTAAAATAGCTAGCCAGAAATGAGTCGAAACTAGGCCAAGCATTCAAAATTAACATTAAGTCTCTGTGTCATGATTTGAAAGCTGGTTGGTGGCCCAAAAGAAAAAGCCTGGTACACTCAGAAATCCCACAAAAACACTAAACTGGAATCCATAATATATATTCAAAGTATTTGTAGGGTAAAAAGAGAGAAAAGATAGATAGGTAGATAGATTAGATAGATAGATGAATAGACAGACAGACAGAGACCCTATGTAGGTACCAGCTCAACTTCTACATGTTCAATAAGTTATGTAGGTGTTGTCTTCAGCAATGGGGACTTGCTGAAGTTTTTGTAAAGCAACCTATAGTCTTGGCAATGCCCTGTGTTGTTTAGGGGTTCCCATGAGACCCCATTAACTGACAACTTCCTTTCCGGGGCTTACTGGTTATGGTTTAAGTATGGCCAGCTGTAATCTCACAGAAATGGCATTTTCACAACTGAGGCACCCTATCAGTCTCAATATGTAGCACAGCTCAGGTTGTCCTTGAACTTGCTGGATAGCCCAAGCTAACCCTGAGCTCTTGGTTCTTTTGCCTCAGCCTTCGTCCTGTATGCAATATCATACTCAGTGGGAGGCATTTTCTTCCTAGGAAACCAACTGTGGTGGTTTGAACAAGAAAGGCCACCATAGGCTAATATATCCGAATGTTTGGTCCCCACTTAAAATGGAACTGTTGGCGAAGATTAGGAGGTGTGGCTTCATTAGCATGGATGTGACCATGTTAGAGGAAATGTGTCATTGGGTCTCGGCTTTGAAGTTTCAAAAGCCCATGCCAGGGCTACTAGTCTCTCTCTCTCTCTCTCTCTCTCTCTCTCTCTCTCTCTCTCTCTCTCTCTCTCTCTCTCTTTCCCTGCTGCCTTTGGTCAGGATGTAAAGCCCACAGCTACTGGCACCAGGCCCGTCTGCTTTCCAGCCATGATGATCATGAACTAAGTCTCTGAAAACTTAAACAAGATTCCAATTAAATTCCAATTAAATGCTTTCTTTTATGAGAGTTGCTTTGGTCACAGTGTCTCTTCAGAGCAACTAAGATGTGGGGGCCCACATATGTGATCCTGTGCCACCTTGACTAAAGCTCAGAGAGTTTGAGCTTCTTTTTACTCTTTCAAAGTTGTTGACAACAGGTGAGACCACAAGGGAGATGTCCTGACCTAGGGGTGTGGTTATTTGGTGTTTTGGACATTAAGATGGCCTATAGAGGTGGATCCATTCCACATTGGCCAAAGGTCAGAGAATTCAAGCCTATTCCTGCTCCTTCATTTTAAAATAGGAGGCTTGACCCAGGGAGTGGCTGCCTACAGGATACTTGGTCTAAGGTGTATTGATTGCATAATCTGCCCAAAACATCAGGATGCTTAACTCAAGAAATAGTGGCTTGATATCTCAAGTAATTTTTTTTTTTTGGTTTTTCAAGAGGGTTTCTCTGCAGCTTTAGAGCCTGTCCTGGAACTAGCTCTTGTAGACCAGGCTGGCCTCGAAGTCACAGAGATCCGCCTGCCTCTGCCTCCCGAGTGCTGGGATTAAAGGCATGTGCCACCACCGCCCAGTGATATCTCAAGTATTGAAGCAAATAATTGTTCCGGTTGTCCTTTGTGTTGTGTTAAAGCAGTCTTTTGACTCCCCCCACTTTTGGAGTTGGGTATATAAGCGTATAAAAAACAAACACAGGTGGACTCAGTATTCACTGAGTTGTCCTCCGGGTGCTATCCTATGTCTCTGTGTTTCTTTCATAGCTCTGTTCCTCCTACCTAATTTTTTAATCCGCATGCCCCTACCCTGGAATGTACAAACCTGTCAAGGCTGGACCCCAACACTAAGGCACCAACCAAGTTGCCTTTTGGTCTTCTGGTCTTCTGAGGGGAAGCTAGGGTATAGGTTAGGTGAGAGGTCAAGGGAAGCATGGGCTCAACCTTTTTCCTATGCCTCCAGAGGATCCAATACCCTCTTCTGGACACTGTGGGCATCTACACTTACACACACACACATATACACATATGTGTGTGTGCACACGTGCAATTTAAAACATTTTTTAAAGATGCATTTCTTTTATGTGTATGAGTTTGCATGTGTGAACCACGCGTGTGCCTGGTACCATCACAGGTCAGAAGAGGGCATCGGATGTGAGAGCTAAAGTTACATTTTAAGTTTTAATTACTAGGCCTAAAAGATCTATGAAACCAAATGCCTCTGATCTGCAAGACCCTTGCCCAAGGACAGACAGCTCCTGAGATGCTGGAGGATAGTGTTTATGGGAGATAGCAAGCCACGTGGTTTTCATTCCCCTAAACAAGTTTATTTGACCCAGCTGCACTGGCTGTGCTTGATCACATGTGGACGGGAGGTTCACAGGCTGGAGGTAGTCAGGATGTATGCTTGCCCTTGGTTGGAGCTGATAGGAAATGCAATGAACTGTGGATTTTCCTTCAGAAGCCACTGCAAACAGCGATTCTGGACCATTTCCCAGGAACCTGGGTATGAGCTGGACCAGAACCAATCCACCTGGCCAATATTTTAAAAAACCTTTTTTAAATATGGCTTTAAACTGTGTAGTGGTTTTAGTCTTGATCAGTGGGGTAAATACGGATTCCCCTGGAATTGTAGGTGCAGATGGTTGTAAGGCATCATGAAGGAGCTGAGAATTGAACCCGAGCCCTCTCCAAGAGCAGCAAGTACTCCTAGCTGCCAAGACGGTTCTCTAGCCCAACTTTAAAAAAATGCAAAGCCGGGCAGTGGTGGTGCACACCTTTAATCCCAGCACTCGGGAGGTAGAGGCAGGTGGATCTCTGAGTTCAAGGCCAGCCTGTTCTACAAGAGGTAGTTCCAGGACAGGCTCTAAAACTACAGCAAAGCCATGTCTCGGAAAACCAAAAACAACAACAACAACAAAAATGCAAAAGAAAACCACAAAAAAGCAAACAAACAACTCAAAAGCTAATAATCTAAAAACTTAAAACGAATCACTTTGAAAGTGATGTAGTTGTTAGATGGGCCTTGTGGTTATAGTTTGCACGCCAAGTTGCAAATGACTCATATCCTTTCGTGAAAGTATATTTGGAGAAGGGTGAAAGAAAGCCTTGGAAATTTGGCGTGGGAAGTGGCCAAAAAAAAAGAGGGGGGAGCAAGAGCAGCATTTCTGAGCCCGGTGGGAAGTGTGCTCTGGCTGTGCTTTCGCTTGCAGTAGCAACCAAGCAAAGGCTGCCAGTAGGGGGCGCCTCAAGCTCGCTCATCGAAGGATTCCAGCTCAGGGTACACGCAACGTCTTCTAGGTCAGCTAGCAAAGGTCTTGAATCCCAGTTTGTGTTACCTAATGGAACTGTAACTCTCCAGGAAACTGCGAGTGCCAGAGTCCCTCCCCGCCTTTCCTAGAGAGGCGCTGACTAGAGCAAGCCAGTGGTCAGCTCCAGGCAAAGCGGGGGACCAGCAGGTAACCTGGGATGTTCATGAGATTAGAGAGGTGTAGGGTGTCAGCGTCTGGGTCTCCCCTAGCAGAGCGTCTCCGCCCTGGCCTGAGAAAACACACCTTCCATCTATCAGTAGGAATAGATTTATCATTGGGTTGGAGTTAGCTAGGACGGAACGTGAAATAGAAAAGGGTGACTGTGACCAAGAAGAGAGAGCATGTGGATCATAACAATGGTGTGTGCTACCCCCACCCGTCCCTTATTGTGCTAGCCTATTTATCTGGAAAGAAAAGTTTAATGGGGCAGAGAGTTAAAAATGCTTGTTTCTGGGGAATGAAACTGTAGGAACTTTCACATCCTTTTAGAGTTGGTTGACTACTTTGCAGTTGAGAGACAGGGTGGGAATACAGCCCACTTTCCTGAGCACGCGCAGAAGAAATGGCTGGGTAGTGGGCAGGTCTGGTCCCTGGCCCCGGGGGGGTGGAGACTGTCTCTCTGCCTCTCTCTTTCTGTCTCTTCTCTCTCCCTCCCCCACCCTCAGATATTTTCGTCCTGGAGGAGGGTGCGGGTGTACCTGTGTCACAGCACGGACTTTGAGATCGGAGGACAATTTGCAAGAATTCTCTCCTTTCAACACTTGGCCGGCGGACGTCAGGCTTGGGGGGTAAAAGCCTTCACTAGCTGAGCCCTCTAGCGGCCGGTAGAGTTGCTTTCCTGCGAGAAACCTGGGAAGGCTCTCTCTGGTAAGGCTTTGGCAGAGATATGAAGTAACGAGGAAAAACACTCCCTATGATGCAAACAACAGGCCTGGCGGTCCTTGACTTGGAAGGACTTGGATGCTGTGGCCGGACCTGCCTGCCCTGTCTCCAGGCCGGCCGTTGAGCCGGGGCTGGATAGGACTGAAGGGCACAACTCCTCCGTGCTTACCGAGTTGTGCTCCTTGTGAGGCTCTATCCCACGAAACGCTCCGAGATAAAGGGCCAGAGTCCATTCCTTGGGAAGAAGGACAATTAGATGGATTTCCTGGTTATCATTCCCAATTACACAATGGCCTAGCTCAGGCTCTGTGGAACCCTGAAGAAAAATGACTTCATCCCACTTTGCAGCGAACGCAAATGTTGTTGTTGTTGTTGTTGTTGTTGTTGTTGTTGTTGTTAAATACATCTCGTTGTCCAGTCCTGGCTGTGTAGTCCAGGCTAACCTCCAGCTCATGACCGTCTTGCCTCCATCCCATAAGTATATAGGTTATATAGGAGTGATGGTTGCTTATGATTGACAATTTGATTGGATTAACAAAAGCCTAGGAGATTAGGAATGCAACCTATGAGTGTGTGTCTTAGGGTTTCTACTGCTGTGAAGAGACACCATGACCAAGGCAACTCTTATAAAGGAAGGCATTTCACTGGGGTTGGCTTACAGGTTCGGAGATTTAGTCCGTTTTCATCATGGCCGGACATGGCAGAAGGCAGGGAACATGGTGCTGGCAAAGGGCTGAGAGTTTTAAGTCTTGATCTGCAGGCAGCAGGGAGTGAACTGACTCGAAGCCTGCTCCCACAGAGCCACACTTCCTCCAGCAAGGCCACGCCTACTCCAGCAAGGCCACACCTCCCTGTGGCACCACTCCCTATGCAACGAACATTCAAACTCATGGGTCTCTGGGGGGGGGGGTCATTTCTATTCAAACCACCACAGTGTGTTTGTAATTTTTTTTCCAGCAACAGCTAGAGCATGGTGACCAGATGAATGCATGGCTTCTAATAGGTTTACATTATTGAGAGGTGGTAAAGGTAGAAGCTTATCACTGGGGACTCCTCTTGGTGGCTGTGTCTTGTTCTTGCTCCTTTCTGTAGGCCATTTTCCCTGCTTCCTGGGTGCCACATGGAGTGAATTGTCCTGCTCTGTTATACTCTCTATGCCATCGGGATTGGACTTTTAAAAGAAGGAGACAAAGTAAATCTTCCCTCTTTAAGTTGCTTTTCTTGGATATTTGGCGTCAGCAACACAAAAGCCTGACTGAATACACCTGTGTATGAAGAAGTATGAAAAGATTTGAGCCGGGCAGTGGTGGTGCACGCCTTTAATCCCAACACTCGGGAGGTAGAGGCAGGTAGATCTCTGTGAGTTCGAGGCCGGCCTGGTCTACATGAACTAGTTTTAGGACAGGCTCCAAAGCTACAGAGAAACCCTGTCCCGAAAAATGAAAAAGAAAGAAAGAAGGAAAGAAAGAAAAGATTCAGAGACTCGAACTGACTTTGCCTGATTCCTCTGGGTAACAACTGTAAGTTGATGGGTCAAATAAATGAATTTAACCTGGCTCTATGGGCTTCAAGTCTCCTTGAAGGGAGTATCTACAATCAGTTTTCTGAGGGGCTAGTGTGTTGTAAGTATTCTGTTGGAAGGCCTGAAAGGCTCTAAATGCATTTGAAAGCCCCCTCAACCCTAAGACATTTTTCTAAAACCTTACACTCACTCTCTCTTGGAAACGGACAGTCGCCCACACACACACATGCAGGACTGCTCATCCTCCTGTGTCCTTGTGAATAATCTTCAAACATAACTCCATTCTGGGAATTGAGGCAAATACAACCCAAAGATGTTGACTCAGTTCCTGATGTATTGATTTACTCACTAGAACAAAGTCAGGAAGACCACAGAGATGCTCCCTTATCTCACCCGATCACGCAGCTATTCTCCTGCTCTGGAATAGACCAATCACTAATCCAATAAGTTGGAAAACAACCTTCAGGTCCCCCCCCCCCCGTGTCTGTGGCTTTTTGCTTTAAAAGATGGACTGTAACAGCTATCGGAGGTCCTTCATATCCTGAACCTGAAGGGCCCTGTCATGACAGAATAAAAATCCTTTTGGTTTTGCATCAATTATGCCTGTGTGAGTGGTGTCTGGAGCGACTCCTCTCTGATGTTTGGACTTCTAGTCCAACAGCCAAGCATTCTTTCATCAACCAAAGGCAAAATCCAAAGCCCACAAGCTTCCACCTGATCAAGCCTTCAAGGAAGACCGAGAGCTCACTGAGGGCTGGGTGCTTTTTCTCTCCTGTGGACCAGGGTGACTCCATTAACCCTGAGGCTCATGGATGGACTGACAGACCCTTAACAACATTTCACATTTGTTTCTCCAAGAGTTTGGAAGTTCTGCCAGAGGACATCCTGTGTGGTGTGGCGGCCTACAAGGTCAGGTGGGCGTGAGAAACAAAGCGTTATCACTGACTGGATGTGCGACCTGGGCGGGGGACTTCTGTTGAATTTAGAGTCCTTTTTTCTGTACTCTCATGATGTTGGGCAGACACTTCACCTCCAACTGTGGGGTGACTGGCGAATGAGGGCGGGGAGGTGTATGTGGGGTGTGGGGGTGGCGCTGGCCTCCTTTCCTTGGCTCCAGAGTTATTTCTGTCTGAAGAACTGGGACCTGTGACTATAATCAGGGCACCCCCATCTCCAGGCTATGCTGGAGACTGGGTCAAAATGAATTGTTTTTTTCTCACATTACAGAACTACCTCCCAATTTTCCCCTTCCTTTTCCTCTGCTTGGAACGTCCTCCATCTCCCATGCCTTTGGGGAACAGTACAGCCAATAACTCAGCCCTCCACGTCAGCCAGTGGCTCTGGCCAGCTGTTCGCTGTGTCCACTGCACCTTTCTTGGCCAGCAGAGGAAGCAAGAGCTGAGAGCTCCAGAAAGGCCAGAGCACAACCACCGGCCGGAATGTGTCAATAGTGTGTTAACTAGTAGCCTCTTTCCCCTCATAGCCAGGCTTTGCAGAGGTCCCTAGTGGTGCATCAGTGGCTAGGATGACTCAGGGACCAAACAGCAGCTTTATATGAGCCACCAGGGGGCATAAACATGGCAGGAAGTGCGTGAGTGCGTGTGTGAATTTTGCTTGCTGCTACCCAAGCTAGCTTAGCATTAGGAAATGACATTGTCCTGGAATAATATAGCCGGTGATGGTGGCTGCTTAACTCCTGTTAAGGGCACTAAAGAATGACCGGACTCATCTGCAGATGAGAACAGTGCCTACCTCTCCGGGTGTGGTGGTTTATACATACCGTTAATCTCGGGAACAAGGCAGAAGGGTCCCGAGTTCCAGGCTGGCCTGGGCTACGTGGTGAAATCCTGTTTCAAACAAAAACAAAGACAAAAACAAAAACAAACAAAAAAAAAACCAAGCTGGATATTATAGCACACCCCTGTAATCCAAGCCCTTGGGAGCTGGAGACAGGAGGGTAACGAATTCAAGGCTAGTCTTGTCCACATAGCAAGCCTGAGGCCAGTTTCAGCTACACGAGATTTGTCTCAAATAAATGCTTACCTAAAATGGTTTGAATCTGATGGAATGATAGGCTCCATGGATTGCCGGTGTACCACAAAGAACAGGTCCTCAGGGACACCAGAGGAAGGGACTTTAAAATAATTTGTCCCCCAAAAATAAAATAATTGGTGCCTCCCATTTTAAAATAATACAGCATGAGGGACAACAGAGGGACTTTCCTCTTCCATATTATCGCCTGTCGTTGGGTATTATTTCATTTCCTTTCAAGTCCACATAGGGTTTTGAGCCACCTGCCTCCAGAAACAACTCTGCTCCCTGGGGACCTCGCTAGGGTGCTCTCACCTACCCCTCTACTTCAGCCAGACCCAGCCCTCCCCACACTCCCTAGACCCATGCTTCCACCCTAGTGTGTTTAGGAGAATCTAGGGGGGTTGGTACTGGTTGGAGAGACCTCAGGAATTTGGGGCAGTCAGGGGCGCTGGAGTCCCCCGAGACTGTGTGGGTGCTACCCTATGTTCAGAGAACCCACCTGAATGTCCGGCTGGGCGATCAATCTGCCTGTGAGCCCTGAAGCCGACACACTCACGCCACTTAATTTGGAAACACAAAATAATTCTTCCACAGTGTTCAAAGATAGCAAAATATCCAAGAATACTGCCATGTACAGTGAGGGGAGACTGTAGCACGTTCCTAGGCTTTGAATTGGGTTTGTCTTATCAAAACCCACGTGATAAGGCATTGATGTGCAATGAAACTTTCTTCTTTTTGAGCCAGGGCTCACCGTGTAGTCCTGGCCGGCCTGGAACTCACAACATCGATCAGGCTGGGCTCAAACTCCCAGGTACCTGTTTTTACCTCCAAGTGCTGAAGGCAAAGGAGTATGCCACCACACCCTGTGAGGGGTGATAAAGTTTTAAGATCGAATCAAAGGGCTAGGGATGTAGCTCCATTGGTAGAGCTTTCCCCCAAATACACAGAAAGTCCTGCGTTTGATCCCCAGCACCTGCACAATCTGGACAGGATGCCATACACCTGTGATTCTCAGCACCCTGGAGGTCGTGGCAGGATTCAAAATTTAAGATCATTCTTGGCTGCACACTGAGTTCAAAGCCAGCCTGAGTTGTATGAGACCCCGTCTCAAGAAGAAAATTAGGGTATGGGTATACATACATTTTTAGTGGAAGATTATCATAGTAGCAGCGAGACAGATCTAGCTATACCTCAGAACAGACTGTGAAAACAGCAAGTCTTTCTCCTTGACACGTTTTGTTTTGTTCTGTTTGGAGACAGAGTTTCACTATGTAGCTCTGGATGTCTTGGAACTCTCTCTGTAGATTAGGCTAGCTTTGAACTCACAGAGATCTGTCTATTCTACCTCCTGAGTGCTGGTATTAAAGGTGTGTGCCACCATGCCCAGCTTCTCTTTGACACCACCACCACCACCACCACCACCACCACCACCATCATCATCATCACCTCCTCCTTCCTCCTCCTCCTCTACTTCTTCAGCTTTCCTTTCCTTAAGATTTATTTTGTTGGGCTGGAGAGATGGCTCAGAGGTTAAGAGCATTGCCTGCTCTTCCAAAGGTCCTGAGTTCAATTCCCAGCAACCACATGGTGGCTCACAACCATCTGTAATGGGGTCTGGTGCCCTCTTCTGGCCTGCAGGCAGACACACAAACAGAATATTGTATACATAATAAATAAATAAATATTAAAAAAAAGATTTATTTTGTTTTAAAATTGTGTGTGTGTGTGTGTGTGTGTGTGTGTGTGTGTGAGTTTGTGCATGTGCGAGTGCAGTTGTCCTAAGAGCTCAGAAGAAGCCACTGAATCCTCTGGAGCTGTAGTTACAGGCAGTTGTGAGTGTGGTGGGTGAACTTAGGTTCTCTGCAAGAGAAATATGTGCTTGTTACCACTGAACCGTCTCTCTAGCTCCAATTCTGCTTTCTTAAACACTTTCCTGTCATCCCAATCTCTACTATGGAAAAAAACAAACAAACAACACAAGGAGCTGGGTGGTGGTACACACCTTTAATACCAGAACTCAGGAGGTAGAGGCAGGTGGTTCTCTGTGAGTTTAAGACCACAGCCTAGTCTACAGAGTGAGTTCCAGGACAGTTAACGCTACATAAAGAAATCCTGTCTCTGGGTGTGGGGGAAGCAACACAAGGCCCACACGAGGAATTGAGTAGATACCAGCTTTGAATCTTCATTTTTCTCAGATGCCAGAATTGTCACCAAAATTAAACACTCCTCCTCCTCTCCTTCTTCTCCTTCTCCTCCTCTTCCTCCTCCTCCTCCTCTTCCTTCCCTTCCTCCTCCTCTTCTTCATTTTCTTCTTCCTCTTCGTTTTTTGAGATAGGCTTCCTCTGTAGCTCTGGAACCTGTCCTGGAACTTGCTCTGTAGACCAGGCTGGCCTCAAACTCACAGAGATCCACCTGCCTCTGCCTCCCAAGCTCCGGGATTAAAGGGGTGCATCACCACTGCCAGGCTAAAACATCTCTCCTTTATAAACTACTCAGCGTTGGGAATTTATTACAACAATGGCAAACAGTGTTTGGAATTTTGCTGAGTTGTTCGACACCCAGGAGAAGCACTCACACTCCTTTGTTTCCTGCTGTGTATGGGAGTCTTGAATATGAATACAAACATTAGATGACATCAGCACATCGCATTTACATATCCATGCACACCACATTAAAATTACATAATTTGGGTATGTAAATGCAGTTTTGATTATGGCTGCATAATTGAAAGCCTATGTTGTGGAACACTGTTCTCCAGGTATGGCATGACCTTTGTCCTCTTGAAATCAGAGCTGCCATTAGTACCCATGTGAGACCCTTGGAAAAAGGAGCCTATTAACTTTTGCTTATGGAAAGTGGGAGAGCTCACAAAAGGAGACACGGTAAGAAATAGTCTGCTTAAGGCCTCATCCCTGGGGGAGGCAGGTCTTCTTTGGGTTTAGCCACTAGCAATTAGCTCATACAACTAAATTTATTGGTTCACCAAGCTCAGCTGAATGGACTCTTTTCTCTGGTCTGTTGTCATACCCTTGCTAGGGTGACTAGACATGTGTTTATCTCTCTCCAGAAAAAAGCAATACAACAATATCTTTTGTTGTTGTTGTTGTTTTTTCAAGACAGGGTTTCTCTGTAGCTTTGGAGCCTGTCCTGAAACTCTGTAGATCAGGCTGGCTTCAAACTCACAGAGATCCACCTGCCTCTGCCTCCTGAGTGTTGGGATTAAAGGCGTGCGCCACCGCAGCCTGGCTACAATATCTTATTATATGTCACAAATTACTATTCTTGCTATTACAAATAAAACATTTAATTGATTTTTTTTGAAATTGTATGTACAGGTAAATTATATTTTCTTTTTATTTCCTTTGAGGTTCCTACTGGGAGACAATGTAAAGTAATGTAATGCAATATAAAGAAGAGTTGAAGCCAGGTGTGGTGGTGCATGCCTTTAATCCCAGTAATGGGGAGGCAGAGGCAGGCAGATCTCTGTGAGTTTGAAGCCAGTCTGGTCCACTTCCAAACCTGTGCTCTGCAAGGACCTCTGATTAAATTTAGTGTGTCATTTTTTTAAAAAAAAGGAATGGAAGTAGGAAGGGAACTTGCTGGTAAAGAGGGGGTTCAAAAGGGGTGGGAAGGTATCAGAGAGGTTCATGGGTGAACAATATCAAAATACATTATATATACATGCAGGAAACTGGCAAAGATAAAAGAAAAGAAAAAACATGCAAGCAGGATCCTGGAGCACTCTAAAACAGGTCTGAGCATCCCTCATACATAAAAGTGAAAGAACCAGAAACTGAGAAGGTTTCTGAAGTGATGCCCTCCCTTACTGCAAGTTCAAAATCAGTCAAATGTGATTTGTGCTACTGTTAAGTCAGAATGGGTGTTTCTTTGAGAACATAGCCATTTAATGGTGGTATAAGAAGGTTGAGGTTCAGGAAAAGCACTGTGTTGATCTGGGTGCTGGGTACACAGGTCTGTTCGATTTGTAAATGTTTAACAAGGGATGTACTTTTTTCCTGTGTGTAATTTAATTTGCACAATTTAAAAAATATCAGAAAGGTCTTGCCAAGTATGTATGAGGCTCTGGATTCAAACTCCAGCATCACAAATGAGCCAACAAATGAATAATAAATAAATACTAATGGTGTTAGTAAAGAAGCATGCTAATGCTATACACCTATCAATATATCACATTAAAATAACATGGAGCCATTTCCCGATAGTCTATCTTAGTTCTTTTCTTGTTGTTGTGGTAAAAGCTTAGCAAAAGCAACTGAAGGAGAGAAAGGCTTTGTTCTGGTCCACAGTCCATCACGGTGGGAGATGCCAAGGCGTCAGGAGCTGAAGCCGCTGGTCCTATCACAACCACATCAAGAAGCAGAGAGTAATAAATACGCACTGCTGCTCAGTGTTTTCCCCCATTAATACAGCCCCTTATCCCAGCCAGGAAATAGTTCCACCCATAGCGGGCAGAGCCCACCTCAATTATATAAACAAGATTTCCCATGGGCATACCAAGAGGTCCATCTCCCTCGAGCTAGATTCTGTCAAATTGGCAATTAACACTACTCATCATACCTACAAAAGATATTTTTGCTGTCTTTTGAGACAGAGTATCTCCATATAACCCTGGCTGTCCTGTAACTCAATATCTAAACCAGGTTGACCTCAGACTCACAGAGATCTGCTTGCCTCTGCCTCCTGAGTGCTGGGATTAAAGGCATGTGCCACCTCACCCCCTCCAAAAGAATATAATTTAGATCTGGAATGTTCCTCCAACTGTTTATGTGATAAAAACTTGGTCTCCAGTAAGATGCTATTAGGTATTATGTGTGTAGATATAAAAGAGAGAAGGGGGTTGGAGGGATGGTGGCTCAGCAGTTAAGAGTGCTTGCTGCTCTCAAGTCCCAGGACAGCTACAGCTACCAGATAAACCCTGTCTGGAAACACAAAACGAAGCAAACAAACAGAAAAAGAGTGCCGCTCTCTGGAAGGAGGACCCTGAACCTGTTGACGGGTGTGAGCGAGCCAGCCCCAACGTTGTGAGCATGGGAGAGCGAGCTGTCCCCGTTACTCACCAGTAGTGGCACTTCGTTGGTATTTTATTAAATAGAGCTTGCCTGAAGATCAGAAAAGTAAAACAGCCACGCCGGCCAGCCTTACAGACCAGGCAGCAATGACACACACCTTTAATCCCAGTAGCCACACTAGTTTGCCATAGAAACCAGGCAATAGTAGTGCAAGCCCTTAATCCCATAACTAGAGAGGATTATAAAATGGGAAGAGACAGCTCTCATGCTCAGTCTCATTCTGAGATTTCCTGAAGGCAGGATTGCCATTTATGAACTGAGATCGAGGTAAGAGCCAGTGGCTGGCTGCTTTGCTTTTTTGGTCTTCAGGTTGACACTTCATCTGTTAAAATACAAACAAAATGCCACTACACTCATCTGTCATGTGGTGGCATGGGCAAGGGAGAGAGGACTCTCCTCACCCCAACCATCAATGCCTAAGGGAGGTAGAAGAGCTGGCCCTGACATCATCCTTATGATGCTCTTACAGGAGAAGTGTTCTGCCAGTCATCAACTGCAGCGCTTGGGAGAGTGGTCCCTACACCTTGCCTGGGCAGCACACAGAGCCGGGCCTGAAGGTGTAAGCTTGTGAGGATGGGTCCTGAGGACATTAAAGCATGAGAACTGGCTCAGTCCCTTGCTCATTGCTGCAAGGGATGAACTAGCCAGGGATGGAGCGCTCACCTGGTGGAGAAGACGGGGAGAGCTGGCGGGCTGATAAACCCTGCAACTACCCAGACCCAGAACAGAGTTCAGTGTTGATCCACCCCAACTTCCACCCCATCTATGATGTGCTGGAGCACAGGGGTGGGGTGGGGGGCGTCGGTCCTGTAGACCCAGAGCTGCAGGACTCCATGACACAGGGCAGCGTCGGGATGTCCAGGAAGACTCCCAGGGAGGGTCCAGCGTCAATGGTGTAGCAGAGACCATGGGCCTTGAACCAGACCAATGATTCTTTGAGATGAACGCCTCCGTGTAAAAATAAAGGGGTTTACTGGAGGGGGGAGGGGAGCTGCTGCTCTTCCAGAAGACTGAAGTTCAATTCCCAGAACCCACAGATGGCTCACAGCTGCTTGTAACTCCAGCTCTAGGGGATCCTGTATGCTTGTGTACACACACACATACACGCACACGCACATACAGAGAGAGAGAGAGAGAGAGAGAGAGAGAGAGAGAGAGAGAGAGAGAGAGAGAGAGGAGAAAGAAAAAGAATACACAGATAAGGCAGAGGAGGGAAAGGATCAAATGGCAAGCCTGTGGTTCTGCATGCAGTTGTTGTATTATTCTTTCAACTTTAAGTTCAAAATTATATTTAAAAGGTTTCTTTAAAAATCTTTTCAAAGTTTTATCAGGGATTGCTGGACCTGATTGCAGAGCTCAAAGTACTGGTCATTCCTTTCTCTACTTCCCCAACTGTGATGTCATTTCCCCGAGTATTGGTGTAAAGGGAAAAACCCACATGGTCTGGCCTGGCATGGTCAGGTCTTATACCAGCGGAATGCTCAGGGCCCAGCTCTAGGCTGCTTCCCCTCACGTAAGGACTTAGCAAAGCTGCGAGCTTGACAGAGCTCTTGCTTGTGAACCGACGCTTGACTTTTTTTCCATCCTTGCTCCAGGCTTTCTCTCTGGTTTAGTTTACTTTCTAGCACTTCTCCATATCTCCCCAGCATGACCTCTGGCCTCAGGGGTACCAGGTCCTGGACAGGAGCCTTGAAGGCTGCTAAGCCTGAAAAACTGCATGCCTATGCCCTGACCTGGACCCCCACGAGTTACTGGAACTGGTAATTGGTACTAATCTCAAGTGGTCAGGTTGGAGCTGAGGTCTCCAGCACCCTCCCACTCTGGGGCAAAGGACACATGTGAGTAACTACGCTCCCCAGAACCAGAGAAAAACGGAGGTGAGAAGTTCCCCCTCTAGGTCTTGGGAATCATCCCCAGAAACCACAGGCTTCTGGATTTAGCGCTGGGGCCAGACCTCCAAAGGCTTGGTCACCCCCAAAATGTTTTTTAAGCTTACCAGCCCCTGCCCAAAATAATACCATTAGAGCTCCGCTCTCCAGGGAAGAAATCGTTTTGTTTCCATGCATTAGCTTCTCTGAAAGTACAGATCTCACTGTTGTATGGGGTCAGGGTTCACAAACTTGAATATGTGAAAAACAGAACGACGTCTTTTTGTTTTCCGTAAATGAATTAGATTTAGCTCTGAGCCGATGTTGCAGGGAGCTGGTGGGAAATTCAGCCCCTGCAGTCTCTTTAGTGATGGGCAGAGGTCTGGAGGCCTTGGCAGCACCTCTTCCAGTTGCTGAGAGCCTGCGGGCTTGCCCAGCGCCATGGCTCCTTTCAGTTTGGGGGTGCCCAAAGGGGTTACTCACAGCTGATATTCAAAGCTCTTTGCCCCTTAGTTCAGTCCCGCGTCTATCTCGACCTCTAGGAAATCTGTTTTCTCTCCTCCTACAAGTCCTATTTTTTAAGCTCCCTCTACCCCTTTTACAAGTGGGGGAACTGGACACAGGGGCACGGTGGTCTTTAATCCCAGCACTCTGGAGGCAGAGGTAAGCCGAGGCCAGCCTGTTCCAAACCAGCCAAGGCCCCACAGTTAGATCCTGTCCTAAAACAAAATAAAAAGGGAGGAAACTGAGGCCTAGCAAACAAGGCACACAGTGGATAGAAATGGTGGTGATAAAATCAGCCCCTGAGAAAGAGTGTGTGTGTGTTCCTCAGGGGACTTAAATTCATCCAAAACCCGTGTCTTCACTGTGAATCGGGAAACTCAAATGGAAGGATTTGGGGCCCCATGGCAAGCAAGCAAGCAGGAAGTTGTTTGGGGACGTGGGTCTTTCTTTTCTTTTCCTTACAGAGTGGAGAGAATTAGTCTTAGAATCCTAAATCCTAGTTCTCCCACCCGCTCACTTCAGCAGGTTTTGTTCCTTTGTGGCCTCCGTAGTTACAACTGTCTAATGGTATCAGTTTAGATGTTCACGGCTTTCTCTGCCTAAAGGAGTTATACCCTCAAACTCCACTCCTGAACACTCGGCAGCGGTGGTTGCAAGGTCTCACTCACGACTTCCCCGGGGGCCTTGGTAAGTAGAGACAAAGTGGGGTGCCCTCCAGAGTCACACACACTCTCAACACCACCAGGAACTTGTTTAGAGTAGAGGCTGAGAGAGAAGAGGAGGAGGACCCTAAGTCCTCCTTCATGAAAACCTGAGAGACCCGGGGCTCACTGGCCCTGCTTATTCTCCTACACTCCTCAAGACAAAAACATCTGAGGTACAGCTGGAGAGACTTAGACACGACTCAGTGCCAGGCCCAGGCTTGAAGTCCATGCCGCAGGTTAAAAAGGGGCTCTGTAAAAAGTCATTGCTGGTACCTGATAACATTGCCCCAAAGTGTCTTGTATAGATAGTGAATTATGTGCCAGTGATATCCAGTACTTCATGAACCTAGGAAGGGCTCTTTCCTTTAAGTTAGCAGTCCTTGACTATTCTTAGATTTCTGGGGTTCCTATGGTCCTCAGCCAGAAGGGAAAACCTCTACTTGGCAGTCCCCAAACCCTGCAAGGTCTGGGCAAGTCCCCGAAACCCAGACCTCCTCTTAGTGAATCCATGCTGTGGGCAAGAGCTACTGCTGCTCCATCAGCGATGCGTGGTCTCCACCACTGGGGCTTCCTTCCTTCTGCAGTGATGCTAGCTGCTTTTGTCTGGGCCCACCCTTCAGGAAATCTTCCCAGGCCAATCAAGTTTTCTCAACCCAGGCAGGCTCTTTCTTGGGGACACTGCCACCCCATCAGTCCCCAGCAGCCACCTGTGATCATTTCCTTGCCAAGATTTGATCTTTCTACTTGGGAGCAAGCAAATGTTCTGCCAGGTCCTGAAGTGGGGCCAGCAGGGCTGGAGCAAAAGTTTCCTAGATGAGGCCGGCCTGGCACAGGAAATAGCTTGACACTAAATGACAAAGGCTGTTCTTGTGAAGGAGACAAAACTCCAGAGCAGGTCTGATTCCTTCCTGTTACCACTTTGCCTGGTTGCAGGCCCAGAGAGTCTTCCCAGAAGCTGCCAGCAGATAACCCTGTGATGAGTGACTGCTTAGGGACTGCACCATCTACAATCCCCACTGGCAGACACAGGTGACTCTTGAGCCTTTGAAATACAGCTCCTTCAAATAGAGAAAGTCCAAAAGTGCACACATAGCACACCAGATCCTAAAGGTTAATTCAGAAAATAATGTAAAATATCTCAGTAATTGTTGATGTTGATGAGTCATAAAATTAAGTATATTTGGGATATAGTTTAGGTTAAAATAAAATATTTTTTATCCTCGTTGCAGTGGTGAGAATTAAGCTCAGGGCCTTAGGCAACTGGGCAATTGCTCTACTGCTGAGCTACACCTCCAACTCTAAGTTTTATTATTAAAATGAGTTGTTTGAGCCAGGTGGTGATGGCGCACGCCTTTAATCCCAGCACTCGGGAGGCAGAGGCAGGCGGAT
Source organism: Arvicola amphibius (assembly GCF_903992535.2). Lineage (NCBI taxonomy): Eukaryota > Metazoa > Chordata > Mammalia > Rodentia > Cricetidae > Arvicola > Arvicola amphibius. Next base: position 31,102,413 of record NC_052061.1, on the reverse strand, counting down.
CTCTGTGAGTTCGAGACCAGCCTGGTCTACAAGAGCTAGTTCCAAGACAGGCTCCAAAGCTACAGAGAAACCCTGTCTCGAAAAAAAAAAAATGAGTTGTTTGACTTGTTTTTAGCATGCTTGAATTCCAAGGTTCAATCTCCTGCACTAAACCAAAAGACTATTTCCGTTTACATTTTTATGTAGTTACAGGGAAAATTTGGAGCTGCAGATGTGGTTCACATTCTGCTGTTTCAATTTTACGGAGGAGGAAACACGTTTCAGAGAGATTGAGGGACATGTTCTGCAACGTCTGCCCCAGGGTTTGTGTCCCCAAGGGACGAATGCTAGAGAATAACAAACAAAAATGTTTGGTGCTCAGAGTCACCCAGCTCCCCTTCTCCCTGACTGTGACAATCAGTAGTACATCCTGTGTTTGAGGGCAGCCTCTGAGTTGCTGCTGAGACCCATGGGTGTTGCAAGTTCCTGAAGAAGTTCAGGTTTGACTGATACATTGTTGTTTGACTTTCCTCTCTGTCCTCAGCCAACTCCACCCACGACTAAAGGTCCTCTGCTACTTCAACCCCTATCAACTCGGCAACCAACTTCAGTTCCCCTTCCAGACAGTAACTCTTGTGAGGTTCCTCACCACCTCACATGACAGGAGCATCCTAGAGGGCGGATTTCCACAGCCAGCTCGGTCCATAGGGGAAATTCCCAGGCTTCTGCAGCAGCTTCTTTGACAGCAACCATGACAGTGGGAGAAAGTTCTTTGTAAGAAGAGCTCCAGGAGGTACCAACTTCATGGCTGTATACCTGCTTTGGGATCCTGGACTTGGTTCTTCTATGAGGTATTTGGGAGGGCAGCCTGTGGCCCTAGACTGGACACAGATTCAATTATGCCTGTTCCCCCGAAGGGCCTGTGTCTCTGACGCCCACCATGACTATCCAGGGTAGGCTTCTCTGGCTATTGTGAGCAAGCAGAATCTATTTTGTCTTGTATCCTTGAAATGAACCAAGGATCTTGCTCTGGATGAAGAGTCAAGACCCCCAGTAATAGGTCCCTGGAGGCCAAGTTTGCTGGTGGCATTTGGGATCCAGATGGGCTATCCCATTTAGATATAAAAGGGTCAGATTTTAGGCTGTGATTATAACATAAGGAGGCCACACTGGGTTTTAAAATAGTTTTAAATTTGAAAAATGAATTAAGAGAAAGGACTTGTGGAGTGAGGATTCTTGGCAGCCTTAGGATAATTATAAAACCAGCTCCAATTTCCCAAGTTCTTAACAGTGCCAAGCCTGAGGTGCCACAATCCCCAGAAGGACTGGACAAGGTCTCCGGCACACCCATTAGAATTTGACCATTCTGTTACCTCCAGGAGGCCACCATCATGCCCCCTTACATCCAGATGCTCTGGTATACAGCAAGAGAGTGGTCAGACAGATCATTTCAACCCCTGCTATGCCACACATCTTCACACCCGCACCTGTAAAATGAGGGTAACAGCAATTCTCAGACAGCAGGGAGGGGGCTGGACCTCTGCCTCGGGCCCTTGGCTGCTCTCGCAGTTCATATTGCTAGCATGGCTAGCTTTACTTCCCCTTTGCCGAAGCCACCTGCCCCTAACTTGGAAAAAGCTACCTCCAGACAACGCCCCTCCCCTTTGCTCCTGAAACCCAGAGAAAGAAGCCAGCCTGAAGTCAGGGACACAGCTGTGCCTGGCCCTGTGTCAGGCAGCCACTGTGGAGGGGCATCACCTTTCCTGTCCTCCTACCTTCAACTACACTGGAGGTGGATGTGCCCTGAAATTGGGAACAAGAGGTGCAAAAGAGTAAACCTTCCTCCTCTTTTTTTTCTCCCTGCCCATCCCTTCTTCCCTTTCTTCTTCCTCTCTCTCCTTCTCTCTTTCTTTTTATAGCACTGTGGACTGATCCTAGGCCTTGTGTATGCTTGGTAAGTGCTATGTCTAAGCTATACCTCCAGCCCTCTTTTCACTCTGATTTCTTATTTATTCTCTGGAAATTTCACACACGCATACAGTGTACTTTGATCTCATCCGTCTCCTCCGATTACCCCCCTCCAACTTCCCCAGGACCCACCAATCCATCTCACTCCCAACATCAAGTCGTTATTATTAATGGTCCACCAAGTCCAGTTAATGTTGACAGCGTGAGGCTGGCCATGGAACCACACGCTGACTCATAAGCAGCCAGCTAATGCGAGTCTCCCCAACAAAAGTGACTCCCTCTCTTACCAGCCAGCCACTGCCTATAGTGCCCCAGAGAGGGCCGGCACCTGGGGCCCCTTTCTCCTCCTTTGGCTTTCTATCTTGAGACAGTCTCACTGGGTTACCAGGCTGCCTTTGAGTTTGCAGTCCAGGCAGATCTTGAACTCACTCTTCCGCTTCAGCCTCCAGAGTTGCTGGGACTCCATGCCTATATCACCAAGCCTGGCAAGTTCCCCTTCTAACCTTCCAGAATTCAAAGTCAGAGGCCCAAGGCCCAGAGGTACCCTGTGACCAGAAGTGTCTTTTTAGTCTAATGAAAATGACAAGAGCTAGGGTGACCTGCCCTCAGCCTCTGCCAGCCCTGCTCTCAGCCAGGCTCTTCCTCCACAAGGTGCCCCTCAGCTGTCCCTCACTTGCACTTTTGCTGCACAGGTCCCTATCCTGTGTCCTCAGTCCTTTACTCCTCGGTCCTTTCACTGACTGCGCAGCTGCCTCCCTGGGGTCGCAATGCTCGCTGAGACTCTGAACCCCAGTGTGAGCAGCCACAGGCATTCCCTGCAAGAGAAGGAAGTACTTCTGGTGTAAATTTAAGGGGACACTCATTTTCAGGTTTTGGAAAATACAAAGTTTAGACCTAGATTTTATGCCACCTCAAATGTTCCTTCCAGGGCTGGTGAGTATGGACAGCTAATGCAATCAGTTCCTCTAAGGATTCTGTCCCACCCCTCTGGGCACATTCTCTGGGGGCATTCTCTGATCTCTTCTTTCTCACCTGTCCCCTGCTGCTTGCTGTTTCCGTGCTACTGGCCACCACTTCCTCCTCACTCCGTGGGAATCTGTCTCATTTGCACACCTGGCCCTGCCCATGGCTCCTCAGTAGTCGGGGCCCTCCCCCCCCCAAACCCTTGCCCTGTGGTCAACCCTACAGCCACATTGGGCTCTCACCTGGGAACGCCACACCTGCTCTCTCCTCTACCTCACACATGCTGCTCTTCCTTTCTGCCTTGGAATACTGGCTAGAAATACATTTCTTCTTCCAAGAGGGAGTCTCTCCTTCCTTCTACTCCATCAGCTACTGCCCAGTACCGGTCCCTCCTTGACTCACTACCGCCAGCTCCTCACAGCCTAGAACAGTACTGGACAGAGCAGAGGCACTCAGGTGGAGTTTGTTCCATGAATAAATGACTTTATTTGTTATTACATGAATGGATTGTTATGTAGGTGGCTTTGGTGGCTGGGTAGGAGGAACAAAGGGAGACAGTATATAAGCTATAGCCAGGGCCTGCCCGTGGCAGCATGTGGCTGGAGGAGGCCACATCACCTCCAGCATCTGGTTGCTATTTTAATGGCCTGGCAGTGAGGTGCATGTATGGCAGAGGCCTGCAAAAGAGGTAATGCAGAGTGGGCAGCTCTGTCCACCTCTAGTTATTGCTTGAGTCTTTATGGTAGAGACAGCTGCCTACCCCAGGGAGCTGTGTCTTGGCCATCACAGTGTGAGCTCCAGTCTGGGCCAGCAGGAAAGACAAGAGGACGTTCCTAGGGGCCTCCTTGGGGTCTCGGGGGAACAGAGGCAGCCCAGGCTTGGACCCTGCTCAGTTCCTGTTCTTCTAGCCCCCCAGGGCAGCAGAAGGGTACATCCAACTCCAGAGTCCCATCAAGAACCCTCCAATGTGGCTAAGGAGCAAGCCAGCTGAAGGAGGGCCCACAGCACCCTCAGGGAGCGAGCCTCAGATGGTTTGGTGTCCGCTGACATGGAAGCCCTTGGGAAGATGGTGCTCCAGTGGCTGGCTGGGCAGGTGGGAAGCTCAGGCCTGGAAGGATGCTCTGACCACTCGGCCCTTCAGTGGCTGTGGTGGCCGGAAGTTGTTTACCATGTGTATTCTGTCATCGTCCTCTGAGGTGAAAAGCAAGCTCCGAAATTTCTCCATCTTAAGACAAAAAGGATGGTCATGGCAGGGATGGGTGCTGTTTTTCTCTATAACCCCAGCTGCTGCTCAGGGAACTCTGCCCTCCTGCTTGGCTTCACTCTCTCTACCCTTAGTTATGTTTCCTAATGGGTCCCTGAACAAGGAACTAGAAGGCTAGTTCCAGTCATGTCTAGTGGAAGCATTTGGACAATTGGAACTCTTCTGACTGCAGCACACTAAGAGTGATACCAGGACCAGGTTTCTTCCTTTCTTGCCACAGTTGGGTCCTCAGCACTAGCAACCAAACTTACATCAATCAAAAAGCCTTCGGTTTGGTGGTCAAAGATGAGAGTCCCATGGGAGGGCCTAGACCATATCTAGCTGGTTGGGAATTACCCTACCATGGCTGAGATCTGAATGCTCCTACTCCTGGGACTCTGGGAGGACTCACCTGCCTCTCGGAGATTCTGATGGGCTCCCGGAGCACAATCCAAGTGACACTCTCGCTGAGTGGGGGTGTGGTCAGGGAGCCGGGATAGGTCCAGTAATGCCGGCTGGTGGGCAGGAGGCACTTGGGGTTGAAGTAGTTGAACTGGGCCTTGGTATCCTGGGCAGGATGGGAACACAGGAATTAGAACAAAGCTCCTACCAAGATCAGCCCAGCAGCTTCCTTGCTTATTGCTGTCTGCAAGATTTGGGGCCTCTCCTTGATATGATGATGCAAATTATGGGCAAATATCCGTGACCCCAAGTGCCACCTCCCAGCCAGGACCAGGCCCTCTCGTTTTCTTACATGTAAAAGCTGTGGCTTTGGGGGCTCCCTAGTCGTCATTTGGATGCCCTCACTGGGGCCAGGTAGCAGGCCACTATCTATACGATCAGTACTTTATACATACCCTACCAAGTTGTATGTTAGGCACCCAGGGATGACGAAGAAGACCCTCATCCTGGGTCTCAGCCAGAGGCGCTGGCAGAATGCAAAAGTGAAGTGGGCCACTCCATGAGCCAGTCTCCCCCATGCTGTCTCCCCAGCTGGCTGCTCTAGAAAGGAACCCCTGGTCTCACCTTAAACCGAACCATGTAGAGTGCATCTGTCAGGCGGTTCATGCTGGGGTGCTCATCTCCTGTCTGTCAGGGAGAAGACAGTGTGAGCCTCCAATCCCTTCATTCTAAAACTAAGGGCACATGCAACTCCCACACTCTTCTTCGCCCCGAGGGTCCACCACCCACCTCCAGGAAGACACCGACCACAGCCAGGCCATCAGGGGCTGCAGCCGCCTCTCCAAAAGTGCTGTACTTCTTGGCATTCCAGTGGACCAGATGTAGCTGGAGAGGCAAAAAGAAGCTAATCAAGGCCAGGGCTGAGTGCCTCCAGAAGCAGCGAGGGGCATGAAATCTGTCTCCCCATGCTCCCTCTGGAAGAGGCGGGGCTGCAAGCCTCCTTATCTTGGGATCCTAGGGAGCCCCTGGGGAACAACAGGGATCATCCATTCCACTCTAGGTCCTTCCTAAAATGCCAGGATATGTTTAGGAGTGTGGGCAGCATGCAGATGGGGAGAAGGTCTCTCCCAAAGGTCCTGGGTGCATTTCCACAGGTTCTCCAGAGCCCTTTCCCCGGGGTATCCTTGAGCCCCACCCTGTCCCATACACCTTCCTTCCCCAGGCAGCAGAGGGATGCAGCAAAGAAGACCTCACCTCGCTGGGGAAGGACTTGCCGTCCACGGTGTGCTCTGAGCCCACATCATGTTTCTTGCCCCAGTGGAAGTGGAGCTGCTTGAGACGATAGGGCCCTTCCAAGGGTCCGCCAGTCACCACTGTGGGTAGAAGAAGGATGTGGTAATCCATATGGGAAGTCACTCAACTAGGTGGCTGGCAGTGCGTGCGTGTGTGTGTGTGTGTGTGTGTGTGTGTGTGTATGTGTGTGTGTGTATGAGAGAAGGGGGGAGTTGGGGATCAAATGCAGGGCTTTATGCATGTTAGACAAGCACTTTATTAATGAACTACATTTCCAGCCAAGGGCTCCATACTTTATCAATTTTGACCACGTTGGGGATATAACCCAAAGCCTCAAATATGCTAAGCAAGCACTCTACCACTGAGCTATCTCTCACCCTTTTTGGAGTTTTTTTTTTATTTTGAGGTAGGAACTTGCTAAGTTTCTAGGCTCAGTTCTAACTTATTATCCCCCTGACTCTGCCTCCAGAGTAGCTAAGACTACAGGCCTATACTACTAAACCTGGTTAGGGGCTATAGTTTCCATATGGAAAACCTGCTGGATAGGATGTGGGTCTGTCCTACCAGTCCCTACAGTCTGACCCAAAGTCTGGGTCAAGGCAGAAGGTGTGATAGCCTTCTGGGTAGAGGGCTTTGCACTGGTTCCTCCTCCCAACTCCTGCCAGGTTTCCTGTAGACTGAGCTCCTGCCTCTCAGACTCTTTGTTCCTTTTAACAGTGGGCCTTAGTCCAGACCCAAGACTGAGTTGGAACAATTATTTTGTCTGTTATCTTAGTAGCTCAGGAGGGACAGGATTTATTTGGGGGCCAATTTTGTCTTACTTTTACTATTTATTTTGGAGACAAGGTCTCACTATGTAGATTAGGCTGGCCTTGAACTTTCAGAGATCAACTTGCCTCTGCCTCCAAGTACTGGGATTAAAGGAGTGTTTAAGTGATTAAGGAGTCATGCTTGTTTGGACCTATTTTATCAAGGAGGAAAATAGGACAAAACGAGGCGCTGAGTGCAAGCCCACAGCTTCTGTGTCCCAAAATCCTAGCCACTAACCAGGCTGCATTGCTTCCCTACAAACTGTACCCTTGCCAGAACATGGTATTGCCTTGGAACAGGAGGCCAGCTCCTGGGAGTCCCTACCCTCCCAGACAGTCTCAGGTTCGCCCAGGACCAGCCCCTGTACAAATGGCCTTTTTAAAGGTCCCCAGCCATGCTGGGGTGTCTTTCTCACCTTAGTAGCTGGTGATCTAGGGCTATGCATCAGGTCTCTTGAGACTGATAGAATTTCTAGCTGAAAGGGATCTGTTGGTGGAGAGGCCCCCAGCTAGGCCTGAATGTGAGCTCCTAGATCAAGTGACATCTGAGCTCGGAGTTCTACCAGGCCCCTTTATGATGGGTGATCAGGACAAAATCCAGAGGCCCGTCTCTGCTGCCCTGCCTTATGTTAGAAACAAGTTATCTAGGGCCGTAGTACAGGTTGTCAGAGTCAGGGCTTGGTAGTGGCTCTGCACAGATTCCTGGGCTGTTCTGTGTCTGAGAGGCTTCTGGGTCCATCTGTAGTGTTTCTCTCCTAGAACCCTACAGGATGGTGGCATGGTACCCGGGGGTATCCCCCTTCTCTCTTTCTCTGGTTCACTGTAAACTCTCTGTGTGTTTTGGTGCTCTGTGGATTTTAGCCCATTTGACCTCCGGAGTAACCTACAGCGGGTGGTGGCAGAGTCCCATCTGTCTTCCTCTTTCCACTGACTCTCTGGCTCCTCTGGCCTGGCAGGGAAGTAGAGCCCCAGTGAGGCCTCTCACGCAAGACTTCAGACCAGTTATACAAAAGCTCACTGAAGACTTGCCTCAGGCTTCTACCTAGGGATTTACCTTTGACACCTGGATTCTGGTCCTAAGGCAAAGAGGCCTGTTTGCGTTGAACCACTGAAGGCTGTTCAAAGGGACAACCATGAAAACTGCTCTTCCATGTCATTCATGGTCAATTAGGGTCCCATGTTGCCTTCCCAAGGCTCTGGATAAAAGACTTTGCTTAGAATCCAAAACAAGGTGACATACCGTCTGTCTTTTCTAAGGTTCTGCTAGGCTTCCTTCTGCAGGAAGGACTACGGCTGCGCCTCTTTTCCTTTCATTACCCTCCCAAGGGACTCAGAGCTAAGCAACAAATGTCATTCTCCTTAGGAAAGGCGGGGCTTTTCTTTTCTCTTAATTTTCTGTTTGACAGATAAATTCTCTTGAGTGCTTTCGTTGAGAAGAGAGGAGTGAAAAACAAGAAAGCTATTTCCTTACATAAAGAAACCCTCACAGGTCCTCTTCTTACCCCCACTCTCTCCCTCACAGACCCTGTGATGAGAACAAGAACAAGCATATTCCCAAGGCCTCTGCCAGGGAAATTATCTTGGAAACCTGGACTCTGGTCCTAAAGCAAAGAGGCCTGGGAAGGCACGGCCACAGTTTCCTGCAGGGTCTCACTCTGGTCCATGATGGTGAGGACCTGGAAGGTCATGGATGAATTGAAGAGACCTATGAAGTTGGAGCAGGCATGTTCAGGTCTACAAACTGCTCCTTCACAAACTGTCCTGTGTCTGAGCTCTCTGTGAAGGCTTTGTCTAGGGTCAGTATAAATGGTGCTTTGCCTTCTACTCCTGGGGGTCTCCTAGGCTTTCTCCCCTCTGCAGCAAGGACAGAGGCTTACTGAGCATTTGATAACCTACCTGATGAGGGGAGGGTGTTTTAGGCTGGGTCACTAGCCCAGGTTGGCCTTGAACTCACTATGTAGCCAAGGATAACCTTGAACTTTTATCCTCCTGCCCCAGTTCCAGAGTTGTGGCATTACAGTTGTGTACCTCTGAACCTGGGTTTTATGAGATGCAGGGGCTCAAACCTAGGGCCTTGTGCATTCTAAATAAGCATTGTACCAATTGAGCTGTATCTCCAGGGCCTTGTGCATGCTGGGTAAGTGCTCAACCACTGAGCCTCAGCTATGGCATTGGGTTCTTGGGAAGGCTAAATAATAAGAATTTGCCTAAATTCATCCATCCATTCATTTATTCTTTCTTATGTTTGTTTATTTGAGATGCGGTTTCCCTGTATAGCCCTGGCTGTCCTAAAACTTGCTCTGTAATAGACCAAGCTGACCTCAAACTCAGAGATCTGCCTGCCTCTGTCTCCCAAGGGCTGGGATTAAAGGCGTATGCCACTACTGCCCGTGTGAGGTTGCCTGAGTTCTTGCAATGTAGCCTGGCACAAAGAACACCTCAATCTCCTCCTCTTCCTTTGGGCCTGGTCTGATCTCAGGGAAGACGGCTTGGCCCTAGGCCACAAACAGGTCAGTGAGAGGCTAGGAATGAAAACAAACATGATTTGAAGCTCTGAGAGGAAGGGAAGGAAGGGAGTTAGCATTTCTTGAGCATCTGTTTTATGCAGCACTACATAACCGTCCCATCAGTTTTTTCGACTGCCCCCTCTATGACCCTAGAGAACACTATCGGTCCATTTTATGCAATGAGAGACTGAGACTGAGCTCTGGGCTTCACCGCAATTGGTGAGAAGTAGAGTTTCACTTCCCTACCACAGCAAGCTGCCCCTCCTAAGATTGCCCCACCCATGGTGAGGGCATGAGGGGATTAGTGCCAGATTTTGGTTGGGGCCACTTACCAGTTCTGTCATCACTGTCATTGAAGTCCACCTGGACAGAGTGGCCATTGTTGGTGATGCTGAGGGACATGCAGGCCTCATAGAAAAGCTCCAGTGGCTGCAGGCTGGGTGAATACACAGCCTGGCTGGACACGATATTGATGGGTGACTGGCGATCTCCCTGGGCAATGGGATACAGCTTGTGCCAGTTTGAGGGGCCTATAGGTAGGAAGGGAAGGGTCAAGGACTCAGATCAGCCAAGCTGTGAGCCAAAGGATGCTCGGGTGTGTGTGTGTGGGGGGGTACAGATCCTGAATTCTAATCCCACCTCTGCCACTTCTTGATTTCATTACTTTGTCTAGGAAACAGCCCCCCAAACCCTCCCCTTCCTTTACCTAGCACTGATAGGAGCCCAGAGAAGCACTGTAGGGCAGGGAATGTTACATAGCCATAGACTCAGAGGTGATTTTAGATAGTAAATCCACCCAGCCCCCAGAAAACACTCAGAGAGACCCTTGGGCATCCAAAGCCACTCTACTATACCTGACCCCAGCAGGAAGTTAGCCTCTTCCTTGTACCTTGAGGGACTTAGTGCAAATTTGGCTTTTGGAATAAAAAAACTCAAATCAACCTGACTTTCAGTAGGTGACATGCTTTCTCCCCACAGCCACAACTTTATGAGGTAGAAACCAGCATGATGTCCATGCCATAGATGAGAAACTGAGGACCAGTCATGCACGCTCATACATGCGCACATGCACTGGTATAAACACATAGTATGTGTATGGACTGCCTCTTCCTGTCTTCCCCATATATGTGCTGACAAGTCCATATAGATCCTCCTATGTACATACATGTAGGCATAAAATATGCAGTGACCTGAGCTCACCAGATCAAGAAGGTCCAAGCTTTTCGGGCCCGTCAGTCTTGCTGATTACATCTGACACACACATATGCCCCCTCATACATGAACACCTCCTATTGGAATCCCAATGAAAGGGCCACGGCAGAACACATACCCATGCACACATACACCCAAGAGTGCATGCACATACACACACACCTGCATGCACACCCACGGGCACCCACCACCTGCCTCCCAGAGGCTCCATCTGCAGTGGGGAGGCTCAACTTCTCCCCGGGGGAACATCCTGAGATGCAGCCTATTTTTAGAGCTACTGCCGGCTGGTGCTTCTCCCCCTTTTTGGCTTCTTAAGTTTTCCCCGAGAAAACAGCAGCAGGTGCCGACAGAGCTGTGTCCCCAATGGATGACTCAGAATGGTGGCCCAGCCTTACTGGGTTATTTTTGAAGTCCTGTGAGCGCTGCCGCATTTGGGCACCTCTGTCCTCTGTCCTTCCCTCCCCGAAGGTGGATCGCTCAGGTCTGACTGGGTGAGGGGTAGGTATCCGAAGACAACAAGCTGTTCATGTTGTTCAAGGCACAGAGCTAGAGGACAGCGCTAGCAGGAAGGTTAGGGACAGGGCACTGGGACTACGGGGGCGGTGGGGGTGGGGGAGGGCACTTAAAAGCAGATCCAGTGCATGCAGGGGGAAGACCGTCTTTCATCAACCTGGTATTTCTCTGCCTCTCTCTCCATCTCTGTCTGCCTCTTTCACTTTTTTTTAACCCTGAATGTCTCTGTTCAGTTTAGCATGTCCAAATCTGAGGTTCCCCTGCCAAAACATGATTCTTTGTTTTGGTGGGGGGAATCCCTGACAGGACAGAAACCGCAGCATCTACGGGATTCCCTCTGGTCAGCTTCCTAACCTATAGAATAGTCCAGTATGTTCGCTCTCCCACACACAAAGTGACTATCCCTAGAAAAAGTGGGGCCAGAGGAATAGTAGTACCCCTCCAGCACTTGCTCCCCTCTTTACTTGCCCTGCCTGGGTTCCCCTCCAGACAGTCACGATCTTGAGTGATCAACCTTCTTCTCTGGGAAATGGAGAAGCCTTTGCTTGGCCCACACCCTATCTCTTCTTGGCAAGAAACTCGCCCAAAGGGAGCTGACCTGCCCTATACCCACACTCAAGCTGTCTGGCTTCCTCCATCGTCCTTCCGCATACCAAAGAAACTGAGGCAGAATGGAGGAGCGGTCCTAGCCAGACCTGGCATCCATGGCCCCACTCACATAGGACGCGCTTAAACACTCTACCGGGTGTAGACACCGAGACATTCCTGTGTCCCCAGGTGCCCTTCCTCTTTCCTCGCATACCAGCCTGCACCGCTGCTCGGTCACTCCAGCGGAAACTCTCTCGCGGGGACACGGAGCCCAGTTCCGGAGAGGTTCCCGCATACCCGCTGTGCGCGCTCCCCGCAATGACACCCGCTCATGGCGCTGCGACGTGGCAACCCCCCTCCCACCGCCGTCGCCCTGAGCCACCTGCAAGCGCTGCGCACGCCGGGGGAGAGAGAGTGCGGGGCCGGGTGGGAGCCAGCGCTGCAGTCCCGCGCCGCGCGGAGGCGGCAACAAGACGCGCTCAGCTACCAAGTGGTTCCTTGGCGGGCCCGGGGCGCAGCACGGACTTTGCTCCCGGATCAGAGGAAGCAAGGCAAGGGTCTGATTTTGGGGACTGCACGAGAGAGAGGTCCGGGTGGGTTCTGGAGCTCGGGGCTTGAGGGTTCCGAAAACCTGGTCGGAAGCGCGGGTCGCAGCGAACCCAGCTGGGAGAGAACCGGGGGTCTGCGCCTACCGTCGTCCTGGCCGTAGCCCCAACAGTGGTGGCCGGTCATGCCGCTGCTGTCCCCGCGGCGGTGCACCTGCCGGATCCGCTCCGTCCGCTTGCTCCGTCTGCGGCTCCGGCCCCGCTTGCTGCGGTGGCAGCCTCTTAAAGTGGCGGCAGGCGGGAGGAGCGGTTCCCCAGGGACCCGCCCCCCACCCCCCAACAGAGCAAGAGAGGCTGGTCCTGCCCTGCCCCCACCCGCACGCTGGTCGGTGAAGTCCCAAGTCGAGGTAGGAGGTCAAGAAGAGATAAGACTATTCTTCCTTCTTATCAGCTGAGTCCCCACCACCCTCTTTCCTTTCTGCCAGCCCGTGCATGAACTCTGGGAAAGGAGATACTATCTATACTGAGGACTACAGGAGTTCACTTCGCATCCTCCACCCCAGGCTTGTCTCTGGGCAGTCAGTGCCATCATTGAGGACCTGGGTTTTGGGTTCCCAAGTCCCCTGGGATGGAAAGAAAATGTTGCACTGGCCCGCAAGTGTCCCTAACCGAAGCCTGACCTGTTTTCCAGATGCTATGGTGGGGGCTGGGTCAAGCTTTAGGTCCTTACTGTGATACAGACACCTCTACAAGCCACGGTGCTTACACTGATGCTATGTAACAGTGTAGAAGACTGAGGTCGGAAAGATGGGATGACTCACCCAAGGTCATCTAGCTAAAGTACCGGGAATCTATTCCGTTTGTCTCATTTCAGATGCTCTAAGGACAAGGAGATTCTCTGGATATAAAGAGCAGGGCACCTGGGTATAGATGTGAGGGCTAGGCATACGATTGTCAATCTTCGAACCCTTGACCCAAGTGCAATTAGAGCCCCGGAGTGCAATTAGGAAAGAGGGGCATCAACCAGTGGGCTGGGAGGAAGCTAGACCCACTGAAGACATTATGGTGGAATCACGCTTGAAGTCTTGCCTCCTAGTCTCCCTCTGACTCTCTGTAGCCTCCCTGCTTCAGGGACTTTCTGCTTACCTTTCTAAAGCCCGCTGTTTGTGCCTCCTCTCTTTGCCTCTCCGTGGCCATCAAGGCACCTCCTGGGCATTTAGGCTGTCCCCTTTGTTGACACAGTGAAAACCTGCCTCAGCCCAACATTTTCCCATCCACCAGCCTGGTCCTTGCTGTAGCCTCCTCCTGGCATGTCTTCTCTCTTCCGCCCACTGGCTCCAGTAGGTACCATCTGATTCATCTTAGCATGTGGCCTTGTGCCAAAGATAGGGCTTGTTTCTGGCTCGGCCTCAGCAGGCAGTTTGGGGAAGATAAACAGATGGGTGGATGGAAGGACAGACATAGTTTTACCCAGGGCCCTAGGCCCACGAGGAACCATTTGTAGAATCTCTCTGCTGGTGAGACGTTGACCGGGGAATACTGTTCCAGCTTCTGCTCTTGGCTGACCCTGGGAAGTATATCACCTATTATCTCCTCATGTACCTGGCTTCCCTACATGTCTGACACTGTCTCAATCTCTTCTTCCAGTTCCCTAGATAAAGATGTTTCATGAAGGGATAGCTAGCTAGTCAGCTGGACCGACTTCAGTGATTTGCTAGTCCTGTAAAGTTGCCCTGCTTTGACCCAAGAGCAGGAAGAGGCTCTCAGTACAGATCTGACCTCAGGGTAGGGGTCGAAGACTCAAGTTTCAGATGTAGGGGGTGGTCTCCAAGAAAGCAACCATAGACAGTCCATTGATATCTGTAGCCCTGGCTGTCCTATAGAACTGGTTTTGTAGATCAGGCTAGACTTGAACTCAAAGATCTGCCTGCCTCTGCTTCCTGAGTACTGGAATTAAAGGCATGCACCACCACACTTGGCAATTTCAACATTATCGAAACCCTAGATCTCCAAGCCAGAAACACCACCTACAGATTGGCAAGACAGTGGCCTCCAGTCTTGTCTACTAAAGTGAACCAGAAACCCTGCTCCTGAAAGATTTACAATGCCCTTCAAGATCTTTGGGTGGTACAGACTCCATTGACCCCTCCACTTCACAGCAATGGAAGTCTTTTCCATATGTATTTATAATACTTAAAGAATAACATTGGAGCCGGGCGGTGGTGGCGCACGCCTTTAATCCCAGCACTCGGGAGGCAGAGGCAGGCGGATCTCTGAGTTCGAGGCCAGCCTGGTCTACAAGAGCTAGTTCCAGGACAGGCTCTAGAAACTACAGGGAAACCCTGTCTCGAAAAACCAAAAAAAAAAAAAAAAAAAAAAATAACATTGGGTGGCTGGATGGCTCAGTGGTTAAGAGCACCTGTGACTCTTGCAAAGATCCCGAGTTCAATTCCTCGCACTCACACAGCAGGTCACAGCAGACTGCAACTCTAGTTCCAAGAGTATCCGATGCCCTCTTCTTCCTTCCTCAGACACCAGACATGCAGGTGGTACATAGACATATATGCAGGCAAAACACCCATACACATAAAAATAAATGTTAAAAAATGAATAAAACTGGAATTCTTCACATCGATGTGCATCCAGTATCACCTGGATAGTAAACCAGGGGAGATTTTTTTTTCTTTTTTTCTTTTTTTTTTTTTTTTTTGAGACAGGGTTTCTCTGTAGCTTTTTTAAAGCCTGTCCTGGAACTAGCTCTTGCAGACCAGGCTGGCCTCGAACTCACAGAGATCCGCCTGCCTCTGCCTCCTGAGTGCTGGGATTAAAGGCGTGCGCCACCACTGCCCGGCTACCAGGGGAGATTTTTGCTCCATTTTACAGATGAGGCTAGCAAGGCTCAGAGAGGTTGAGTGATGGGTCAGTCATACACAGTGAATGACAAGGTAAAGATGACAATCCAGGCTGTGGGGCTCCTCATTTAAGCCTTTAAAAATCACAGGGAGTGGATTTCACATTTGTTTCTCATTTGTCTAGACATATGCAAAGAGTCAAGGAAAGTGAGGAAGAACGCTGTGTAGATTTGAGGGAGGAGACCGAAGATGGGAAGGGTGGGGAGGGTACAAGACACAGGTGGGAAGTTCTCCTTACTAAGGACTCCTTTGCACTTAGAAAGATTAGAGCACACACAGTGTATTACACCAAATGAAAGACCCCAGTTCTTTCTCTCCTGCAAGCCATTCCTCAGTAATTTCCCCTAGTGCTGGGGATTTAGACAGGTAAGATCCAATGACATCTGCCCTCTCAAGGGAAGGCCCGGTGGTCCCTGCGGCCCACTCAGGTCAACCTGGGGGAGACTGTGCCCCTACTCAGAGACCTCCAGTTCCAGTTACATGCTCTCTTTAAAGCCAAACTGATTTCTCTGATTGAGAGTTTACTATCTGATCTCAAAGACATCAGTGGCTCCTGGTTTTCACTATGGTGCAGGGGGATAAAGGATGTGGGACTATGAGAAAGGGCTGAATAAAGAGAGTGTGAGCAGCTCGCAAAACCAGGCCTCGCTTATCACACAACCTTGGCCAGGTCTCACTTCCCTTTTCCAAAGTACAGTGTTTTTGCTCTAGAGGAGAGTGACGGGGTTGCCCATCCTACAGGGATCTCCGTGGACATGCATTGAAGCAACACATGCCCAGTGCTGCACCAAGAGGCAGAATCATGCCTCCATCTCACTCCTTGTTAAATATGGGAACTGTGAGCCAGGTTTGAGTCTTTACTTTTAGTACTAAAAAGAATTTCTTGGATTTGATCCATAGCAACACACACACACACACACACACACACACACACACCACATATAATGCCACATCAAGTATGAGTGTATGTAGATAGATAGATAGATAGATAGATAGATAGATAGAGATATATTATGAAGTAATGGGCTTGGATTGTAGACACAGATAAACCACACAGATGTTGCCCATACAACTTTGTGACCTGGAACAAATTGCTTCACCTCTTTGAGTCTGCATTTACATTTTATTTATTAATTAATCTATAAGATAGGAATAGAGAGCCTAGCAGGCCAAAAGATGGTCAGATAGGATGGTAACCGTGGCTTCTGGTACCCAGAATGCAATTCTCTCTTCCTAAGATTTCTACCCTTTCCCTTTTGCGTAGTTTTTTGGAGAATCTAAAACCCCAAGCACTTCTTTTCAAATTATAGAGACACATTTACTGCAGAGTCAGGAAAACACATGAAAGAAAATGTAAGTCACTGTGCTGTCACCCTCCAAGCATTGCCACTGCTAATATTTTAGTGACTCTCAGGCCGGGCTTTTCTACTATGTGTAAGCAGCCAAGATTATGTATATAGCCTGGTCACCAGCCTTTTTACTCACTGCCCTAAGTAAGCATGCCCCTGCTTGATTAGCCTTGGAGAACTTCACACTGACTCTTCATACACTGTGGTGCTATAAATAACACTGTATTGAACATTCTCATTCATTCATCGTGTGTGTGTGTGTGTGTGTGTATGTGTGTGTGTGTGTGTGTGTGTGTGTATGTGTGTGTGTGTGTGTGTGTGTGATGACTTCCTTAGGATAAACGTCGAGAAATAAAATTACCAGATTAAATGATATACACACTGCCAAGTATCACTTTAAATGGTTTATTATTGCATGTGTGCTATGCATGTGAGGAGGCTTTGGGGCATGTGCCATGGCATGCATGATAGTGGAGGTCAGAGGACAACTTTTGGGAGTCAGTTTTCTCCTTCCACTGTTGGTTCTGGAGATCCAACTCAGGTCACAAGGGTTGGAAGGCACTTCTACCTGCTGAGCCATCTTGCCAATGAAAGTAACTATTTTATATTTATTCTGTTTTTTTATGTGTGCAAGCACATGTGTCCGTGTTTGTGTCCGTGTCCTTGTGTGTGTGCGTGTGTGTCCATCCAGATGCCATGGCATAAGTGTGTAGGTCAGAAAACGAATTTCAGGACTCAGTTCTTTTTTCCCCACCATGTGGCTATCAAACTCAAGCTGTCAAGTTCAGCATTAAGTGTTACCTGCTAAGTCATCTTGCTAACCCCCATATTTTATTATATGTATGTCTGTCTGAGACACAGTCTCACTATGTAGCCCTGTCTGGTCTGGAACTTGTCATGTAGGCCAGGCTGGTCTTGAACTCATAAAGATCTGCTTACCTCTGCCTCCCCATGTGCTTGGATTAAAGGCATGCAATACCATATCCAACTCCCGAGTAACATTTTAAAGTGTAGAAAATAAAGTAGGGTCTGGAAAGATGGCTAAATGGTTAAGAGCACTGGCTGCTCTTCCAGAGGATCAAGGTTCAGTTTCTTGCTTCTGTAACTGCAGTCCCAGAGGATCTGACGCCTTCTTCATGCTTCCAGCAGTTTCTCCACTCAGGTCATGCACATAAACCCACTCGGGCTCACACACATAAACAAAAACAAATAGTTAAATATATAAGTATTTTCCTTCATCCTTTCATTCAGCAAGCATTTATCGAACACTTTGCAAATGTTAAGTGGGGGGCATGTTGTGAGGGATGTGACCGTGAACATTACAAGACCCACTGTTGCCTCAGGCCCTTGTGAGGTTAGGGAGAGAGACGAGAATCAGACAATGAACATCTGGTGGAGAAGGGCAAAAGTGGTCAAGGGCAGACAGGCAGGGCTGGTGGCCAAGCACCAGAAGATATGTTCCTCTTTTCTTTCTTGGCTGATCTCTCACGAATCATAGGCTCTCTTCAACTTCCCCTAAAACTATAGACCAGTGTCTCTGGGCAGAGATCAACAAGGATGGATGAGATAACAGACTTGAATTGGGTCTGGCCAGAAATGTGAGAGCATCTGTTTCTAATTCTCAAGGGGGGCTATTTCCCTCTCCCATTCCAAGCCTATTCTCTGTGTGTAAAGCAGCCTGCGCATGTACAAACAGTAAATGTTAGTCTCTTCTGTCAAGCACCATAAAACGCTTGTTTACAAAAAGGAATTCAACTCTTCTTATCACCCCCACGCTGTGAAACCTCAGTGGGCGAATGTTGTAAGTTCCAGGACAGGTACCCAAGCTTCAGAGAAACCTTGTCTCAAAAAAAAAATTTTTTTTTCCTTAAAGGAGAAGCACCAAGATGGCTCAGAAGGTCAAGGCTCCTGCCAAACTGGAGGACTTGGGTTTTCCCTGGAACTTGCGTGGAAGAAGAAGAGTGTCCTCTGCAAGTAGTTCTCTGTCCTCCACAGATGCACCATGACATTCTTGTACACAGTCACAAATAAATAAATATTAAACAATTGCAAGAAATGCATGCTCTGAGGTATCTTTTTACAGACACTAACAACTCAATCCTTCTCAAAATCATGCATTCACAGGCAGTATCCCCCTCCCCGGTGTGTTTCATTTCCAATCACATTTGTTGATCTTTCCTTTCCTGGTGCCATTGTGCGTGAGAGGCTCTGTAGTGAACTTCCACCTGTCACTTTGGGCCTTCTCACATTCCCTGGGTGTATTTTATTATCTCTCATCTTTCACCTGTCTAACTGGAGAAGGAAATGTGAAAACAGACGCACAGAAGGAGCTGGGAAAGCCTCATGCCTTTCTCTCCCATCAGTTGGGTTCCATAGGGGCTGGTAGGGAAGTCATGGCAGGGTGTGTCCTCACCTCATTCCTGACACTGTGCCCAGGGGAAGTGCATTTATCAGTGCTGCAACATTACTGTCAAACCTCTTCTGTCCCCTCCACACCTCCCATGGATGGAGGGAAGGTGTGTGAAAGTGTACACTTAGGATGGGCTGGGATAGCAGTCTCAGGATCTAGCAATCATTAACCTGGGGGCCCCTGTAGAGATTGGAATGCAGAAGGGAATCCTTATCTCCTTCCTTAGTTGCCACCAAACCTCTTACTTCCTCCGTCCTCAACTTGCGCATCAACTGCTTCCTTAGCATTGGGCACGACAGGACAGTCATCCTGTGTCACATGGCAAGCGCAGCTTGAAATGTCTTCTTGTTCATGGTCTTCATAGCCAGCCTCAGCTGCCTCTCAAGCTTCCCAAACCTCTTCTTATTTGTTACCTTATGGAACTCCCCCCTCCTTTCTCTCTTCCAAGTCAGGGTTTCTCTGTGTAGCCCTGGCTGTCCTGGAACTCTTAATAGACCAATCTGGCCTCGAATTCAAAGATCTGCCTGCCCCTGATTCCCAAGTGCTGGGGTTAAAGGCAAGCACCACCTGGCAATGAGGGAACTCTTAAGAGATGATACTGTTCCTTCCTGTTCAAAGTATCATTCCATCCCTCCAACACAGGGAACATTCCTTTTTTAAAAATTTTTTTGTTGTTGATTTTTATTGAGTTCTATATTTTTTTTCTGCTCTCTTCCCTGCCTGTCCCCTCCCCTTCAACCCACTCCCAAGGTCCCCATGCTCCCAATTTACTCAGGAGATCTTGTCTTTTTCTACTTCCCATGTAGATTAGATCTATGTAAGTCTCTCTTAGGGTCCTCATTGTTGTCTAGGTTCTCTGAAGTTGTGATCTGTAGGCTGATTTTCTTTGCTTTATGTTTAAAAATCACTTATGAGTGAGTACATGTGATAATTGTCTTTCTGGATCTGGGTTACCTCACTCAAAATGATGTTTTCTAGTTCCATCCATTTGCCTGCAAAATTCAAGATGTCGTTATTTTTTTCTGTTGTGTAGTACTCCATTGTGTAAATGTACTATATTTTCCTCATCCATTCTTCAGTCGAAGGGCATTTAGGTTGTTTCCAGGTTCTGGCTATGACAAACAAAGCTGCTATGAACATAGTTGAGCACATGTCTTTGTGGCACGATTGAGCATCCTTTGGTCAGGGAACATTCTTGGAGGGACGCAGACAGTGGGGTGGGACTCCTCTGTCTACCCCAAAAGGGGAGCTTCTTTATATAGGAGAGACACCTTGGTAAGTCTGCTGGTGTACGGTCCCTTAGCTGGCTCTCAGGTACTTAGAACTCACCCAGAAGAGAGATGAGGTTTATCAGTGTTTGTCTCACTGATGGGAGCCGCTGGCTCTGTAGTTCGAAACAGGTCCTCAAGGTGTGGGCTTGCCTCCTGGCAGGAGGGGAAAAATGGGTTAACCTGAGGAATTGTAGTGAAAGTCGATCATACAAGAACTTTTGAGAGTCTGACCCTCTCTGTATTTGAAATCTCAGTTCAAACCCCGCATGGAGGTATTTGCATTTAATTCCAGCACTCGGGATGCAGGTCTTCTCTGTGAATTCGATGCCAGTCTGGTTTACATAGTGAGTTCCAGGCCAGCGAGGGCCACATGGCTAGACTGTGTCTCCAACAAACAAAATCTCATTTTAAAAATGGGAAAGCTATGCATTCCCATTGCACAGGTGAACAAAATGAAGACTTGAACGGGAAAGAGCCATTTTTACAATTAGCGATTAAAATCCAAGTTGGCTTGATTTAAAAAGCGGAGTTTCCCACAATAACAGCACCGACAGAGAAACACACTACCCAGCTCTGGTTTGCCGGGCTTCCCGGTGACGCGTGCGCAGTGCAGTGGTGGCGCCCCCTACCGGCGGCGCGCTGAAGGCCGCGGTCCCCGAAGGGCGCCTAATGCGCCTGCGCGACAGTGAGTGGGAGGCGGCCTACTCTCTCGGTTTCGCTGTTCCCTGCGCGGGCAAGGCAATGGCGCAGCAGGGGAAACTCCTCAAGGAGCAGAAGTACGACCGGCAGCTGAGGTGAGCCAGGATTTCCGAGGGAGCGAGCCGGCGGGTTTGTGGGGCCCAAGTGCCTAGGCTGCGTGGGCGGGCCTCCTTCAGGCCTGACGCGGCGGCCGGCGGTGCGGGGCGTGGGGAGCCGGCGCTCCGGGCTCGGTCACTGGCCAGCGTGCTGGGCGAAGGCCGGGGCTCCTCTTCCCGCAGGGCCGCGAACCTGTGCTGCACGGTCGCGGCCGGCCCCCGCGTTCACCGAACAAGGGGGTCGGGGGGCACCCCATCCCGGCCGCAGTGTCGTTCTACGCCAGCGCTATCCAATAGAAATGCATAATGCTATTTTCGGGTGAGCAATCTGTGTTCGTAATCATAATTTTTATTGTAGCTACGCACCTTTAAAATAAGTTCAAAGAAGCCGGACATGGTGGCGGCCGCAGGTTGGTAATCCCAGCGCTTGAGAGGCAGAGGCAGGTGTATCGGAAATTGGGAGCCAGCCTGGGCTATATACGAAAGAATCTGGGCTTGGGGAGAGTAAAGAGACAGGGGAGTAATTTGGCTACTGCTGCCCCCTCCCTACCCCTTTATTTTGAGAAATGGCCTTAAGCAGCCTAGGCTGGCCTTGAACTCAATCATCTATTTCTCAAGTGCTGAGATTACAGCTGTTTTCTGCCAGGCCAGGCTCAAAAATAAGTTTTTGCCCTTCCTCCTTTGTTTCCGTCTTTCACCCTTGAGTGCCCTGGAACTTGCTATGTAGGCCTGACTAAGACTCTAACTTGCAGCAATCCTCCTGCTTCTTTATCCCCAAAGCTGAGATTACCCGTGTGGACCGCTACATCCATTTTATTAGGTGCTAAGGATGGAACTCTGGGCATCATGCATGGTTGGCGAGCTGCCAAACTGAGCTTCACCCCCCCCACACCGGAATCAATTTTTATAATGTTTATTTAACGTCGTATACCCAAAATATTACCATACGTCGTATCCAAAATATTACCATTTCAACATGTAATCACTGTAAAAAGTTATTATTTTGTTGTTGTTATTCACGCTGTCTTATAAATCAGGTATTTCACATATAACGAATGTCTTAATTCATGCTAACTGCATTGCTGGGACTCAGTAGCCATTTGTAAATACCTTAACGAACAGGTCTTATCTACGCCATCAGGTGGATCCTTCCAACTACTTCTCCATCCTTGCTTTTTATTGTTTCTCTCTCTCCATTCCTTTTTATTTCTGTGTGTTGACTCCGTAGAAGTTGTGAATGTGCTTGCGGCCACCTCTGCTCTCAGGAGCTCCCACGCCGATACTCCGTGTCCCTAAAGGGGGGGGGGGGGAATTCCCCGTTGTCCTGACAGCCTCGTTAGCACTGTGTCAGGGATTTAGACACTTAGCTCTGAGACTGTCCTTGAAGGCAGGCAATCTTTGATACAGACAGGGAAACCGAGACTCGTAAATTAGGTAACTGGTCTAGATTTGTGCATGTTTCAAAACATCCAGGTTTTTCGTACTCATCCTTTCTCCCAAGCATGGAGAGAGAGAAGGACAGTAACACAACTATAACTACTGTGAGTTCTTACACACTCTTGTGTGAAGTGTAGGTAGAACCATAGGCAACAAAACTGAGAAGGTATGTAAGGTTACTAGACACTGGGAGAGGATTTTTATTGAGTCTATTCCTTAAAGTACTAAATTTTATCCGTCCTAACAAGAACTGCTTTATGGCTTTAGAAGGGTCAGAAGGAAACAAAGTTGGATGAGCAGGTAGCAGCCATTGATCAATGCCTGACTCTTAGGCCAGCAAGAAAACGGATGCACCAGTCAGTACTCTAAGGCTCATTCTCCAACTATCCTACCGTTTATTACTGATAAGACTGTGTGTCACCTTTCCGTAGAGAAGAAAAAGTCCATTTCTGGTCTGTGTGGCTTTTCTAGGCTTCCCTCCATTTGACAGCTGTTCAGTGCCCAGCTCTTTAGGCAGAGCCCTTTGCTAGCAGCTCAGGGACCCTTAACAGTGAAGAGATCTATGCCCAGTAAACGAAAATGCAAATGGTGCAGTTGGTTGGGCTGGGTCTTATTTTGGTGACAGGGAAGGAATGTCACCTTAGTCCTTCAGCATCTATTCGTACTTGCTGACAGTGGCGTTTTCAAATAATTTGGACTTCCTATTCTGAAGAGAAAATAGTAGATTGTTGGTTGGTTGGAGTTTCTTTGGGGTGTGTATTTATGTCGGGGAGTGGGTTAGTAAAGGAGACCAGCTTGGCCCCCAAACCATGGCACGTGTGTAATTATGAACTTGTTAATGATATAGCAGTATCAATCAAGTTATAACTTATATTTCTAATTCTTATTATACCTCTGTGTTTTTTAATGTATGCATCTCTTAATCATGCTATTAGAATATTCGATGGCTGTAGCACAAGTAATAAAAACCCAGAGACAGATATTGGGGTTCAAGCTGAAGATCAGAAAAGCAAAGCAGCCAATCCACTAGAGAGTTCTTACCTCTACCAAGGCTCAGACAAAGGGGCGATCCTGCCCTCAGCGTGACTACAGACTGCAGTGGTCTCTACCAAATCCCAGACTGCCATGAGCCTTTTTCTCCTCCTGCCTTATATGCCTCTCTCTGCCCAACCATATCATTCCTGTCTCCACCTCCCTAATGCTGGGTTTAAAGGCGTGTGACTCCCGAGCACCACGGTGTGAATTCTGTTTCTCTTTTTAGACAGATTGAATCTCATGTAGCCCAGGGTGGCCTTGAGTCCAGGAATTAAAGGTGTATGCCACCACTCTCTGGCCTCTAGTGGCTTAACTCTGCACTCTGATCTTCAGGCAAGCTTTATTTATTAAAACACAAATAAACTATCACTACAGTTCGCTATTATATTTTTATATATTTTATATATTTTGATTTTATATATTTTTCAATTAACATAATTTTCTTCCCTTCTTTCCTTCCTTCACTCTCTCCTATGTACCCCCTTGCTCCTTCTCGAGATCATGGCCTCTTTTTCTCTGTTACTGTTACACACACACACACACACACACACACACTACTAAATATTTAAATACAACCTGCTCAGTCCATTTAGTGTTAATTATATGTATATGATCTCAAGGCTGGCTGTTGGGAGCTGTCAACCCCCAGATCCTGAATTTCTGGTAAACAACTTGTAATGCTTGCAGCTGCTCTGAGCACGAGACCCTCAGGAGTTCCTGATGGCAGGGAAATGATTTCTGGTACGTTTGGCTGGGGCGTTGCTATCCTATATAAGCTGCCCCTGGACACAATAAAGGGGCATTCTTGGGGCATTCCTGTTTCAAAGATGACTCGTGTCTCTCTGTCTGTGTATCTTTGTGTGTTTCAATCTCCAGCCCCTTGCCCGATTCATCAACAGCATGGCGGCGCATACAGCACAGACGTGGTGCATTGCAGCTGGCCACTTGATATTCGCTAACCAGTGGGGGGCTCATCTGTGAGAAAGACTGATGCTCTGCATTCCTCAGTTGCCTATAGTTCTTTGTCTATGGGTGGGGTCTCATGGGATTTCCCCCTTCCATGTTAGCATGTATGTTAGTGTTTCGGTTCTTCAGGCCTTATTCGGGCAGCCACATTGTTGTGGTATCAAAGATGTACCTTCCCTGTCATTTCTGGGAGACATAGTCTCACAGTCGATTTCTTAGCCCTGAGACTTTCACATTCTCTCTGCCTCATCTCCCTTCGTGATGTTCTCTGAGCCTTAGGTACAGAAGTTGTGTCGTAGATACATCAATTGAATCTGAGCACCCCATGATCACTTCTTTGCGTTTTGACTGGTTGTGGTTCTTGGTAATGATTTCTGTAATAATTACAAAGAGAAGTTTCTTTGATGAGTGGTTAGAACTACACTTACCTGTGGGTATAAGAGTAAATACTTAGAATGCAGGTAGAAGTTATGCTAGTTAGTAAAGTGGTGGCAACAGGTTCTTCTCTAGCATCCATGACCTCTCTAGCCCTTGGTCGTTGGTTAAGTTTCCAGTAACAGGTATGATTTCTCTCCTGCTGAGTAGGCCTTAAGTCCAGTGGGAGAGCTGTTGGCCACCACCAATATAGGAGTGCCGCTATTGAACCCTCATGGCTATCCTGCCATGGTGGTCGTCACCCTTGTGAGTCATAGGCATTACAGCTGATAGGATTCAGTGCTTTTCTCCCTCACCAGTTTGTGTACCATGAAAGCTGGTCCTCAGGCAGAAGGCTTCCAGTCAAATCCCCTTCAGTTCCTGTGGTCTTGTGTCTGAAGTGCATGGTGTCTTCAGCAATAGGGAGTTACCTTTAACATCTGGAAGGCAATCAAGGGCAACATTAATATTGTCTATTATATTTTAAAGCACTTCTGCAGAATCCAATGCAAGGCTTTTCCAGATGATAATAAGTAAGTTTCTTGATAAAGCTTTTGCTTATTCTTATAGATGTCGCAGGGGAAATGTCCTATATCAAGATCTTAAATATATCGGCTCCACATCACTTGAAGAAATGAAATTGAGAACAGACTAGGTTTTAGGTGCAAGATGTCTGCCTGCTTTCCTCCCTTTTCTTTTTCTTTCTTCTCTTTCTTCTTTATCTCTCTTTCTCTTTTCTTTCTCTCTTTTTCTCTTCCTCTCTCTTTCTCTCTAGTAGAGCTTCACTGTGTTGTTCAGGTTGACCATGAACTTGCTTCGAGGGATTCTTCTGCTTTGCTTCCTGAATAGCTGAGACAACAGGGGCATGCTGCTTCACTTGGCTAAGACCTTTCTTTAATGTTGATGAGTGTATCTCTAGGCTTTCTGGGCTATACATTATCTGCTTTCAAAGGAGGAGAACAAAGACTAGAAAGGCAAAGCTTAATAGTACTGGTTATATCATGCAAAGGATGATTTATCAAAGTTTTCAATTACATTGTCAGATAACCCCACAATATTATCAGTTCATACCTCACATTTGCTGTGATATGTTATATGTTATTTTTATGAAAGAATACTTTAAATATCATTATTCAAATAAGAAAGTCATATTTTGGAGAACCCTTCAATATTCAATCTGTTTTTTGTTTTATAGGTTGTGGGGTGATCATGGACAGGAAGCTTTGGAATCTGCTCATGTTTGCCTAATAAATGCAACAGCTACAGGAACTGAAATTCTTAAAAACTTGGTACTGCCAGGTAATGTAATATTGGTGATTGCATTCTAGGTAACTTCTTTAAGGTCGGTATAAAAAGTTACATATTCTTGGCTGACAGGATGGCTTAGTGGATGGGTACTTGCTGTCACACTTGACTGATCCCTGGAGCCCATATGGTGAAAGGACTGAACCAACTCCCATGGGTTGGCCTCTGACCTCCACACGTGTGCAGTGGCACATGCATACTGACATCTAAATTGGTAAGGGTAAAGCCAAAACAAAATAAACCAAACCAAAACATAATTTGACTGTCTTCTGTCTCCCCAGGTATTGGATCATTTACAATTATTGATGGAAACCAGGTCAGCGGAGAAGATGCTGGAAACAAGTATGTCCTGTTCTTTTAAATAGGATCCTGTTAGAGAAGGCAGTGCACGCAGAGTGAGGCCTGAGTACTGATTTACTCTCATGGCCTTGTTTAGGTTATGGTAAAGAAGATGAAGTACTGGGACAGTGCTGGGAAGTTGGCCATTAGCAAACAGGACTCACTATGACTGTCTTTACTGCTGTTAGTACAAGGCAGTAGTCATTTTTCTCATACCTGTGAATTCTGAGTACTTTCTAAGTCTGTAGTGTTAGTGCGGAGTAATGGTCATACTTAGGACATCAGATATAATAAGCAAGAATGATAGCTGGCCATGATGGCACATGTATTTAATCCCAGCACTAAGGAGGCAGACAATGATGGAAGTTGTATTATTGTTGCTTCTCTAGCTGATTATGTAGGATGTGCTGAGTATAAGGTTTCTCTCTTTCTTCCTTCCTTTCGTTTTTTTTTTTTTTTTTTTTTTTTTTTTTTTTAGTTTTTCGAGACAGGGTTTCTCTGTATAGCTTTTAGCTGTCCTGGAACTTGCTCTGTAGACCAGGCTGGCCTCAAACTCATAGAGATCCACCTGCCTCTGCCTTCTGAGTGCTGGGATTAAAGATGTGCACCACTACCACCCAGCCATCTTTTTCTTACGGAACTATGTGCCTTTGCCATAAAATTGTGCCCTGACTCTCATGAGCAGCCTGAGTTTGGGCCTTTGGGATGTGACTGGCATATATGTGGGAGGAAGCCTGAATGAATCTTTTGTGATTTCTTGCAAAAGCCAGTAGTTCACCACGGCAATTTCCAGGTGTCTGTGAACACTGTTTATAGGAGATGTTAATACCTCTTAAGTGGGACAGTAAATTTAATGGCCAAAAGAGTTTGGGAAATGGTTCACAGGAGGTTAAAACTTATTTACAATAAAACTCTATTATCAGGTGATGGAGGAGAATCATCTGTCTATGTGTTACTTTCATTGGTTAATAAAGAAACTGCCTTGGCCCTTTAATAGGACAGAAAATTAGGTAGGCAGAGTAGACAGAATTGTGGGAGAAAGAAAGCAGAGTCAGGCAGACGCCTCAGGCAGTCGCCATGCCTCTCCTCTCTGAGACAGGCTCAGGTTAAGATCTTTCCCGGTAAGCTACCACCTCGTGGTGCTACAATCAGGTATATTATGACTTTCCAAGGAGGTATATCATCATATGGTGTTTCTTCTTTTGCAATCTTGGAACTCTTTTCTCTCAGAGCATCTTATGAAATGTGTGCCTTGGGGAACATTGATTTACTAACCAGTTTGCTTTTCTTACTCCATGAAGACTGTTATAGTCTTTATGAGAATAGTGTTTATGGGCTGGGGGCATAGCTTAGTGGTAAAGGACAGTAACACACACGATTTATCTTCTGAAATCAATACACACACTATTATAAATGGTAAACAACTTTTGTTTTATATCCATATAAATCTTGATTTTTTTTTCTATCCCCTTTAGTTTTTTCCTTCAAAAAAGCAGTATTGGCAAGGTAAGCAGTCACAGTTACAAAGCAGGGTTGTGTGTGAGCATCTAATAATGCCACTCTGTCTTGGCTGCTAGAAAAGCTCTGACTTTAAAAGACCTTATTTTCTGAGTGAAAAGTTGGCTTAGGTCATTTTCTAATCTGGTAAATGTCTTTTAGTAGTTGAAGAATTTAGAATACGCCTCTGTGATTTTACACTGTCCTCTATTAAAGTCTTAAATAATGTTGATATTTAGTGGATTGTGAGGCTTGGACAGTCTGTGGGGCCACTGGCAGGGAGATGAGGATTTATACCTAGAGCTTGAACTGGTATCAAGGAGCACATTCTTTTTGGAGGGACACCTTGCTCAGCCTAGATATGGGGGAGGGTCTTGGTCTTGCTTGCCTGAAAGTGTCAGACTTTGTTAACCCACCATGGGAAGCCTCACCCTTTCTGAGGAGTGGGTGGAGGTGGAGTTGGGGGGAAGGTGGAGAAAGCGGGAGGAGGGGAGGGAGTGGGAACGGGGATAGCTATGTAAAATGAGAAAAGATTATATTAAAAAAAATTCTTAATAAAGAAACTAGTCAGTGGTGTTAGCCAGAAAATTCTTTATTTTTGTATTTCAAACGAAAACCTTAGACATCTGTGTTCATATTCTGAATGGAAGTTGCACTTATTTAGTGATTGGCCACTCTTTGATGGGATTATAGATGTGGGTGGTTGGAGTGGGTCTGAACTTGATCCAGTATAATCCTGCCTGCCACCTATTTTTTGTCATTTACCTGTTCAGAAAAGTGAGATAAAATAATGTGTTTATTTAAGAACTCTGGTGGTAGTAATCTAGTTCAACACTGAGTGTCATTCTACTTGAGCCTCAGTTGAATACTGAGGAGCAGAATTGTCACATCTATGCATGGAATTTGGAAATTTAAACAGTGAGTTTTTCTTAATCTATAAGATCTGGGATCACCTTGAGGCTAAGTACTTTCTAATTCAAGTCAAATGCTTTGTTTTTGAAAGAACCGAGCTCAAGCTGCCATGGAATTCTTACAAGAACTAAATAGCGATGTCTCTGGAAGTTTTGTGGAAGAGGTATAATACATATATCTATATCTATATATATATACACATTGTTATTTCTGTGCTACAGTATGTTTTTAAAAATAATTCAAAGCCCCAGAACATAGAATTTTGAATCATTGTGTCATTTGTATTTAGTTGGAATTTAATTTGTCAACTCATTTATTTTTAAAATAGCTGTTTCTTCCATGTTTAATATGTGAAATTGTTGAATTTTTCCTCCCCTTGTCTTATTTAGAGTCCAGAAAACCTTCTAGACAATGATCCTTCATTTTTCTGTAGGTTTACCATTGTGGTTGCAACTCAGCTTCTTGAAAGGTAAATTTTAGGTGTTAATATCTCTCTTAGTCTTACTTGATTTGCATAGTTTTCCCTAGGTATGTTCGTCTGTTTTTACATTTAGTTTGATTTCAAAAATTCTTTTTTTTTTTTTTTTTAAAAAAAAAAAATTCTTAAAGTAATGTTTAATTTGGTGTTCTTGTAAGCTTTGAAAGGATAGAGAAGAAAAAATGAGATATTTGGATATATTTAGAGTATTTTAAGTGAACATTAGATATTGCTACGTGATGAAAAACTAATTAGAAGCCAGGTGTGATGCTACACACCTGTAATTGCAGTATGCAGATTCTAAGTTTGAGGCCAGCCTGTCCTATACAGTAAGTTTCAGGTTAACTTGAGCTACATAGTGAGATTTGGTGTTTCAGAAATCTCAAAACCCAGAAAACTAAAACCAAACTAGTTAAGTTATTATTGATTACTAGAAGATTTATAGTATATACATGTTATAAATGTGTTTTACTACCATAGAAATGTTTAGATAGACCTAGGCATGGTGATGCACACCTTTAATCCCAGCACTCAGGAGGCAGAGACAGGTGGTTCTCTGTGAGTTTGAGGCCAGCCTGGTCTACACAGCGAGTTCTAGGACAGCCAGGGCTGTTACACAGAGAAAGCCTATCTGGAAAAAAAAAAGTTTAGTGCTTTCACCAGCATTCTTCCTTATAAAACAGACTAAGGTCTCATATCCCTCTGGTCCAACACTTTTGAGGTTGCAGCCAAGTGAAATTGCTTGCTTTGCACTCTCCCCTTGCCTGCTTATGTTAGAGAGTTCCCTGTCTGGCATATTCACTGCTTATGTTCTTACTTTGCCTTCCTTTACAGTACATTACTGCGGTTAGCAGATGTCCTCTGGAATTCCCAGATCCCTCTTTTGATCTGTAGGACATATGGACTAGTTGGTTATATGAGGATTATTATAAAAGAACATACAGGTAAAATTGTTAAGCATATGGGACTTGCTATTGGTTGCTTGAGCTGTAATTTTAGAAAGTCAGTTTTAAATTATGAAACAAGTTTATGGCAGTGCATCTCTGGCTGCAGGTTCAAAGAGGCAATTGGATTTAGTAGGGTTTTTTTTTTAACTTATTTAAATGTGTGTGGATGTCCTGCCTATATCTGTGGCTATGTAGCAGGTGTATGCCTAATGCCTGCATAATCTAGAAGAGAGCCTCATATCATCAAGAACCAGAGTTACAGATGGTTGTGAGCCTCTATGTTGGTCCTGGTGATTGAACCTGGGACCTCTGGAAAAGTAGCCACTGTTCTTAGTCACTGAGCATCCGTCTAGACTGATTCAATAGGTTTTTGTCTGCTATTCCCTTACATACCATTATAGATGGATGTAGATCAGAGACATAATGGACTACTTCATCTTGTTAAGAGGCTTGATAGCTATGTAAGTGCCTGGTTTCTCTTGTTTCCCAGCACATAGTTGGGCACTTAATGGCTACCTAACAAGAGTGCGTGGGTCACTTTGACACAGACAGTACACTAGTGGTACTCAGCCTTCCTAATGCTGTAATCTTTTAACACAGTTCCTCATGTTGTGGTGACTCCCAACCATAATATTATTTTTGTTGCCACTTCATAACTAATTTTGCGACTGTTATGATTGTAATGTAAATATCTGATATGCAGGATATCCAATATGCGAGCTGCAAAGGAGTTACAACCCACAGGTTGAGAACCACTGCATTGTAGTAACATTTCACACCAGTCTTTTGTTCCAGTTTCATACTGGTCTTTGATCTCTCCATTTCATGTTCAGTTACACATGATAAGCCTTTTTCCTAACTCCTGTGTCCTATGGAAACAGTGTTAAAGGAGATCAGAGACAGTCGTAGGCAGGCCTGTATCAGCCCAGGACTGATATCGGCTTTTCCTATAGAATCTTAACCTTAGAATTTTATAAAATTTTCCTTCGGTACTCTAAAAAATGGTTCCACTGAATTGAGTGTTGTCATTCTGTGCTAGCTGTGATGTGAGCCAGGCACTCAGTTGGTGTAGCAATAGCTGTTAACCTTGACAGTGTCACTAGGAGTAGTGTCATTGGGCAGTTAGGGTAAGCTTTTGGTAAATGATGTTGGACTATTTAAGAGCTAAAATTGTGTGTACGTGGGGAGGGGGGTGATGGCACAACTCCTTTAATCCTAGCATTCGGGAGGCAGAGGCATTCAGATCTCTGTTAGTTCAAGGCCAGCCTGGTAGTCTATAGAGCGAGTTCCAGGACACTCAGGGCTATGCTGAGAGAAACCCTATCTCAAAAAAGAAAACAACAACAAAAAAAAAATGTGGGAAAGTGACAGTAAAATTTTTGTTTTATGTAGATCCATTCTAATGTTAAGTAGAGAGTGAATGGACTTAAAGGAGCAAAGGTTGAGGGTTGCTAAATTTCTGGTGGGGAGAAGGGAGGAAGAGAGGATGAGAGTCTCTAGCTTAGGGAAGATATTAGGAATGGATAAAGGAGACAGACGGTAATGAGGGTCAACAGTGTTAGCTGTATGTCTGCTTTTATGTAAGTGATTTCATTTACTCTTAAGAAGACCTTTATTAGGCTGATACTGTTACATCTGCATAGGAAGATATTTGTTCTTTGTCTACTGTGACATGACAAGTGGCAGAATTATAATCTAGTTACAAACACTCATTAAAAATGTATATTGATTTGTATTTGGAGAGCAGTGTCCAAAGTCAGATCAGGAAGTGAGAAGTAACTGATGTTGAGGTAAAAGGAGCAAACATCCAGGATATCCTCAAGTTTCTAGGGAAGAAGGCTACATAGGTAGTGATGCTTTCTGCTGAAGATGATGAAGATGATGGATAGATTGCCAGGTGTTGCCTGTGCATACATTTGTCAGTCTGGAGCTTTCTTAGTTATAGTAACAAATTCTGTTCTAAAGGAATCGTACTTTCATTAAAACTTATAGTCAGCCAGATATGGTAATGCATGCCTATAATTCTAGCACTAAGGAGACTGAGCTGGGAGAAACTAGAGTTCAAGGCAAGTTTGGGGTTGCTGTAAAAGAAAACAGACCCATACAACTCACTATTTTTGTGTTTACTATACATAACTTGTAATTCAGTAACACAGTGAAAACTCCATAGGCACTGTGACCATCAGAATTATAGAATTTCAGCCAGTCATGGTGGTGCACATCTTTAGTTCCAGCACTTAGGAGGCAGCTCTCTGTGAACTTGAGATCAGCCTGTTCTGTAGACTCAGTTCCAGGCTAATCAAACTTAAAGTGAGAATCTGTTTCAAAAAGACAAAAAAAAAAAAAAAAATAAAAATAAAGGTTTCCATTCAGGTGTTGGTTGCTCATGCCTATAATAACAGCAGCTAGGATGATGAGGCAGGAGGATTGCTATGAGCTCAAGGCTAGCCTGGGCTATAGAGTAAGTCCCCCTCCCAATTTCCAGCCAACCAATCACACAAACAAAATGTGTTTGTGTCTTAAGTTCCTATAATGTAGTATATTACTAAAGAAATATATCTTTTGGTGTTGTTTGACAGTAATAGAATCTCATCCAGATAATGCATTGGAGGATCTACGACTAGACAAGCCATTTCCTGAACTGAGAGAACATTTTCAGTCTTATGATTTGGAGCATATGGATAAAAAGGTTGGTGGTTTGTGTGTGTGTGTGTGTGTGTGTGTGTGTGTGTGTGTGTGTGTGTAAGAGAGTGAGAGAGCGAGACCTTAAGTTTAGAGTTAAACTTTTTTCCTTTTTTTTTTTTTTTCCTCTTTTGGCTCTTTTGAATCAGAGTCTCAAGAAATAACTCTGGTTGGCCTAGAACATGCTGTATAGATCAATCTGACCCTAATTTGTGATAGTCCTCCTGTCTCTGCCTCTTCCAGAGTGCTGAATGAAGAGTATGTGCCACTGTGCCTGGCTTCACATTTTTTTAATCTAAGATTTTTTTTTTTGTGGGTAAATACACACACACACACACACACACACTGTGAAAAAATATCATAGTGGCATTTTATTTGTATTTTAATAAATAAAGCTTGCCTAAATCTCAGAGAGTAAAATAACTCCTCTGGTCAGCCTTTCAGACCAGGCAGTGGTAACACACACCTTTAGTCCCAATAACCACACCAGTTTGCCATGGAAACCAGGCAGTGCATGTCTTTACTCCCAGCCCTAGAGAGGAATATAAAATGTGAGGAGACAGCTCACAGACTCAGTCTCATTCTGAGATTCCTGGAGGTAGGATCACCATTTTTGGACTGAGGTCAAGGTAAGAGGCAGTGGCTGACTGCTTTGCTTTTCTAACTTAGGTTGAACCCCAATTTCTGCCTCTGAGTTTTTATTAATCGTGCTTCAAAGTATTGTAAACTTCCATATTTCACAATAGTATTTTATTTTGTTTTCTTTCAATAAATTTATTTCCCCTAAAGTTAAAAAAAAAAGAAGAACAACAACAACAGTAGACCGGACTAGCACCTAACTCACAGATATCCGCCTGTCTCTGCCTCCCAGGTACTGAGAAAAAAGGTATGTTCCACCACACCTGACTAGAAAAACTTTTTTTAAAAAGAAAAGTAGATAAACTGAAGTTTGCTGTATAGTCACTACCTAAGTCAAGAAATTGGACATTAACTTATCCTAGAAGTTCTCCCCATCACCTTGTTTCTCCATAGGTACATGTACTTTAACAAATAGTTTGAATATGACAGATACAGTGGTGCACATCTGTGACCCTAGCACTCAGGAGGATGAGACAAGGTAATTGAAAGTGGAAGCCAACCTTTCTTCTAGAACAGAACACACATATATGAGTAGTTTAAATTTTAATGGTATGTTTGTCGAAAATGTCTCAAAACTTAATTTCTAGAGTTTGAAAATTACCATGCCAACTATATTTCATTACAGAAGTAATCATATTTGTAACAAACTCTATAATGAGCATATATTTCTTTCAACCTACAGTTAATTAAATGCAAATATTCATTTGGTTATCAGAAAACAGCAAGTTCTCATTTTTCAGCCTAGTATTGATACCTCAAATTAAGAGATTTCAGCTGTACCATTGGGTGTTGTGTCTGAGGCTATTTTCTTGCTGAAGAAACAAAAGGGACTATTGTATACTTGATATATCAGGGTTAAAGTAGATTCTGCCTTTAAAATCAACCTCAGCCTCAGCCTTTCTCCGTGTGTGTGTGTGTGTGTGTGTGTGTGTGTGTGTGTGTGTGATTTGCAGAAAGCTGTGCATATACCTGTGGAGGCCAGAGGTCAACCTCAGGTTCTCTCAGTTGCTTTCTGCTTTGTTTTTTGAGACAGCGTTTTGTCACTGAGCCTGGGGTATTTTATTTAGGCTGGTTGGCCAGTGAGAGGGCCAGGGTCTGCCTGCCTTGACTTCCATCACTGAGGTTTCAGCTTATAGCCATGTCTGTCCAGCATTTTACTCACTGAGCTACTCCATAGCCACTCAAATCATTTCTAAAGTCATTTCTACAACCGGTTCATTTGTCTCTGTTTATTACTTCATATGTATTGGAAGATAATTGTGAATATTGAAAATAAGATGGTATAAGTGAAAATTAACATTAACTAATGCTGATATTTTCTTCAATTTGTGTCTCATTTTTAGGACCACAGCCATACTCCATGGATTGTGATCATAGCTAAATATTTAGCACAGTGGTATAGTGAAGTACGTCTTTTTTTTTTTTTTTTTTAAATTATATGTGACTGTATTTTCAAGCTCTTTTGAGGGTGTGGGAGGTTAAGTTTTCCTGTGTGAGGGTGTATTGCAAGTGAGAGATTTTAAGTTTGAATCCAACTATCACTCTTTCAATACTGATTGTTTTTCTTTTCTTTGGTTTTTCAAAATAGGGTTTCTCTCAAAAATCTCAAAAAATATAGATTTTTGTAGCATGTCCTGGAACTAGCTCTTGTAGACCAGTCTGGCCTCAAACTCACAGAGATCTGCCTACCTCTGCCTCCCGAGTACTGGGATTAAAGGTATGCGCCACCACTGCCCAGCAATCTTTTAATTAACATTAGAATTTCAGTAAATTTCATCCTAAAACTATTGTGAGGAATGAATGGAAAGAAATGGCCTACAATTACTCTTTCCAAATTGAGAGCTTCTGATGTCACTGGTATATATTATATGTATGTATATATATTAATATATATGTGTGTGCATATATGTGTACATATGACATATGCATACATATATAATATATATGACACTTTTTTATGGAATCTTACTGTGGAGAATGAGGAAAACTTTAGATACTAAATTTCTATATTATGAGTTTTGATAACTAGATCTTTAAAATTTTTAATCAATTTAGACAAATGGACGAATTCCTAAAAGCTATAAAGAAAAAGAGGACTTCAGAAATTTGATTAGACAAGGTAATTTTCTGAATTATAACTTAAGTGTTATATAAATTTGAAAAAAATAATTGCTTGAAGCCAATATTTATTGGATTTCTCTTGTCAGATGATGCCATCATGAATTTTTAATTTTACTTTTCCCTTAGGAATAAATTTTTTTCAATATTTTAAGAACAAATTCTAGCGATATCTCTTGTTAAGACTCAGCATTCTGATCCTCTGTTTAGATCTGATCTTCTGTGTTGGGAAGACAGTGGAAAGTCATTATTTGTTTACATATCTTACTTTAATAGGGATTTTAAAGAATGAGAATGGAGCTCCAGAAGATGAAGAGAATTTTGAAGAAGCTATTAAAAATGTGAACACAGCACTAAATATAACTCAGGTATTAAAGGAATTACTGGTCATAACTAATATGTCTGATATGAGAGTTGATATAACAATTTACCATAATATTGCCTAAATATATATTAAGTGCGAAGTAAGTACCTATAACTTAGCTTGATTAATTTTTAATGCTTTTTTTTTTTTTTTTTAAAAGACAGGTCTTTCTTTGTAGCCTTGGCTACCTCAGATTTGCTGTATAGACCAGGCTAGTCTTGACCTTATTGTGATACTTCTGCCTCTGCCTCTCAAGTGTTGAGGTTTCAGGTATGTGCCATGCCTAGCCCAAACTTGAGTTTTCTTTTAATACCATTTTGAGCCCTGCATGGTGGTGAATACCTATAACTCCACTACTTGGAAAGGGCGCAAGAAGATCAGTAGTCATCCTTGGCTGCACAGCAAGTTCAGAACCAGCTGGACTACATGAAACTTTGTCTCAAAAAAGTTTAAAAAACGTTTTCTGTTATCTTCATTAAAATGATGTTAGTGCTTCAGCATATAATGGCATTAAAACAAATAATTTTTGTTCTTTTTCATTTAGAGAAATATTTAAATTATTTTAAGTATATAATTTATGAATAGTTGAGAATTTGGAGATAAGAATTATAAATGATATTTTGCTAGTCAAAAGAATGGCTATTCAGCTGGGCAGTGGTGGCTCAGGCCTTTAATCCCAGCACTCAGGAGGCAGAGGCAGACGGATCTCTGTGAGTTCAGATCCAGTACAGCTGGGTTTCACAGAGAAACCCTGTCTTCAACTCCCCCCCCAAAAAGTGTTACACAAAAACTTAAAATTTGTAACCCTGCATTTTCTTTTGACGGCAGTTATTTAGAGTGGAGGTGTTATGAATGACTTGTACACTTCAAAAGATTATAGGGTGGGTATGGTGGCTTATACCTGTAATCTTGGAATTTAGGAGGTTGAGGCAGTTTGGTCAGTTTTGTTTTTAATTTGGAGAGCTATGGAATAAGATACCTGGAAGATTTTTAGAATTTTCTTTACAATTTATAGCCAGAGTCCTGCCTTTGATATCAGGAAAGCACTGAAGTCGCTGTAGACAGTTTGCAGACGGTGAAACAGTATTGCAGAGTCCAGCTAGAGAGGACACCGTCTGTCTTCATGGGAGGTGTTGAGAATGTCTGTGTATGCACATCAAATTGTACATGTTAGTATTACAGAGTCCAGCTAGAGAGGACACCGTCTGTCTTCATGGGGGTGTTGAGAATGTGTGTGTGTATGTACATCAAATTGTACATGTTAGTATTGCAGAGTCCAGCTAGAGAGGACACCGTCTGTCTTCATGGGAGGTGTTGAGAATGTATGTGTATGCACATCAAATTGTACATGTTAGTATTGCAGAGTCCAGCTAGAGAGGACACCGTCTGTCTTCATGGGGGTGTTGAGAATGTATGTGTATGCACATCAAATTGTACATGTTAGTATTGTAGAGTCCAGCTAGAGAGGACACCGTCTGTCTTCATGGGGGGTGTTGAGAATGTGTGTGTGTGTGTGCACGTCAAATTGTACATGTTAGTATTGCAGAGTCCAGCTAGAGAGGACACCGTCTGTCTTCATGGGGGTGTTGAGAATGTGTGTGTGTATGCACATCAAATTGTACATGTTAGTATTGCAGAGTCCAGCTAGAGAGGACACCGTCTGTCTTCATGGGGGGTGTTGAGAATGTGTGTGTGTGTGTGTGTGTGTGTGTGTGTGCGTGCGCATCAAATTGTACATGTTAGTATTGCAGAGTCTAGCTAGAGAGGACACCGTCTGTCTTCATGGGGGTGTTGAGAATGTGTGTGTGTGTGTGCGCATCAAATTGTACATGTTAGTATTGCAGAGTCCAGCTAGAGAGGACACCGTCTGTCTTCATGGGGGGTGTTGAGAATGTGTGTGTATGCACATCAAATTGTACATGTTAGGTCTGTGCACTTTACTGGAAAAAATCAGTTTTAAAAACTGGAGAACTGATTATTCTAAAGCCAGGCGTGGTGGCTTATGCCTGTAATCCTAGCACTGGGGAGATGGAGGAAACAGATCAAGACCACATTGGTTGCATAGTGAGTTCAGTTCCAGCCTGGGCCACAAGAGTCCTTGTTTCAAAAATTAAACAGCAAAAATGGTTCTAGGAGTTGGGGAACAGTAAACCAAATAATCAGATACTAAATTATAAACAAAAGTAGAATATGATAAGGCAAAGGGAGTCTGGGTTTGGGAGGCAGTATTAGATAGAGAGCCAGAAAAGACCTCATGAAGTGACGTCCAGAGGTCTGGTGGAAGAGCTTTTTC
This sequence comes from Arvicola amphibius, assembly GCF_903992535.2. Taxonomy (NCBI): domain Eukaryota; kingdom Metazoa; phylum Chordata; class Mammalia; order Rodentia; family Cricetidae; genus Arvicola; species Arvicola amphibius. The sequence continues at coordinate 31,064,229 of NC_052061.1, read as the reverse complement.
AAGCAGAGGACACATACAAAGACATGAAATGAGATGAAGTTTCACATTTGTTAAAGGATTAGTAGGAAAGTCAGAGTGGTTGAAGAAGAAAGAAAATGGTAGGAAGGATTTGGGTTTGAAGAGGTAGAAAGAAAGGGCTGTATCATAATAGAAGCTTGCAGACCACTGAAAGATTTTGAGTAGGAAGTAGAAAAATCTGATGTTGAGATAGGATCTCACTGTATGTATCCCTGGCTAGCCTTGAACTCAGTAGTAGACCAGGTTGGCCCTACTTCTGCCTACTTGTGCAAGATTAAAGGTGTGTGCCACTACACTGGGCCATCCAAAGGACTATTTTGACTTTTGTGAGTAGACTAGAGGGTGTGGTGTTGGAAGCTGAGAGACCAGTCAAGTAGTTGTCACGAAGCACTCTCTTTTATCTATGCAGTAGTAGAATCAAAGCCTATGGTTTGGAAAGTTTTTATTAGGGTGGTGATCTTGCTAGCAATAAAATTGGATAATTACTTATTTTTTTTTCAGAGTGGTTGTCTCTTTCAGCCGCCTTGAATTAGGGTACATGGATTTCGGAATTTTCATAAGCTGGGAAACCATGAGCAACTTAAAATCTAGCTCTGTAGTAATGCCCATAATCTTTGCTGTCTTCAAATATAATGACATAAATGACTTGCTCCACGTGTGATGCAGGAGAATAGGCTTGTCTGGAATGCTGACAGTGGACAGGAGAGGATTTTCTTCCATTCTCTTGCCCCATCAGATTGCTGTCAGATTCTGATTCTAAATAAAACTAAACACATCAGAAGTTGATATTTTATTGCACTTTGAAACTGCAAAGTTTCAAATCCTATTTGAAGAAATAGCACTGAAAGTAAAGGTGGACAGAATTCTTAATGTAAATAAATGTTTCATGTTCTTTTGTTAGGTCCCAAGCAGTATTGAAGATATATTTAATGATGATCGCTGCATAAATATCACCAAACAGGTAACAAGAAGAAGTAAAGATACTGCTGCCTTATACTCCAGCTCAAAATAAACACCCCTTACTTGTAGTTTCTTCTTTCCTTTTAGACCCCATCTTTTTGGATATTAGCCCGTGCCTTAAAGGAATTTGTGGCCAAAGAGGGCCAAGGAAATTTACCTGTTCGAGGCACAATACCGGATATGATTGCAGATTCAAGCAAATACATAAAATTGCAGAATGTGTAAGTGACTGTTTTTGTTGTTGTTAGGTTTGTTTTTTGAGACAGGGTTTCTGTGTGTACCGCTTACTGTCCTGGAATTAGCTTTGTAGACCAGGCTGACTTTGAACTTGCAGAGATCCACCTGCCTCTGCCTTCTGAGTGCTGGGATTAAAGGGTGCGCCACTACACCCTGCTAACTGTTTTTAAACTGTGTAACAGACTACTTATGTCTGCCCTGCTAGAGGGACTCAGGACCCTGGTTTCTGACAGAAGACCCAAGAAAATACTGAACTAACAGCTTCCCTTGTTGAAGTCAAGTCCAAGGAAAAATCACATACTTCAAACCTGCCTAATAATACAGATCATGCAAAATCTTTTTCAAATGTTATATTTTTAAAATGTTTATATATCTATAAATTATATATATATATGTGTATATATATATATATGTACACACACACACACATATTAAATGTTATCGCTTACTTTGTAAAAATGATCAGTATTAAAGCTGAGTCTCTCTCCCAGGTAAGGCCATACTTCTTTTTCGGGTGAACGTGGGACTATTGGAATTGAATCTAGGTCCTCATACTCATGCTAAGAAAGAACTCTACTATTGAGCAATGTCCCTAAAGTAATACTAGTTTCTATCTTCAATTATCTTTTTCTAAATTTTCAGTGTTTCAACTCTTAGACTAGGATAACATCCAAGATTTGCTAGACACTAAGATCTTCTCTGTGTGGCAATACTTGTCCCTGGAGGACTCCAAGCCAGTACCCTTGGATTCATCAGATCCATACCCCAGTTACCCAAAGATTACATTCATGGAGACCCAGTCTATGTGTGTCAGGGTAGGATACCTGGATAGTAGGTATTTATTTACAGTCATTGACTCCTTAAGTTATGAAAGATTGAAGACCAAAGGAAAATGGTTAAAAATAAAGACTCATGACTGGAGAGATGGCTTAGCAGTTAAGAGCACTGGCTGCACTTCCAGAAGTCCTGAGTTCAATTTCAGCAGCCACATGATGGCTCACGATCATGTCTAGTGGGATCTGATGCCCTCTCCTGGCATAAAGGTGTACATGCAGATAGAGCACTCATCCACTAGAGAGAGAGAGAGAGAGAGAGAGAGAGAGAGAGAGAGAGAGAGAGAGAGAGAGAGAGAGAGAGAGAGAGAGAGAGAGAGACAGACAGACAAAATAAAGACTTTATGAATTGTGCTTGGATGGATTTAAGTTGCATGCTGTAGGGTATAATGGGAGTCTTGGTTTTAGAGGACTCCAAAAGTCTTACTGCTAGCTATTGAAAGACCCCTAACTAGTAAGAGGTGTTGCTGGTGGCATTTCTCTAGCCTTTTCACATTTTTATGTTCCTAAATCAGTATTTTTGTATTAAAAATAAAGTTATGTTGACTTAAAAATGATTTAAGTGTTGCTAATTTTAGAACTTGTTTATTTTGGGTTGTTGTTCTTTTTAGTTACCGTGAAAAAGCAAAGAAAGATGCTGCTGCTGTGGGTAATCACGTTGCCAAATTGCTTCAGTCTGTTGGCCAGGTAAGCTGCAGCTGCTGAGCACATTGCCCCTTGACAGTGAGTACTTCTCCCTGTGGGCGTGGGATCAGCCAGGGAGGGGCTAGAGATAGAAGGCATTACCCTGGCTTTTTGTTTCTGTAGCAGAAGTGCCTACTTGCCTGTGTTCTCCCACAGAAAGCTTTTCATTTCACAGCCGTTGGCTTTGTACTGTGCCCACTGTTATCTTTGTGTGTGTGTGTGTGTGTGTGTGTGTGTGTGTGTGCATGTGCATTATTATAAATCTGCATTTATCTCTTTATAGGCACCAGAGTCCATTTCAGAAAAAGAATTAAAATTGCTTTGTAAGTCCTTTTAATTTCCTTCTTTTGCTTGATAGAAATATGCCACAGAGAATGTTCTCCAGAATTTTAAATGGTCAACATTCTCAAATTGGGGTGTGTGTATTCTTAGGTAAATTTTATTTTATTATCTTGTAATAAAAAGGAAATTTTAAGACTGAACTGTAGGTACTCATTTGATTTTTGTTAAGTGACTGTAATGAAATTAAGAATTTGCCATATAGTTCGTGACTGGGCTTATGGGTTTTCTCCTAATTGTCAGTGGGTAGGAACATTTTCTTTGCGTCAGGTACAGGTTGGGGAGGTGACTCTGTAGGTTAAGTGCTGACCATGCAAACATGAGGAGCTGAGTTCAGTCTATCTGAAATGGTGAGCTCTACATTTATACAAAAAAAAATGGAGAACAAAAAAAGAAAAGAAAAGAAAAAATAATATGGTAGAGATTGGTAGAAGATACTCAGAATCAATCTCTGTCAACCACATGTATACATATGGGTAAGCACATGCATGCATACACCACACACAAGTAAAAGCTTCAAAAAGTTAGTTGCAGGGCTAGAGAGATGGCTTATCAATTAAGCAGAGGATGCTCCAAGGAACATACACATGAACACATAAAATTATGTCTTAAGCCTTTCCTACACACAGAACTGAGAACAAAACCAAGGCAGGAATTAGTTCATACCATTGATAATCAATATTTAACATAACCTACTGTACTGTGGCCACTCAATACAATTTTTAATGAATAAATTCTTAAAATTTTTATTATTTTTAAATTCTGTGTATGCCTGTGTATGGCTATGTGCACCTGCAGAGATTAGCAGTGAAAATTTCCCTTGGAGCTGGAGTTACATGTAGTTGTGAGGTACCTGATGTGGATGCTGGGGACTGAACTCAGCTCCTCCCCATTAACAGCTCAATCTCTTAACTGTTGAACCATTGTGTAGCCCCAGTTTCTTGTTCTTAAAGTGACCCATAATTCAGCATATTCGCCTGTCACACCTTCCTGAAGTCTTTACTCTTTGCAGGCAGCAATTCTGCATTCCTTCGAGTGGTAAGATGTCGCTCTTTAGCTGAAGAGTATGGTTTGGATACAGTCAACAAAGATGAAATTAGTAAGTATAACAACTAGATGCTAGGTTAAATTATTAGTAAAATGTGTATAATTACTGTTGAATAGTGTTATAAAATATATAGTGTATATTCTATTTTATAGATTTACCTGAATGATTTTAATTTACATAACCTACTGTACTGTACATATGCTATACAAAAATAAATACATAACACTGTATTTAGATTACTGAGTGCATTGTTTGTTATACATAGGAACTAACACCATCATGTTTCTGCTTTGATTTTTTTTTATTATTTTGTTTCATTTTGTTTTATTTCTTTGAGACATGGTTTCTCTGAATAGCAGTTCTGGCTGTCCTGGAACTCCCTTTGTAAACCAGGCTGGCCTCGAACTCAGAGAGATCCACCTGTCTCTGCCTCCTGAGTGCTGGGATTAAAGACGTGTGTCACCACCACTTGGCTGTGTTTCTATTTTGATAGAGACTCCAGCTAGTATTCCATAAGACTCCTGGATTACTTGTTAATGTATTTCTTCTTATTTTTAATTTTATACTTTATGTTCATAAAATACTTAGTTTTTGCTAAGATTGTCTCGTATTCTGAAACTTAAGTATGAATTCAGTCTTTTGTTGTTTGTATGCTGTAAGTTGTCCAGTTGTACTATTTTTTTTCTTTTTTTTCTTTCAGTTTCTAGCATGGACAATCCAGACAGTGAGATAGTCTTGTACCTAATGTTGCGGGCTGTTGATCGATTTCATAAACAGCATGGCAGATACCCAGGTAAGAATGGCAGTTGACTTATCAGATACAAAGAAAATAGCCAGATGGTGGTGACACACACCTTTAATCTCAGCACTTGGGAGGCAGAGACAGGCAGATCTCTGAGTCTGAGGCCCATCTGCTCTACAGAGCGAGTTCTAGGACAGCCAGGACTACATAGAGAAACCCTGTTTTGAGAAAAAAAAAAAAAACCCACAAAAAGCAAAAAAAAATCTTTTGGCTTCTTACTGTTGTTTTGTTTCATTTGGGGATTTTTTTGTTGTTGTTTTGAAACAGGATCTTACTTAACTCAGGCCGGCCTTGAACTTGTAGTCTTCCTTCATCAGACTCTTAAGTACTGGATTTATAGTCATGAACTATCACGTTTGGTCAATAAAATCTTGAATAAATTCTTGGCTTGATGCCAGATATGGTACCCTCACCTTTAATCCCAGCACGTGGGAGTTAGGCAGGTAGATCTTGGGAGTTTGAGGCCAGACTGATGTACATATGAGTTCCAGGATAGCCAGAGATACACACAGAAACCCTGTCTCAAAACTGAACAGAAAACCCCAAATAAAATAAAACCTCATACTTGACCTGAATTTTAGTATTCTGCGGGTATTTAGAGGAACTAACATTTGATTTTTAAGGCTAACTACTTATAGACCATTTGATTCAAAACTATTAGAGAAGAATATTGGTTGAATACATATAGAAGGAAATTTTTTTCTGCTAGTTGTCATAGTTTACTTCTATTTTCCATAATAGTCTTTTAAATTTTAAGTTACTAACATGTCTCCTGTCTCTCTTTTTTGTTTTTTTAAGATGTGTGTGTGTGTGTGTGTGTGTGTGTGTGTGAGTGAGTGAGTGAGAGACAGAGAGACGGAGGGAGGGAGGGAGAAGGAAAGGATTTCATTCTATAGCTCAGGTTGCCCTTGAACTCATTGTATAACCTACACTGGCTTCAGTCTTGTAGCAATCCTCCTGCCTCCATCTCCAAAGTGCTAGGATTACAGACATGAGCAATCACAATTAGCTCTTTTAGTTTTTAAAGCCTGACCTGGGACTTGCTGGCCTTGAACTCTTGATTTTGTTTTTCCTTCAGAAGACTATATTATAAATGTGTACCACCATTCCCAGCTCATAGTTTACTTAGTAATTCGCTGACTTTAACCTGAAGGAATAGAAAACCCGTAAGCAGTATATCAGTGACTTCTGAACTTTGAACTCTGTAAAGATACAGAGATTTCTTTGCTCAGTATTTTTTGTTGTCTGCAAAGGCAGTAATTGGAAAACTTGTATAATCTTTTTTTTTCCTAAAGGTTTACTTATGTATACTGTATTCTGCTTGCATGTATTCCTGTATGGCAGAAGAGGGCACAGATCTCATTATAGATGGTAGTGAGCCACCATGTGGTTGTAGGGAACTGAACTCAGGACCTCTGGAAGAGCAGCCAGTGCTCTTAACCTCTCAGCCATCTCTCTTGCCCCTAAAAACTTGTATAATCTTAAAGGTCCACAGTACTTAGAATATTTTTTGGTAATTATAATTGTGCAGGATTATTATATAGCAATACATTCTAGATAGTTCATAAAATCACTTGCTCCAACTAATAAAGTAACCCCCAGTTTATAGACACAGTAAACAAATTTATCAGAAGAGAAAAAAATTCCATCATTAAACATGGATTGGTTTATTTATATTATTTGACTAGAATGTACTTTGGTTATTTTTTGCATAGCAAACTGGTTACTCAAAAATTTAGTGGTGTAAAACAAGCTAGTAGGGGAAGGGGTATGTGTGTGTGCACTTGTGTTTCAAAGTCAGAGGTTGACATTGGGTATCTCCTTTGGTTGCTGTTGTATGAGGGGAGTGGGCTGCGTCCCGCTGCCCGGCTAGCTTAACCCCTGAAATAACCACAAAGAAATTGTATTAATTAAATTACTGCCTGGCCCATTAGCTTTAGCCTCTTATTGGCTAACTCTCACATCTTGATTAACCCATTTCTATTAAATCTGTGTATCACCACGTGACTGTGGCTTACCGGCAAAATTCTAACCTACGTCATCTGTCTTAGGCCGGAGATTCATGGCATCTGCCTGTCTATCCTCCTTTCCAGCATCGTGTTCGGGCTACTCCGCCTATCTAAATTCTGCCCTATCAAAAGGCCAAGGCAATCTCTTTATTCAACCAAGGAAAACAACACACAAACAGAAGAACCTTCTACACCAGGTTGCTGTCCATGTTATATTTTGAAACAAGGTCTCTCACTGAACTGAGAACTCACAGATTTGGCTGTACTGACTGGCCAACAAGCCCTAGAGGTCCTCCTGTCCTGGCTTCCCCAGTGATGGGATTATTGGCATATGCCACTATGCCCAGTGTTTTATGTTGGTTCTTGGGATTTGAACTCTGATTCTCTTGCTTAGTATAGCAGGCATTTTACCAACTGACCCATATTGCTAGTCTTGAAACAAATTATGTCTGGTCTTTTGAAGATTGAGATGAAGCAGTTCTCTTTTAGGAAGAAGTGCTCATGTAGTTGTATGATACTTAGGTTTGAGATTCCAAAGGCTTGACTGAGTTCAATATCCAAGAGACATTTTCACGCTTTTTACTGTGATGTTTGGCACCTGGGTGTGGTTCATACCCATAATACTAACATTCAGGAGGCTGAGGTGGAACGATTTCTGAGTCTGGATCATCTTGGGTTACAAAGTGAGACTTTGTTCCAAACAATAGAAAAGAGAAAGAAATAACTTAGGACTGGCTTGGTGGTAGAATGCTTGCTCTAGCATTCCTAAGGACCTGGATTTAGTTCCCTGAATGGGAAAACAACAACAAAATGCTTGTCTCACATTTTGGTTTTGCTGTTCATGAACTAAGTAATTTAATTTGTCTATGTCTTAGCTCTTTCACCTATAAATGGGAATAATTGTAACTACTTCATAGAGTTCTTATGAGAATTACATCAGTGCATAAGCATGAGGTACTTAGAATAGTATCCAACATCTGCTGTTCATAGATAAATAATAATAATAATAATAATAATAATAATAATAATAAATGCTATTTATTATTAGGGCTTTATTACTCGGTGTCATTTAATCACTTAGAAATGGAAATTAAGAGCGGGGCATGTAGCTTAATTTTCAGTTGTAGCATGCATGAAGCCCTAGGTTTAGTGATCTCCACCACTGAAAAAGCACATGCCTGTTATCCCTTCCACCCAGGAGGTAGAGGCAGAGGAATCAGAAGTTCAGAGGCACCCCTGGCTACATAGCAAGTTTGAGACCAGCATGGATACATAGACTCTGTTTCCAAAAAGAAATAAAATAAAAATTTAAAGGATATAAGTAAGGTATTTTCTCTTTAGTTCTTTGAGCAAATAATTATTGAGTATTATATGTTACTCTTCTAGAACAATAATTAACAAAGACTTAAACAAACAAAAACCACACCAGAATGCTGGGATTATGTGTCATCATGCCTGGTTTAGGTGGTTTCAGGTTCAAACCCAAAGCTTTGTTCCTGCTGAGTCCACACTTGACCAGCTAAGCCATGCCTCCAGCTGGACCTGACAGAGACTTACTGAACTTCAATTTGTGATAGATTTTAGTTATCTCTTAACTTAGAGATTTCAGATATTTTCACATGTTGGTTTCATATTAGTACTTTATACTTTAGTTTCATATATTACTGTTTTGATTAGACCACCTGAAACTGGATTAAGTAAAGAAGATAGCCATTAATTTGAATCACTTACCCGCCCCCTCCCCCTGAGACAGGGTCTCTATGCAGCTCTGGCCATCCTGGCACTCACTATGTAAACCAAGGTATTCACAAACTCATAGAGATCTGCCTGTTTCTGCCTCCTCAGTGCTGGGATTAAAGGTGTGTGCTACTACACCCAGCCACACATTTATTTTAATGAAAAAAAAATATATATGTATACATAATATATATACTTTTTTAGGAGTATCTAACTACCAAGTTGAAGAAGATGTAGGGAAGTTGAAGTCCTGTCTTACTGGCTTCCTTCAGGAATATGGGTTGTCTGGAACGGTGAAAGATGATTACGTCCATGAATTGTGAGTATTCTTTAGAGGACACAGAAGTGGTGGTCTCCCTGTTTGTGGTTAGGCTAATAAAAATTCAAACCGCCCTCGTCTCCTGTAGTTGCCGATATGGAGCTGCTGAGCCGCACACCATTGCTGCCTTCCTGGGAGGTGAGTTTTATAGATGAAATGATTTATTTGTTGTTATAGAATACAGTTATTTCTATTAACTCTTTGTTTTCTTGGCTACTTTAATTAGTGAGGTCAGTGAAGCAGACTATTAGGTTTAGGTTAATCGTTAGCTCTCCACACTGTTGTCCTACCCTCGGTTTTTCCCATGGTCATCCATATTAAGCTTTTTATCATGAACCGCACTGAACTTTCTAATCACAAGTACACACTCAGACCTTCCTTCCTCTTCTTCCTGTTTTGACTTCCTGCCCCAACAGTTCTCAAAAACAAAGACTAACTTGACTTAAAGGTCCTGTGTACTTTCTTTTCCCTGAAACATGAGGTCTTTGTACCTCAGAGTCCAGTTCAAAACTGCCATTTCTCTCATAAAAACTCCCTTTATCTGTTTGTTCTCACCATTTCTTCGAGTCAGTTAAGTTAGTTATTGTATGGGTACCTTATAAACATCCAAAATTAATTTCTTATAGTTTACAAAGATCAAAATGAGGATGCCAACATAGTTAGGATCTGTGGGAGCTCACTGCAAGAATCATCTATGGTGTTTTTCTTGTATTGCGTCCTCCTCACATATTATGTTTTTTTAAAAAAACATTTATTTATTTATTTATTTATTTATTTATACGATATTCCGTCTGTGTGGATGCCTGCAGGTCAGAAGAGGACACCAGACCTCATTACAGGTGTTTGTGAGCCACCATGTGGTTGCTGGGAATTGAACTCAGGACCTTTGGAAGAGCAGGCAATGCTCTTCACCGCTGAGCCATCTCTCCAGCCCCCACATATTATGTTTTTAAAGATGTCCATAGAAATCTGCAGGATCTCCTTTATAAGGGCATAAACCCATTTGTGAGGGCTCCACCCTCATGGTCTAATCACTTTCCAGAAGCCCCACCTTCTAATTCTGTTGCATTGAGAGTTTTCAGCATATTAATGACAAGGGGAGGGGAACACTAATAGTAAGTGAATAATACCTTAAAAAATTATTCTCCTGTCTATTACTGCCAATAACCTGAGCTATTTACTTATGGTATTTTCCTTTCCAGATGATTATTTTGCAGGTAGATCCAGTTTGATTAGTAGTGTTCAGAATGCTAATAATGTATACCTAAGAAAACCATATTTTAAGCAAACAGAAAAAAGCCTGATTCCTGATAATCTGTTTAAATGAAATCTTTCTTTCATGTCTAATAGTAATCTGGAAAATGCACAGAAAAGGGCAGAATATTATTTACTTAGATCTAGGCCAGATTCTAAGAAACATAATCAGAGAGGTCCAACAAGGGTCAATAGAAGATCATTATTTTTATGTTTTGTAATGATTTTGAACTCTGTTCTCTGAGGCTTTCCCTGTATGAACTTGAGCCACATCTCTTAACCTCTTTCTTTTTTACCATAGCATTTGGTCATTTTACATACTATACATTTTATTTTTAAACTGTTTTTTCTCTTGCTGCTAAAGACCCAAGTGAGCAGGCAGCAGATATTTTTGTCTCTTGTATTCTGCTTTCTCTATGGTGCCTGAAAGGTGAGTTAGTGTACAGTAGAGTCTTAAGTCTCACAGCCTCAGCATTTTAGAAAGAAGTTGCTTCAGTTAAGAAAAGAAAATGACTTTCTTCCTTTGATGGAATTTGCTGTTTTTGTGTGTTTTGAGTACTTTATAAGAGCTCTGTGGTTTTTAATTATTTCTAAATTGCAAATGAATTTCAAAGCTGAGGATGTGGCTCAGTGGCAAAGTGCTTAACTAGCATTGAGTCCCTGGTTTGATCCTCAGTAAATCTCACACACACACACACACACACACACACACACACACACACGTGTGCACACATCACAGAGAGCGAGGTAGACAGAGACATTGATTGATTTAGAACAAATATACTTTCATCCTTTTTTACTATAAAAGTAGAATAGATAAAGGTAGAATTCAAATGCAGTGGTTAGAGGAAGACCAACCAGAGGGGGAAATGAGGAAGGGCAAGGTTGGGACAAATAAGAACAAAATGTAGTAATAGGTATGTATGAAAATGCCCCAGTTAAACCCATTTCTTGGTATATTAATCAGAAATACTAATAAAGTGTGCAACACAGCCCTTGAGTGCAGCAAAAGGGCTTTCTTTGAAGAAGATCTTTGTGTGTGTGTGTTTGGCTTTTTTTGAAATGGTTTCTCTGTGTAGCCCTGGTTGTCTTGGAACTCGCTCTGTAGACCAGGCTGGCCTCAAACCCAGACAGAGATCCGCCTGCCTCTGCCTCCCAAATGCAGGGATTAAAGGTGAGCGCCACCATTGCCTGGCCTTTGAAGAGGATCTTTATGCTTCTTTGTATTCTTTCAGAAAGTTCCTTCAACCAAACTACTATTTAAACTTTGCTTTGTTGATTCACTGTATCTTGCCAGCTTTCCAAACCATCATAATCAAAAATACTTTATTTTTAAAATTTGTTGCTCAGTATCTCATTGAGTAATTCCTAAAATGAGCCTTCTATTTCCTTTAATAACATAGTTATAAAGAATTATAGTATATTGCAGGGCGTGATATCATACCCTTCCTTAATCCCAGCACTTAGGAGTCAGAGGCAGTTGGATCTTTGAGTTTGAGGTCAGCCTGGTCTATATAGTGAGTTCTAGGACTGACTCAATAAACTATGTTTGTTTTGGATTACTTTTAAACAGCTTCGCTTTCTTTATGGAATTCCCTCTCTCTCTCTCTCTCTGTCTCTCTCTCTCTCTCTGTCTCTCTCTCTCTGTCTCTGTCTCTCTCTGTCTCTCTCATATGCTATGCCAGTCTGTAGTGTCTTCTGTATATTGTAGATCTCATGTACTCCTGCTCCCTTTGTAACCGAAACTGGCCATGAACTCATGATCATGACTCTACTTCCCAAGTGCGATGCGTATAGTCATGCACTACCACACCTGGTTCTTTGCTTTTTTGTTCAGGGTCTCACTTGGCTGGCCTAGAACACATTATATTTAGCAGACTGGCTTTGAACTCACAGACATCTACCTCTCTGCCTCCTGAGTGCTGGGATTAAAAGCATGCACCACCAGGCTCAGGCTGGCTTTTATTATTTAATTCTTAAAATTTATTATTTTTAAAAATTTACTTGTTTCCTTTTTCCCACAGGAGCTGCTGCTCAAGAAGTTATCAAAGTAATCACCAAGCAGTTTGTAATTTTTAATAATACTTACATTTATAGTGGCATGTCACAAACGTCTGCAACTTTCCAGTTGTAGAATAAGTGCCATGTGTAATATGTTAATGATTGAAGCTGTAATTGTCTTCATATTGTGCTTTAGTTTGTAAAAATCTGTTAAAGAAGAGCAGTAAATTGTTTCCTTAATAAACATTTTCCTCGTTTGTAATGTAGTCTTGTTGTTTGGGGTGCTGGGGAGAAAGCAGTCATTTTTCCACAGAATAAAAGCTATCTCTTTGTAAGTTAGTTCATTAATACTGGCTTACTGTTTTTCACTTATGTATCATAGACATATCTGTTTCATTAGAAAAAGTTAAAAAAAGATCTTAATGAATTGACATGTGGATTTTAACTGTTGACATTTTTATTTTAATATTACCATTTTTCCCCCTAGACAGGGTTTCTCTGTGTAGCCTTGGCTGTCTTGGAACTTGCTCTGTAGACCAGGCTGGCCTCAGACTCACAGAGATCTGCCTGTCTCTGCCTCCCGAGTGCTGGGATTAAAGGTGTACACCACTGCCTGGCAGCTGTGGACATTTTAAGATCATTATTTGTTAAAGAAGCATTTCGGGATTTGTAGTTTTATCAGAAAACAAACCTATTTCCTTATAGTCATTCATTATATAGAACTAAAGATTTTACTCTGTACCTACTTGTTGAAATTTCATAGGGTCATCCCATCCATAAATTTCATTTTAGCGAATAAGCAAATTGAAATAATAGCATTTACCATCAGGTTAGATGGGAAAGAAAATTTCTTAAGAAGAGGAATAGCAGCACTAGAAATACAGAAATGGAAGCAGGGCTGTGTTTGACTTGTGTGTGGCTGGCTGAACGTGTCAATGTGACTCAGAAGCTCAAGGCCTGCAGTGTAATAGTCATTAAAGGCAATCTCCTGTGTGAGAGCCTGTTATAGATGACGAAAGGGGAGGGGTTAATAGGGCTTTTATTTTCTTGGATACTAGCGTGTCGTTCTTGCTTGGCTGTCTAAAGTGACTCTCCCAGAGCATGGACGCCCTCTGACAGTACTTCATCTCCATTTCCCTACAGTCCTAATTGGATGGACTCTGTTAAGAAGGAAGCATTACACCTGGACCGCATTTAGACTCGAGCTGTGGTTCTTGGGTCTACACAGTAAGAAGTTGGCCAGAACCAAAAATTGTGGTTTATGAATTCACCCAGTGACGCTGCTTTAGTGTGGCGAGGTGTCTGCCAATGGAATAGCCATTGTAGTTGAGAAAAGCCTGTCGGGCAAGGTCAGGAGGGAGCAAAGGGTCGTTTCCTAGAAGGGAAGTCCCAAATACTAAGGCAAGGTTAGATTATCCTAGAATTTCTCTACAGCCCAGCACCACGCGCTGAGCGAGCGACCCGGCCAACTGCGGCTGTGAGCGCGGGCTCCGCGTGCGTGCAGGTGTCTGGCCGGAAGTCCCGCCCAGCGGATGTCAACCTGGCGCGTGTTGGGTGGGAAACCCAGTCAGGCGTCGTAGTCTGGTCTTCCTCAGGGCAGAGCTGCTGTGGGGCTCCGGGGTAAAGGCCCCAGCCGGGTTCCAGTGTCGCCTCAGCCCAGCCCAACCTTGCTGCTGCCTTCTGGGGGCAGGTGGGCGCCTGCCGCAGAGCTATGGTGCTGGTGTGGCCCCGAGGGGACCCATTGAGCTGAGGGCAAGGGCTGCCCTGAGCTACGCCACCCGGGCCAGGCCGCAGCTGCACAGCCTGCGGGAAAGGGCGCCGTACTCTGATTAGCCTGACGGCTGTGGACGCCCGTGCTGCTCCAGGTGCTTGCGGTGTGTGGAAGGCGTCGTTTGAGAAAGACGGGGCCACGTGTCCCGGGAGCCTCAACCGAACCGCGAGCCTTAGGAATTGGGAGCCGGGCTTGGGAGCAGGACGCGCTGCCCAGCGGAGAGCTGTGGAGGAAGGAAGGCCGGGGGCCGCCGACCCTCCTGAGAAGACTTCAGCTCTTTAGGTGAGCCGTGCTAGCCTTGAGCCAGCTCTTTAGGTGAGCCGTGCTAGCCTTGAGCGAGACCCCTGGAAAGATGATGGCCCCGGGGCAGGTGAACCCGGGCTAGGGTGAAGTGTTCCCCCCTCCCCAATCTCATCCATCCAGAACTGCTTCCTGTTGCCCTCAGTATTTTCTGGGACCTGAATGACTTATATCAGTCCCTTTAAACTTTTGAAGCAGAAAGTCTATAGTGCCGCTTAATAATAGATTCTATCTTGGCTTCCATCCCTAGGACCGAAGAGGGTGCAAAACAATACTCAACTACTTTTCTTATTTATTTTCTCTACTAGTTTTCCTTATAAAGTTAGCGCTTGACGTTAGTGTTTTGGAGAATCGGTTCTCAACCTGTGGTCGTGACCCCCTTGGATTGCATATCAGATATTTACATTACGATTCATAACAGCAGCAAAATTACAGTCGTGAAGTAGCAACGAGATAATTTCATGAGTGAGAACTGTATTAAAGGGTCGCAGCCTTAGAAAGGTTGAGAACCACTGTTTTGGATAGTAAATTATAAACCTGTAAGGATTATGCTTCCTGTTATGTGAAATGTTTTTGTGGTTTTGTTTTTTTCCCTATGAGAACACAGAAAAAAAATTTTTTTAATCTCACTGTTGGTGATAATTTGTATCTATTTACAAAATTACTTAAAATTATATATATATATATATATATATATATATATATATATATATTTCTATATATTGGTTTTTCAAGACAGGGTTTCTCTGTAGCTCTGGAACCTGTCCTGGAACTAGCTCTTGTAGACCCGGCTGGCCTTGAACTCACAGAGATCCGCCTGCCTCTGCCTCCCGAGTGCTGGGATTAAAGGCATGCACCACCACCGACTGGCGAGTTACTTATAATTTTAAAATTATCTTTTTTGAAAATTGCAACTGGTCCTTTACTATAAATATTTATTTTTAATTAAATCTGTTTCTTTATGTATGTACCTGTGTGTGTGTCGCGTGCGCACACATATATGGGTCAGCACATGCATAGCTGGAAGGTAACCAGTGAGTGTTTTCGCCTACTATGTGGGTCCCAGGGATCACCCTTCCTTTGATTGTGAGGATTTTCTGTTTGTTTTGAGACTATCTTTTATCTCCTCACCCCCTCTTTCTCTCTGAAATTCCTGGGTGACCTGGAACTTTTTATATGTAGCTCAGAGTGGCTTTAGACTTGGTGGGTCCGGGATCACACAATGATGTGGGGACAGACAGCCAAAGTATATTCAACCAAAAGCAAGCTTTATTCCAGAAAAAGGAAAATATCACCATGGGGCACAGAAAGCTAATCAACTATAGTTGTGATCACAGCCAGGTGGGCTTGTATAGCTATGGCAACGGGGGGCTGGTTTTGAACCCCTTTTTATAGTAAAATAAAGCACCGGGTGGGGTCAAAGAGCTTTTACAACTTGAGGTCAGGCCTAAAGTCACATTACATTTTAAGTTTTACAACCTCTGGTTATAGAATGTTAACTTATGATATTTGTGAAAGCATGTGGCTGACTCACTGTCCCTAAAAGAATGCAAGGCAGAGAGTAGAGTCACATAGGGACAGATAAAAATGAAGGGAATACAGCAGAGGGTCCCATAATAATTAGAAGCTAACTTTGTCCCTTTGTCCCCGGTACCTGCCTAGCTGGGAAGTTAGGAGGCAGGAGACAATTGTTAGAAGTTTGCCGCTGGTCAGGCGGTGGTGGCATGCCTTTAATCCCAGCACTTGGGAGGCAGGGACCGGCTCCAAAGCTACAGAGTGATACCGTCTTGAACCAACCAACCAACCAAACAAAAAAAACCCCAAAACAAAATTTTACATCTGTACACAGTGGCTGCCAGGGTGTCTGCTCTTAAGGCAGAAAGTGTTAAAGGTTTACAGTGGCTTCCAGTTTTATTTATTTATTTTTCTCCCAAAATGTGTTTGGGCTTACAGCTTTATATTTCTGTATTTCTGGACTGGACCCTTTATTTCTGTATTCTGTTCCTGGACTCCTCAAGACTCATCATCCTCCCACCACTCCCTTTCCTGCCTGAAGTTACAGACATGCACTGTCATGCCCAGAATATTTCATTCTTTCAAATTTTTTTAACATGGACTACTTCATGAATTTGTGTCTCACTCATCCTTGTGAAGGAGCCATGCTGATCTTCTGTGTATCATTCCAATTTTAGTATATGTGCTACTGAAGCAAGCATACTGCCCAGAGTACTCCTTAGAAGCTGATCTAACTAAAAATCCCCTATCTTCTAGATGAAATGTAAGGAAAAATGACAAGCATGGAAAGTGAGAATACAAAGAAAATACAAGGTGAGAAATCCATGAATCATGTGATTAGGTTAGTTTTATGTACTTTATAGTTGTGCAGTTGTGGGTACATTTGTGTGTGTGTGTATCATATCTAACAACCTCTAGAAAATGAAAGAATCATTCATCAATTCACATAAATAACATTATTTCTGGGGGACACGAACAATTGCTTACCCCAGACAGGGAATTGCCAATAGACCAAAGTAGGGATGTCACCAGGTCCTACTCAGTAGTGAGTCTACTGGCTTCCTTGTAGGCATGTGAGTGTAGAGTTCTTTACAGTATGGGTGACAGCTCATGAACGTCACAGGCAGCTTGACAGGTTGGAAAGTCTCTTCCAGGCAGTTTAGTTGGTCTAAGCTTCTTTGAAGCAACACTTTTGGTCTGTTGTTTCTCAGCAGTCCTTACCCCTTAAATAACCTTAGGCAAGGAGGGACCTAGCACAGCAGGTTAGTTTCAGGGACTTCCTAAATTCTAGGTTGTTTATTTCCTAACTTTTAAGGGGCCTCACCCTGAGTTTTTTAATTTTTGTTTTTATTTATTATTTTTGTTTTGTTTTTGATTTTTCGAGACGGGATTTCTCTATGTAACAGTCCTGCTGTCCTGGAACTCTATCTGTAGACCAGGCTGACTTCAAACTTGCAAAGATCCACCTGCCTCTGCCTCTCAAGTTCTGGAATTGATTAAAGGTGTACCACCATGCCTGCTCCCCACCCCCGGTTTGAGATAGGGTTTTTCTATGTAGTTCTGACTGTCCAGGAACTCACTTTATAGACCAGGCTGGCCTTGAACTCACAGCGAGTGCCTCTGCCTCCCAATTGCTGGGATTAAAGGTATATGTCACCACTGCCATGCTTCCATCCTGAGTAGTAATGAGCTTTCTTACAAGATGGTATATATCAACTTGAAGGAAATTGCTATGGCATAACATACATATTGACACCTACTTTGTGCCTGTCATATAATTCCTGACCTGAGGAAACAGACATGGGAGATGTCATGCTGATACTTAGAGTGCCATATGAGACAGGCATGGTAGATCATACCTTTAATCCCAGCACTCAGGAGGCAGAGACAGGTAGATCTCTGAGTTCAAGGCTACTTGGTTTACATAGTTTTAGACCAGCCACGAATATAGTGACTCTGTTTGGGGGATGTGGGGCATATGGTAGTTCATTTACTGACAGAATATAAAAGAATATTAGTCCCTAGACATGTGGCTCATTGTTTGAATATGTTTGTGTCTGTCTACAGTGTCACAATTGGTTTTTTTGAGACAGACTTTCATGCGGTCCAGTCTAGCCTCAAGCTCATTATGTGGCACAAGATGAACTTAAAATTTCTGATCTTTCCGCTCCCAGTTCTATCTACCTATATAGAACTGGCGCTCCCAGTTCTATCTACCTATATAGAACTGGGATTATAGGTATTTGTTTGCAAAAATGCCTGTTTTATGTAGTGTTGGAGATCAAAACTGAAGCTTTGTTTATGCTAGGCCAAGTGCTTTACCAACTGAACTGTATCCCCATCACCAGAATTTATTGACTATTAGTAAGTTCACAAGGTATAATTACTTCATTGGCATTGATTTGCCACATAGTGCCACTTTAATTAATAGCCTGCCCAGGCAAAACCATGTTTATTCCAGTTTTAACTACGACTAATATTAACTCTCAGATCACACATTACATATCACATAGTGAACCTGTTTGTCTCTCTGACTACAAAGGGTTAAAGAGGCCTCAGCAGAGTTCAGGCAGTTTTGTTTTGAGGTTTCTGTTTTTATTTTTATTTTTTACTTTTCAAGGCGTGGCTTCTCTGTGTAGCCCTGGCTGTCCTGGAACTCGATCTGTAGAGCTGGCTGGCCCCAGACTCAGAGATGTGCCTGCCTCGTAGGACTGGGACTAAAGTCGCACCACCGCACCAGGCTTGAAGACTTTTTAAAGAGGGCGGAGAAGTAAAAGCTGGGAAGCTATATAGGGATGCAAAGATAATGAACATGGCTGCTGGAGACTCAGGCCACTCCCAGGCACAAGTTCGAGAGAAATAGAGAAGTGAAGAGGTGGAGGCAGAAGGAGCAAGACTTCCTCTTTAGCGCCATAGCAAGACTGAGACCATTCTGAGCCCTATTAAGACTAGGTAGGTAGGTAGGTAGATAGATAGCTAGACAGACAGACAGACAGACAGACTAAAGCTATGTGGAAGTTGGTGAGATGGCTCAGTGGGTAAAGATCATTAAACCTGACAATATGAGTTTGTTCCCCAGGCTCCACATAGTAGAAGGAGAGAACCAACTTTCACAGTTATTCTCTGACCTCTACACCCCCCAAAAAACCACTAATTTAAATTTTTTTATGTATGGGTATTTTGCTTGCATGTATATTCACACTACTTACATGCCTAGTGCCCATAGAGGTTAGAAGGCCACTTCAGATCCCCTGAACTAGTTACAGACAGCTGTGAGCAGCCATGCAGGTCCTGGGATCAATCTCAGAGGATGAACACACACTTTTATTGAATATCTAATTTGAAAATATTTCCTTCTAGTTTGAGATGCTTTTGCAATCTGCATAGTATCTTGAAACATAAAAGCTTTAAATTTTAAACCAGGTGAGATGACGAGCCTGCCTTTAATCCCATCACTCAGGAGGTAGAAGCAGGCAGATTTCTGCATGTTTAATCCAACCTAGTCTATATAATGAGTTCCAGGACAACAAGAGCTATATAGTAAGACCCTGTCTAAAACAAACAAACAACAGCAACAAAACAGCCAGATGGTGATAGCATGTGCCTTTAATCCCAGCACTCGGGAGGCAAGGAAGCAGAGGCAAGTATATCTCTTGAGTTCCAGGATAGCCAGAGCTAAACAGAAACCCTGTCTTGGTAAAAGAACAAATACAAATTTAAAATTTTAGATCTATTCTGTCCATTTTCTTTTATATTGATTGTTGCTTTTAGTATTGTATGCACTTCAGTTTTTGGTTTTTTTTTTTTTTTTCCTTCAGGAATTGAAGGAACTAGGTTGCTCAGCTCAAAAAAGGTTAAATGAAGATGAAATGTCAATTGTTTGTGTAAGGAGGTGCTTTAGCTAAGAAGGGAAAGAGTATGATAGGAAATCTTAAAGTCTGAGAAGGAAGTGCTAAAGGCAATAGAGGAGTAAAGCCTATGTTGTGCCCAGAACTGAAAAGCACCACACCCTATCTGAAATTTTCTTTGGCATGTTGTTAACAGGACATTGATATCCATACAGACTTGTCATTTTGTAGATTTGTTAATGATATAATGGTGAATAAATGTTGGCAGTTGCCCAAAGTCAACTCAATAATAACATTTTTACTATATATTATTCCTAATAAATTGAATCACAGGGCTAGAGAAATGGCTTAGCAGTTTCGAACACTGGTTGTTTTTCCAGAGGACCTGGGTTTAATTTCCAGCACCCATATGGCAGCTCACTACTGTCTGTAACTCCAGTTCCAGGGATTCTGACACCCTCATACAGATACATGCAGACAGAACACCAATGCACATAAATAAATTTAGCAAATTGTTAGGTGATTTTTTTTTAAGTAGAAGACTAAATATTGATTGATGTATCATAGATTTTTGTAGTATGTGCCTTTTTATTTTAAGTCTACCCATTGCAAATGTTAGTTCAAGACATGTCAAGGATGGCAAGATGACTCAGCTGGTAAAGGCACCTGCTGCCAAGGCTGACAACCTGAGGTTGATCCTTGGGATCCACATGGTGGAAGGAGAGAACGGATTCCTACAGATTATCCTCTGACCTCCCCATGTGTCTCCTCACAAACAAATGAATAATATAACAAAATACTTTTAAAGCCAAGTAAAAGAAATAAAAACGTCAAAAAACAAAAAGTTATTCTGATACCTAGAAATCATTTACCTGGTAAAAGAGGATTTTAAATTTAGTTTGAAATGTTATATTGACTGATTTTCAATATAATCTGTCAAATATGAAATCCATGCTGTATTCCTTGTATAAACCAACTTGGTCATGATATATTGTTAATATATTGTTGAATTCAATTTACTAAAATATTTTTGCAAGATTTTTTTTTACATGTTATGTTCATGAGGGATATTGGTCTACGGTTTTGTCTTTCTAATGGTTTTGGTTTTGGTACAAGGGTAATGCCAATCTCAAAATAAGTTGAGAAGCCAGGCATAGTGGTGTGTCCCTGGTTACTGAATAGCTGAAGCACGAGGATCTGAACTTTGAGATCAATGTTTGGTGGAGTTTTCAAATAAAATCATCTGAAACTGGAAATTTCATTGTGGGAAGTTTTGTAGCTATGATTTCAGCTTTTTCTATAAATATAATATTCAGATAATGTATTTTTGAATGCATTTGGATGATTTGCATCTTTCAGCAACTTTTTTCTCTTTCATCTAAGTCATTGAATCTGTATAAAATTATGCATAATACTTTCTTTTGAATATCTTCAGACTCTGTAGTGGTTACTTATTTATAATGTCTTTCTGTTGCTTAGGCTGGACTGGAACTCACTATGTAGCCCTTGAATTTGTGGAAATCCTTCTGCCTCTACGTCCTAAATGCTGGGATTATAGGTGTGAACCATTTAATACTGACAGTTTGTGTTTGTATTAGTCTGGCTAGAGAATTATCAGTTTCATTGATCTTTTTTAAAGAACCTTTTTAATTGTCTAAAAAGATTTATTTATTATATATACAGTGTTCTGCCAACATGTATCTCTGCACACCAGAAGAGGGCACCAGATCATTACAGGTGGCTGTGAGCCACCGTGTGGTTGCTGGGAATTGAGCTCAGAACCTCCAGAGGAGCAGCCAGTGCTCTTAACCTCTGAGCCATCTTTCCAGCCCCATCTCTTTTTAATTTTTAAATTTATTTTTATGTGTGTAGATGTTTTGCTTGCATGTATATCTGTGCATGCCTGATGTCTAAGTGAGGTCAGAAGATGGCATTGGATCCCCAGAGATTAATTACAGACAGTGTGAACTGTCATATGGATGTTGGGAATTAAACCCGTGTCCTCTGGAGGGCTGGAGGGATGGCTCAGCGGTTAAGTAAGAACACTGCCTGCTCTTCCAAAGGTCCTGAGTTCAATTCTCAGCAACCACATAGTGGCTCACAACCATCTGTAATGATATCTGGTGCCTTCTTGAGGAAGAGACCTGGTCAGTTGTCCTCACCAACTTAGACCATGAAATCCAATATAGACAAGTTCAACAGAACTACCATATAAGTACTGTGCATGTATGCTTAGCATTGCCAGGGCATAAATTTCATTCATTCATTTTCATTCCTCTGGAAGACAGCCAGTGCTCTTAACCACCGAGCCATCTCTCTAGTCCCACTCTCTTTCCTTTTTCTGTTTCATGATTTCAGATTTGTCTGTATAGTTTTTTTTTTCTTGCTTACTTTTGGCTAAGTTTGCTCGTTTTCTAGTTTCTTAAGGTGGAAGCTAAGGTCATTGAGTTAGGAACCATTTTCTTTTCTAACATAGGCATTTAGTACTAGGAATTTCCTCATAAATACTGCTTCATTAGCATCCTATAAATTCTAGTATGTTGTATTTTCATTTAAAATAACAGTTTACTTAAAATATTTTTTTTTTTTTGGTTTTTCGAGACAGGGTTTCTCTGTGGCTTTGGAGCCTGTCCTGGAACTAGCTCTTGTAGACCAGGCTGGTCTCGAACTCACAGAGATCCGCCTGCCTCTGCCTCCCAAGTGCTGGGATTAAATATCTTTCTTAGATTATAAAGTAAATATTTACTTATTTTAAAAAATCAAGCACTTCAAGGGTGTATAATCATAAAATAGAATTTGAATTATTGGTCTTTGAAAGAAAACTTTGCTTTTAAAATAATTTTTCTCTAGTAGAAATGAAGACTGACCTGAACTTACTGTTGGAATGTCTGAAGTATCACATGGGCAACCCTTTGTCACAAAAGGAAGTTTTGATCACTATCCATTCCGTTTGTAAACAAAACAGTAAGACTTAATAATGAACTTTATTCATAATTCCATTATTTTTTCTATTCTTTTCTCTTGCCTTTCTTCTCCTTCCTTCACTCCATCTCTCTCTGTCTATGCTTGCCTCTTCCTCTCTTCCTTTTGGTGTCATTCATCTCATTTTCTCATGTAACACAAGCTGGTCTCAAAGTCTTGATCCGCCTGACAGTCTCCTCAGCATGGGGGTTTCATGCATGTACCCCCACAACCTGTTGACTGATGTTTCTGTCCCACCAGGTCCTACAGCCATTTAGTCCCAGATAAACACACAGAGGTCTATATTAATCATAAACTGGTCGGCCTAGTAGCTTGGGCTTCTTATTAACTCTTATAACTTATATTAGCCCTTATATTATATTATATTCTTGTCTGTGTTAGCCACATGGCTTGGTACCTTTTTTGGTGAGACAGTCACATCTTGCTTGCTCTGTGTATGACTTCCTCTGTGTCTGGGTGACGACTGCAGACTGACTCTTTCCTATTTCCAGAATTTTCCTGTTGTCCTTGCCACGCTTCTACTTCCTACCTGGCTACTGGCTAATCAGTATTTTATTAAAATACAATTGACAAAGTATAGACCAATGTCCCACAGCAACAACCCACTCTGGTTCCAGTTTTGTAGTACTCTACTATATTAATATGCATGGCTGTTTCTCTTCTACTCAATGTATGTGTTATATTACTTTATTCATTTGGTTCTTTTATCCTTAACAGAATAATCAAAGTAATTATAATTTCTATCTTGTTTTATCTGCAAACCCTACAGGTGATGCAGGTGTTTATTTCCGGGAAATTGGTGGTTTGATGTTTGTAGAAAGTCTTGCAAAGTCAAGTGAGCATAGCATGGTAAAAGAAGCAGCCTTATATACATTAGGATCTATCGCAGAAGGAAATGGTAAAATACAAAATTTTATTTTTATGGTCCTTAAAATAATTTTAAATAAGTATTTAAATTTTTTTCTTTTTATTTAAAAGTGAATGCCAACACACCTGGCTTAACTTTTATTTTTAGGGTTATTTTGTTGGTTTCCTATGAGTTTTTTTTCTTTTTAGAGTCAAGGTTATCATAAAGTACAGGCTGGCCTTGAATGCAGAGTTCTCCTGTTTTGCTTCCTAAGTATTAGGATTGCAGCATGCCTAGTGTTATTTTTGAACTTTGAAAGACTTTTGCACCTCCAAATGTCTTAAGAAATATCATAAAGACTGGGCAGTGGTGGCGCACGCCTTTAATCCCAGCACCTGGAAGGCAGAGGCAGGTGGATCTCTGTGAGTTCGAGACCAGCCTGGTCTACAGAGCGAGTTCCAGGACAGGTTCCAAAGCTACAGAGAAACCCTGTCTTGAAAAACCAAAAAAAAAAAAAAAAAAAAAAAAAAAAAAAAAAAAAAAAAAAAAAAAAAAAAAAAAAATCATAAATATTGAAATATTGCTTGTCCCTCTCTTTTTCCAAAGCAGATATCTGGATTTTTTTGAAGTTTTTTTTTTTCTTGCTTTGTTTTTAGGTAGTCTTCTCACTTGGCCTCACTTTTCACTTCTACTTGGTTTTATTTTCATTTTTTATTTGCTTAGGATTTTATTGGCAATTCTAGGGTATTTAAATGTTTGCTTTGGAGCTTAGACCAAGTAATTTTGATTAAGATATTGCTTGTTTGGGACTGACTAGATGGCTCAGTAGTTAAAGGTTCTTACCTGAGTTTGATATGTGAAACTCATATGAAGGGAAGAGAGAACTAACTCCCATAAATTGTCCTATGATCTGTAAGAACATTGTGGTATGTCTGCACCTGCGGGTGGGCACATACACTCATGTGCATGTACACATATACAAGTAAATAAATAAATGTAATTAAATTTTTTAAAATATAGCTAGTTTGTTCTGTTAAGAGCATATCAAGTTTTCATAGATTTTTTTTCTAGTATATGTCAATTAAATGACATCTAGTTAAGAAACATCCCCAGTTTGACAACTTTTTATTTTGTTCAATGTATTTTTGTGCTAATATATTAAAATGATAATTGTATTTTATGTTTCAGTTTACTGTCAGCAAACTTTGTGTACTTCAGAATTATTTCAGGATTTAATTTTGCTCTTATCTAATGATGATTCAAATACAAATTTGAAAAGAATGTCCATCTATGTTCTTTTGGTTCTGGTTTCAAATAATAGTAAGTATATTCTCTTATGAATGTTTAAAAACATTTTAATATATTTTGGAATAGTCATTAATACTTTATTCTCGTCATTCTGTTATATTAGTGCCTTTTTTGAGACAGTTTCACTATGTTGACTACAGCGATCCACCTGCCTCTGCTTGCCAAATGTATTAAAATGACTTTTCAATCTCATTAACATGCAAGAGATATGAGCTCTAAGAAAGGAATTAATAATAAGCATTGAATCATTGATATTTGTTAATTTTAAGAAATAGTGAGCCGGGCAGTGGTGGCGCATGCCTGTAATCCCAGTTCTTGTGAGGCAGAGGCAGACAGATTTCTGTGAGTCCAAGGCAAACCTGGTCTACAGGAGCTAGTTCCAGGACAAGCTCCAAAGCTACAGAGAAACCCTATCTCGAAAAACCGAAATTAGTGACATTATTTTTATTACATAATCTTTAAAAATAAAAACAAGTGTTTAATGAATTGGTTGACTTTTTCCTGAATTGATCATTTTGTTACAAGATTTACTATATTAGACCATGTTTATTTTGGGATAATTTTAGATTTACTGAGAAGTCAAAAATATAGTATAAAGTGTTCATGTATACCTAGTTAGGACTTTGCATGTGTATGTTTGTGTGTGCTTGGTGTAGAAACTGGAGGTTAATGTTGGGTGCCTTCCTCAATCAATTTTCACCATTGTTTTTTGAGACAGAATCTCTGGGGCTTTCCAGTTTGACTGGTTGCCCAGCAAGCCCCAGGGATCAGACACAAGCTACTGTGCCTGGCTTTTTATTTAGTTTTTATATGGGTACTGGGGATCAAACTCAGTTCCTTATGCTGCCACTCTACTGACTGAGCCATCTCCCCAATCCCTTCATCTTTTAAAACTTGCTTCATCTAATTCTTGAAAATGTTAGGTTCTTGAATTACTTCTAGATTTTTTTTCCTACTTTGAAAAACCTGAAAAAGATTTGTATTTTTTTCTACTTTTAAGATTCTTTTCATATTGTAACAGAACTATAACTTAAGCATTTGTAATTTTTAGAGGAAAACTGAATGCTGAGCATAGTATATTTTCCATAATAAAACCAGTTAAAATTTTTAAAAAATCAAAATTTTATGTGTGTGGATGTTTTGCCTATATGTATAACTGAACACTAACTTGTGTATGCCTGTTACCCACAAAGGTCATAAGAGAGCATCAGATCCCTTGGAACTGGAGTTGTTAATCCACCATGTGGGTGCTGGGAATTGATCCCAGGTCCTCTGCAAAAATAGAAAGTGTTCTTAACTGCTGAGCCATCTCTCCAGCCCCTTGATTACAAGTTTTTTCCTACTGTAATTCTGTATACTTTATAATGCTTTAAAGTAGCTTGAAATCTAATTAAAATATTTTTAAATGTCTTAATTTCTATAAAATTATTTCTAAATAAAAGTCATTCATGTAACATATGGCTATTTTTTAAGGGAATGGACAAACGCTTGTAAGAGAAACAGGTTGTATTGAAGTTCTGTCACAGTTGTTCAGGTAAGTAGATAAATATCTTCTTATTTCATTGTTTAGGACATTAGTGCATTTATAATAATTTATTACCTTTTCTTTTTAACCCAATAGGACAGTTCTTTCAAATTATGAGTTGAACTTGTCAGATAATAATGTTTTCCAGAGTTATCTGTTGTGGTCTTCAGTGTGCAGTACTCTGTGTGTCTGTGTCAACAATCCTCAAAATGGTAATTATTTCAACTATTTAAATACAAATATAAAAACAAAGGTGATATTTTTCAAAAGTCAGATTAAAACATGGTCGGCTTTTCTCCTTTCAGACGAGAATCAAATGCTTTGTTGTTCACTTTTTCCATATGTGAATGAATGGCTAGTGAATTGTATGAAACCTGAGATAATTCGCCCTATATGCTCATTTATTGGACTTACTCTTGCAAATAATAGTAAGTATTCGTTATTTTCTAGGTTTTACTTTAAGAACTCTATTTTAAAACATAAAAAAGACTATTAAGCCGGGCGGTGGTGGCGCACGCCTTTAATCCCAGCACTCGGGAGGCAGAGGCAGGCGGATCTCTGTGAGTTCGAGGCCAGCCTGGTCTACAAGAGCTAGTTCCAGGACAGGCTCTAAAAAAGCTGCAGAGAAACCCTGTCTCGAAAAACCAAAAAAAAAAAAAAAAAAAAAGACTATTAAATTCATTTAGTGATTTTGATGCTTCTAATCTGGACCATTTTGGATATAGTTAGATGGCTTTGTTTTGTTTGAGATAGTTCTCACTGGACAGACCTGGCTGGCCTAGAACTTGCTGTAATGGACCAGGCTAGCCTCAAATAGATACTGACCTGCCTCTGCCTTGAGTTCTTGGCTAGACTTTTGAAGATAAGAAAATCTTGGAATTAGGTATTATTGGGAGGACATTGGAAAGATGGTGACAGCAGCATAGTTGTTTCTTGGGAGGTGGGGTTTGAGAATGGTCTCCTGTAGCCCAGACTGACTTGTAGATCTCTCTGTATGACTAAAGATGACCTTGAGCTCATGACCCTTCTTCCCACACCTCCTAAGTTCTGGTAATATAAATATGTACCACTATCCCCATTCTGCAGTATAGTTTGTTTTGTTTTGAATCTTCCTAAATACTGTCATGAAACAGAGCAATGAAATAACAAAACTAAAACCCCACAGGATGACAATCTGGCCAAAATTAGAATTAGATTAAAAAATGAAAAAAAAAATTGGGGCCAGTGAGATTGCCCAGTCTATAAAGACTCTTGCCATTCAGTATGATCCAAGTCTGATGATTCAAATTTGGTCCTCAGAACCTACGCAAAGGTACAAGGAGAGAACTGACTTCACAGAATTGTTTTCTTTTTTTTTTTTTTTTTTTTTTTTTTTTTTTTGGTTTTTCGAGACAGGGTTTCCCTGTAGTTTCTAGAGCCTGTCCTGGAACTAGCTCTTATAGACCAGGCTGGCCTCGAACTCAGAGATCCGCCTGCCTCTGCCTCCCGAGTCACAGAATTGTTTTCTGACTGCTATAGTGCATGTAGGTTTACACACACACACACACACACACAGCCACACAGCCACATACAACATCCACACTCATAACTCCATTATAATAAATACAATTTTTGGCCGGGCGGTGGTGGCGCACGCCTTTAATCCCAGCACTCGGGAGGCAGAGGCAGGCGGATCTCTGAGTTCGAGGCCAGCCTGGTCTACAAGAGCTAGTTCCAGGACAGGCTCTAGAAACTACAGGGAAACGCTGTCTCGAAAAACCAAAAATAAATAAATAAATAAATACATACATACATACATACATACATACAATGTTTTAAATTTAAGTAATATTCTTTAAAAATTTTTAAAATACATAAGATAAAGCAAAAACTATCATCAGAGTTGAGCAAGACAAACAGGAGGAAAAGAATCCAAGAGAAGACACAATCAGAGAGCCCCTTGGTTTCATACTCAGAAATCCTATAAAAATGCTAAACTAGAAGCCATAGTATATATTAAGAGAACCTAGCTCAGACCTGTGCAGGTCCTGTACAGGCTGCCTCAGTCTCTATGAGCTTTGCTCATTTTGATTTAGAGGACCTTGTTTTCTTGGTGTCCTTCATCCTCTCTGGCTCTTATATTTTTCCACCACTTTTTCCTAGGGATTTCTAGAGCCTTGGGGTGAGGGGAATTTGATAGAAATACCCCATTTAGGGCTGAGTATTCAAGGTCTCTCACTCTCTGCATAATATCTGGCTGTGTGTCTCTATTTCTTCTCATCTGTGGGAGGAAGCTTTTCTTCTGATGGCTGAGCAAGGCACTGATATGCTTCCCTGGTCAGAACATTAATACAATTAAAAAAAATGAACAAAAAAACCCTGACAAGATGACTGATAGTCAAATATGTGGTTATTAAAAATTGGATTTCTGGAGGTTGTGGAAAGCTGAGAGATAAGGATTGTTGAAAGTTCAAGGCTAGCCTGGGTTACATATATTGTGAGTTTCTGGCCAGACTAGGCTACAGTGTGATGTAACCTCCCAACCCATCCCCCTTGAGAAGATCTAAATTATCAATCTAAAATACCATGAAAAG
Organism: Arvicola amphibius; assembly: GCF_903992535.2. Taxonomy (NCBI): domain Eukaryota; kingdom Metazoa; phylum Chordata; class Mammalia; order Rodentia; family Cricetidae; genus Arvicola; species Arvicola amphibius. The sequence goes on along the minus strand of NC_052061.1, from coordinate 31,035,319 downwards.
TTACATCACTTTATATTTTGTTTCCTAGTTGTTTTTTTTTTTTTCCGAGACAGGGTTTCTCTGTAGCTTTAGAGCCTATCCTAGAGCTAGCTAGCTCTTGTAGACCAGGCTGGCCTCGAACTCACAGAGATCCGCCTGCCTCTGCCTCCCGAGTGCTGGGATTAAAGGCGTGCGCCACCACCACCCTGCTGTTTCCTAGTTTTTATTTGATGCGTATGCCTGTTTGTCTGCATGTATGCCTATCTACTACATGTGTGCCTGGTACCCATGGAGGTCAGAGAAGGAGTTGGATTCCATGGAATTGGAGTACAGACAGTTATGAGATACCTTTTGAGTACTAGGAATCAAACCTGTGTCTGCTGGAAGGGCAGCCAGTTCTCTTAACTGCTGAGCCAGCTCTCCACCCTTCACTCAAGACTTATCATAGTTTAACAAAATAATAGTATAAACAGTTTTATACCATGCAATTAGACAATTCTAATTAATTGGACAAATGCTTTAAAATATAGAAATTACTAGAACTTACTCAAAAGAAATAGGTAACTTGAATATTCCTGTTTTTTTGTTGCTGTCGTCCTTTTTTATTTTTTATTTATGTTTGAAGTTTTGTTTTCTTAATTTTTATGAGTATGAGTGTTTGCCTGTATGCCCATGTGTGCAGTGCCTTTGGAAACCAGAAGAGGGTGTAAATGCCCTGGAATTTGAGTTACAGTTGTGAGTGCTGGGAACTTGTGGGTGCTGGAAACTGAACCAAAGTCCCCTCCCATCAAGAGGAGAGAGTACTCTTAAACAATGAGCCATCTCTCCAGCCCATGTTTGTTATTTTTTTTTCAAGACAGGGATTCATGTAGCTCAGACTAGCCTTGAATTTACAGTATAGCTGAGGGAGGTTGGCCTTAAACTGGTTCTTCCCTTCCACCTCCAAAGTGCTGAGATTACAGGTGTGTGCTATCACACCCAACTCCATAGTTCTTTTTCTTTTTCTTTTCTTCTTTTTTTTTAGTTTGTTTTTTTTCGAGACAGGGTTTCTCTGTAGCTTTGGAGCCTGTCTTGGAACTAGCTCTTGTAGACCAGGCTGGCCTCAAACTCACAGAGATCCGCCTGCCTCTGCCTCCTGAGTGCTGGGATTAAAGGCGTGTGCCATCACAGCCCAGTCATAGTTCTTTTTCAAAGACTCAGAATTCACTGGGCATGGTGGCACATGCCTGTAATCCCAGTACTTGGGAGGCAGAGGTAGGCAGAGAGCTCAGTGAGTTTGAGGCTACCGTGGTCTACAAAGCGAGTTCCAGGACAGCTAGGACCGTTACACAGAGAAACCCTATCTCTGAAAAACCATAAAGAAAAAAAGTAACAGAATTCATATATTAAACATTATATTTAATAATATATTATGAATATATTAATAATATTCATATATTAAATATTATATTTCTGTAATAAACAGAAAAGAAGTTCAAAGCTTGATAATTTTACTGGTGAATTCTATCAACTATTTCAGGGAAAAAGCCCCCCCAAAACCTAATAAATTATTCGTAGAGGTAGAATTGGAAGAAACACTTCTGAATACATTCTATAAGACTAGCATTACACCCAAGTTGAAAGAAGGCATTACAACAAAATTATAGGCCAATATCTATTATGAGCATAGATATAAAGATACTATTTGTTTATATGAGACAAAGTCTCATGTAATTTGGTTGACTTAAAATTCTCTATGTCGCCAAGGATAACTTTGGACTCCCAAACTTCTTGCCTCTATCCATCAAATGCTGGAATTAGAAATGTGCACTATCATTCCTGTTTTATGCTTTAACTTTATGAAACCATAATCACTGGTTAGAAAGAACTATAAGATAATCTTAATAGTTAAAGGAAAAGTAGTATGTATTAATGTAACATGTCTTCATGATAAGAAAGAACTCTTAGTAAACTAGGAAAGAAAAGAAACATATTTAATGTGATAAAAGGCCTATATATAATGCTACATGTGACTGCTATTCTCATTATTTTTATTTAGTATTTTATTAGACATCCCTAGCCGGTGAAATAAGGCAAGAAAGTAAAATAAAATTAATAGAGGTTGAAAAGGATTTTTTCCCACAAATGACATGATCATGCGTGTGTGTGTGTGTGTGTGTGTGTGTGTGTGTGTAAATCGAGACACACTATTATAGCTAATAGTGATTTTAGGAAGATTGCAGGATATAAGGACATACAAAATCAATTGTATTTCTATATGCCTCAACAAACTATTGGAACCTTAAACTGTCATGTGTGTCTGTGTGTATGTTGGGGGTGTATACTTGCATTAACTTATGGTTGCAGGTACACTTCCTGTGAATTCCAATGTGGAGATCAAGAATAACTTTGGTATCTTCCTCTGTCACTCTCTACCATACTTTTTGAGTCAAGGTCTCTCACTGAAATTGGAAATTATTGTTTCAGCTAGGCTTGCTGACTAGCAAGTCCCAGGAACCTGTCTATCTTTGTTTCCCCAGCACTGGGGCCATAGCCACACTGTGCCTTGACCAGCTTTTATGTAGTTATTGGTGATCCAAACTCAAGTCCTCATGCTTTCTGGGAAGTGCTTTACCCATTGTGCCATTTCCCCAGCCTCCATCATTTATCATGATATACTTTAAAAAAAAAAAAAGCACTAGCCTGGACTTTAAGACGTAAATCAAAAGTTAAGAGTACTGACTACTTTTGCAGAGGACCCGGGTTCAATTCTCAGAACTCATATGGCAGCTCACAATTGTAACTCTAGTTGTAGAGGATCCAATGCCCTCTTTTGGCCTTCATGGGTACCAGGAATGCACATGGTACACATACATATAGGCAGACATGGATATACATGAAATAAAAGTAGCTAAACCTGGGGGAAAAACAAACAGTATGACACACAAATTCATCCCAGCACTTGAGAAGCTGAGGCAAGAGGACTTCAGTGAGTTTGATGCTATAATGGATTACATAATGAATTAGAGACTAGCCTGAACTACAGAGAGATACCCTACTTCAAAAAATGAAAATACTTGACTAAATACTTAGGTGTAAATTTAATGAAATATATGCATTGCCTATGCTATCATATTATCATAAAATAAGTGTCTTCCAAAGACCCATGTATTAAAGGTTTTGTCCTTATTATAGTGTTATTTGGAACTCATGGATTCTTTAGGATGTAGGTCCTAACAGAAATAAGTCATTGAGATGTGCCATTGAAAAGGATGTAAGAGCCCTTGTTCCTCTCTGGTTTTGTCTCCCTGGCTCCAGCGGGTGATCAGTTTTCTTTAGCATGTAGTCATGTCCTACCTTGCCATAGGCTCCAGAGCCAAACCATAGACTGTCATCTCTAAATGATGACCCAAAATAAACTTTTTTCCTTTTAAGTTGTCTTAAGTATGTTGTCACTGTGATAAAGTTGACTAAGACAGCAAAATGTTACAAAAGTAATGCCTCAATTGTGAGGAGATTTATAATGTTCATGGATAGGGTGCTTATTTGTCTGTATATGCACTACATGAGACCTCATCTCAAAAAATAAAAATAAAAGCTAGATTTTGAAAATTATAAACAAGAACAAAACCTTCGTTTTTGAAAAAAATAATTAAAAATACTTTGTAATGAAGATGCTGTTTTGTAGTTACCATAATATTGAAAATGTGCTTAGACAAGAAACCAAGATAGCAAGCCAGGCGGTGGTGGCGCACACCTTTATTGCCAGTACATGGGAGGCAGAGGCACGTGGATCTCTGAGTTCTCTGTGAGTTCCAAGGCCAACCTGGTGTACAAAATGAGTTCTAGGACAGCCAGGGCTACACAGAGAAACCTTGTTTCAATACCATGCAACCCCTCCCCCCCCCCAAAGAAAAAGCAAGTTGGCAAGATGGCTCAGAAGGTAGAGGCTCTTACCATTAAGCCTGAGTATCTGAGTTTGAGTCCCAGGATTCATATCATATAAGTGGAAAACCATGTCTGAAAGTTGTCCTCTGACTTCCACATGTACGCTGTGGTACATGTGTACACATGCACATGGATAAGTAAATGTAAAAACCATAAAAATTTTTAAGTGAAGCGTTTTTTGTTTGTTTGTTTTAAGGCCCATGAAATTAGTGAGGAAAGGTGCTGTCTGCCAAGCCTGACATTGTGCTCATTCCCAAGGTCCCACGTGGAGGAAAGTCAGAAACGACTTCCACAAGTCCTTCTCTGACTTCCTTTTGCACTCCATGGCATATACCACTTCCACCCTTCCCATGTAAATAAATGTAAATAAAAATATATTCCCATATAAATAAAAATAGAAATTTTTATTACATTGTTATATGCTTCAGTTTCTTTCTAAGATAGTGGCACAAACCTGTAATCCCAGCCCTGGTAGAAGCAGGGAAATCAGGAGTTTAAGGCCAGTCTTAGCAACATTAGCCACCCTAGACTACATGAGGCTGTCTCCAAAAACAAAGTTCAGTACATAATTGAATAAACACAAAATATGTTTTTGGAAAGGGGTGGTTGGAGATGTAGCTCAGTGGTAGAGTGCTTATGTTCTGTGTATACAGATCTGATTTCAGTCACTAGTACCAAATAAGTAAATAATGTTAAATTCTGGATGTGACATTATTTCATGTTAATATATCTTTTATTTACAATATAATAATTTTTCCTTTTAATCATCTTGGCTTTTAAATCATCGTCCTTGGAACTAGGCTAAACTAGGAAAAAGTTTTGTGGCAGGATTTTAACTGCTAGCCTCATCACCATTGGTCATAAGCCTGTTTCTAGGGTAAGAGCTATAGAGATACTGACTTCAGAGCTTCAGAGAGAGCTTTCTCTTCAACACTGTTTTCAAACTAGGGTGTGGTGGTACATGCCTATAATATCACTTGGGAAGAAGCAGCTAGAGAATCTTAAGAGTGAAGCCAGTCTGGGCTAAATAGTGAGACCTTGGCTCAAAAATATACTTCAATATACATAATATATATAAACATACATTTTATGTGTGTGTGTGTGTTACTGAATCTTTACTAAATAATACATTAAAATTTTGTGGTCCAAGAAGGAAAAAAATTAGGTATAAATAAAAGGCTGATGTGGCCAGGTGTGGAAGTATACACCTTTAATCCCACCACTTGGGAATGTGAGTTCAAGGGCAGCCTGATCTACATAGTGGGCTTCAGGCCAGCTAGGACTATATAAAAAAAAACCTGTTTCTCAAAAAAAGCATATGTGTTTTTTTGAAACAGTGAAACACATTGTCATTTATAGAGTAAAGCAATCTGTGATATCAGTTACATTGGAATTTAGAAAGTAATTGCTGATTATAATGCCAAGAGAAACGAATGAATCTGTTCTTTCATTGTTATCATGTTGTTAGGGTCCTGCTGTAAGCCTAGGCTACAACTCATTATCTTTTTGCCTCTGCTTTCACAATGCTAAGATGATAGGCCTAGACCACTTTTCCCTGCCCCTACTGAATCTATTCTTTATAGCGCTATTAAAATACTTGTTTAATAGTTATGAAGGATAATTTAATCGTATCATAGAGCATGCCAGTTCTCAGAAATGAAATAAAAGCTCTCCTACACAAAACAGAGCACTATCCTACTATACATATAATTGTCCTGTGTCGCTTGGTGGTGGTGGTGCATCACACCTTTAATTTCAGTACTTGGGAGGCAAAGGCAGGCAGATATCTGTGAGTTCGAGGCCGGCCTGGTCTACAAGAGCTAGTTCCAGGACAAAATCCTGTCTCAAAAAACTAAAAAAAAAAAATTGTCCTGTGTCGAGGGGAGGTGTTACTATGTTAATATGTGAGGATGTGTGTGTGTATATACATACACATAAATAGATGAAAGTTGAATTTTTAATTCTGCAATTTTGGGGAGTTTCAGTATTTGAAAAGCCATATTAAAAGTATTTAATATAAAATAATTGTACGAAACCATCACCTGCCTTTTTTGAGAAATTAATGGTTTTGCTACTTCATTCTTGAAGCACATGTCCAGAACTGCTTTGTGTCTTCGGGTGGACTGGACGTTTTGTCTCAAGTTCTCGTGCAGCTGGAGCTGGATTCACACAATACGTTTTCCAGTGCAAAACTTGCAGTGATGGTGACAAAGACCTTAGATGCATGCATTACTAATAATTGTAAGTGAAAATCTTAATCAGTTTTCTATAATTGAACTTTGTTTGAACTGAACATGGTGAATGTTGAAATGCTACATTAGATACTATTGTTGGCAAAATTTCCAGCTTCTTACAAATGGGAGGGAATCTTCGAAATTACCTAGTCCTGTTCCTTATTTTCCCATCAGAAGTTACAACTGCCCTAAGAACGCACATTTAAGTCTTTTGACTTTAGGTCTAATAAGAGAGTCAAAATAAAATCCTATTATTCTTAAGTTTATTTCACTTAAAAAGCTGTTTTAGCAAGATGTTATGGTGCACACCTTTAATCCCAGCTTTTGGGAGGCAAGGCTGGTGGATCTCTTGAGTTCCTGGCCAGCCATAGTAACAGAGGGAGACCTTGTCTAAAAAGAAGCAACTTTTCTTTAAAAAAAATTTTAGATGACAAACCAAAAGACACTGAGATATTGGAAAACCCAATGTACAAAATTTTAGGAATTATGTAAATAATTAAAGGTGGTCTATAGAGGTGCTTCAGCAGTTAAAAGCTCTTGCTGCTTTTCTAGAGGACCTAAGTTGGGCAGCTCACAGCCACTTGCAACTCCAGCTCCAGGGGATCCAACACCTTCTGGCCTCTGCAAGAACCTGCACACATGTGGCATATCCTTACATAGAGACAAATACGTATACATAATACTTAAAAAATTAAAGCATGCCTTTGTGAGGAGGGTGATGTCCCACATACCTAGTGCACTAGAGAGCAGTAGAACCAGATCTAGAACACATCTGCTTCTCATTGGTACACTCAGAGTTGATAGTCTGTAAATCCTTGTCATGAGGAACCCTTTATACAAACAACCCGAAAAGTAGATGGTTGAGTTGTTTGTTTTTTGTTGATTTTTATTGAGCTCTACATTTTTCTCTACTCCCCTCCCTGCCTCTTCCCTCCCCCTTCAACCCTCTCCCAAGGTTTCCATGCTCCCAATTTACTCAGGAGATCTGTCTTTTTCTACTTCCCATAGATTAGATCCATGTATGTCTCTCTTAGGGTCCTCATTGTTGTCTAGGTTCTCTGGGATTGTGATTTATAGACTGGTTTTTCTTGGCTTTATGTGTAAAAGCCACTTATGAGTGAGTACATATTATATTTGTCTTTCTGGGTCTGGGTTACCTCACTCAATATGATATTTTCTAGCTCCATCCATTTGCTTTCAAATTTCAAGATGCCATTATGTTTTCTGCTGTATAGTACTCTATTGTGTAAATGTACCACAATTTCTTTACCCATTCTTTGGTCAAGGAGCATTTAAGTTGTTTCCAGGTTCTGGTTATGATAAATAATGCTGCTATGAGCATAGCTGAGCACATGTCCTTGTGGTATGATTGCTTATGACTTTTACCAATGTAAATCTTAGAATCAATTTGTAAAGTTAAAGTATGGGAATTTATAGACAGGTATGATGGGGCATGCCTTTAATCTCAGCACTGACGGGATTCATTTCTGATTTTCTTAATTTGGATATTCTCTCTCTGCCTTTTGGTTAGTCTGGATAAAGGTTTGTCTATTTTGTTGATTTTCTCAAAGAACCAACTCTTTGTCTCTATGATTCTTTGTATTGTTTTCTTTGTTTTTATTTTGTTGATTTCAGCTCTCAATTTGATTATTTCCTGTCGTCTAGTTCTCTTGGGTGAGTTTGCTTCTTTTTGTTCTAAAGTTTTCAAATGTTCTGTTAATTCACTAGTGTGGGATTTTTCCAGCTTCTTTATGTAGGTATTTAGTGCTATGAACTTTCCTCCTAACACTGCTTTCATTGTGTCCCACAAATTTGGATATGTTGTGTGTTCATTTTCATTGAATTTTAGGAAGTCTTTAATTTCTCCCTTTATTTCTTCCTTGACCCATTGATAATTCAGGTGAACATTGTTTAATTTCCATGTGTTTTTGGGCTTTCTGGAATTAGTATTGCTGTTGAATTCTAGTTTTAAGCCATGGTTATTTTATATTTCAATTTTTTTGTATTTGTTGAGGTTTGTTTTGTTACCGAGTATGTGGTTAGTTTTTGAGAAGGTTGCATGAGGTACTGAGAAGAAGGTATATTCTTTTCTGTTTGGATAGAATAGTCTATAGATGTCTGTTAAGTCCATTTGAGTCATAACATCTGTTAGTTCCCTTATTTCTCTGTTCATTTTTTGTCTGACTGACCTGTCCAGTGGTGAGAGGGGAGTGTTAAAGTCTTCCACTATTAGTGTGTGGGGTTTAATGTATGGTTTAAACTTTAGAAGTGTTTTGCATAGATGTTCAGTATTGAGATTTCCTCTTGATGGATTTTTCCTGTGACTAATGTAAATTGTCCTTTTTTGTCTCTTTTGGTTGATTATATTTTGTTTTGTAAGATATTAGGATAGCTACACCAGCTTGTTTCTTAGTCCATTTGATTGGAAAATTTTTTCCAACCCTTTACTCTGAGATAATGTCGTCTTTGAGGTTGAGGTGTGTTTCTTGTATGCAGAAGAAAGATGAATTCTGTTTTTGTATCCAATCTGTTAGCCTGTGCCTTTTTATAGGTGAGTTGAGTCCATTTATATTAAGGAATATTAATGACCAGTGATTGCGATCTCCTGCTAATTTAGTTTTTGTTGTTGGTGATGTTAATTTGTGTGGTTTTCCTCTTTGAGATTTGCTGCTATGAGACCATCAATTGTCTGTGTTCTAGTTGATGTAGCCAGCTTCCTTGGGTTGGAGTTTTCCTTCTAGTACTTTGTGTAGGGCTGGGTTTGTGGCTAGGTATTGGTTAAATCTGGTTTTGTCATGGAATATCTTGTTTTGTCCTTCTATGGTGATTGAAAATTTTGCTGGGTATAATAGTCTGGGCTGGTATCTGTGGTCTCTGAATGTCTGCATAATACTTGACCACGACCTTCTGGCTTTCATTGTCTCAAATGAGAAGTCAGGTGTAATTCTGATAGGTATGCCTTTATATGTATGTTATTTGGCCTTTTTCCTTTGCAGCTCTTAATATTCTTTCTTTATTCTGTATGTTTAGTGTTTTGATTATTATGTGGTGAGGGACTTTTTTTTTAATCCAGTCTGTTTGGTGTTCTGTAAGCTTGTATCTTCATAGGCATATCTTTCTTTAGGTTGGGAAAATTTTCTTCTATGATTATGTTAAATATATTTTCTGTCCTTTTGAGTTGATCTTCTTCTCCTTCTTCTATAGCTATTATTCTTAAGTTTGGTCTTTTCATGGTGTCCCATATTTCCTGGATATTTTGGGTTAAGCTTTTGTTAGATTTAATGTTTTATTTGACTGATGTGTCTATTTCCTTTATTGTATCTTCAACACTTGAGATTCTCTCTTCCATCTCTTGTATTCTATTGTTATGCTGCATTTGTTCCTGATTGTTTTCTCATGATTTCTGTTTCTATAATTCTTTATTGTCTCTATTTCAGTTTTCAACTCTTAGTTTCTTTCATATGTTTGATTGCTTTTATTGGTTTTCTTTAGAGATCTGCTGATGTCTTCCAATTTTTGTTTGTCTTTTCCTTCATTTCTTTGAGGGAATTTCTCATTTCCTCTTTAAGAGTTTCAAACATTCTCCTGAAGTTATTTTCTAGGTCACTTTCTTCTGTTTCATGTATATTTGGTTGTTCAAGTCTTGCTGTTGTAGGATCTCTAGATTTTACTGGTGTTGTGTTGTGTGTGTTCTTACCTTTTCTACTAATCTTTTCCTCTAATAGGTGTGGTTGGGGCTGTCTGTGATTCTGGTGATTAATCTTCTGAGTGCCAGTGAATCCAAGGCTCAGATGGTTGTTCCTCATGGTACAATCTGTTTTAGTTGGTCTCTCTGTGTTTCTGGAAGTCGCTCAGCGCTCCTGGGCTTTGTTCCCCTCCCATTGATTTGTTGTCTCAGGCCTGCTCTGGCCTAGGTTGCCGGCTCAGACCTGTTTTTGTAAACATCCCTGGTCTGGATCTGCTCCTGCAGAGGTCCTTGGCTTGGGGTTGGTCCTGCAAAGGTCTCAGGCTCTGATCTACTCCCTTGGAGGTTCCAGACTCAGGTGCGCCCGGACCCGCAGAGAGCCTGGCTCAGGCCTACTCTCTCAGAGGCCTTAGACTCATGCCTGGACCCACAGAGGTTTCTGGTTCCTGACTAACCCCTTTGACTACCAGACCAACGCCCAGACCCACAGAGGTCCTGGCTCAGGCCTACTCCCTCAGAGGTCCCAGACTCGTGGATGGCTGAGGTTTTAAAGATTTATTTTATGTGTATAAGTTTTTGCCTTAATGTTTGTATGTATAACATGTGTGTTCCTAGTGCCCATAGTGACCAAAAGAGGACATTAAATCTTCTGGAACTGGAGATATAGGTGGTTGTGAGCCACCATGTCAATTCTCTGTATCTAATCTGAATCTTCTTCTTTAAGACCAGCAAGTTCTCTTAACTACGGAGCCATCTTTCCAGCCCCTAGATGGCTGTTTCATAAGCAGTTAATGAATACCTGGTGTGTGCTGAATCCCAAAGACATAAAAATAGTTGAGATATGTCCCTTCGGTCATGAGATGTATCAGCAGGCAAAGGTTCCATCAGACCTGATGACCTGTCTTCAATCCTGGAACCCACGTGGTGGAAGGAAAACTGACTCCTAGATAAAGCTGCCATTTGATCACTGTGTGTGTGCTACGTACACACAGACACAATAAGCAATTGTTAAATAAATAAATAAATAAATAAACAAACAAACCAACCCCATAAAAGACTAGTCATGATGATGCACACCTTTAATCTAGGGAGACAGAGGCAAGTGGATTCCTCTTGAGTCTGAGACCAAACTGGTTTACATAGAGAGTTCGAGGTCAGCCAGAACTACATAGAGAAACCCTGTCTCAAAACAAAAAGAATGTATAATGAAGACTATAATAAGCCATCATCTTATTATAATATATTTAGTTAAATTAACATATGTATATATATTGGATACTACATTGATGTGGGATTCCCCTCTGTATGCTGTGAATATCATTGGTTAATAAAGAAACTGGCTTGGCCTGATAGGGTAGAACAGAGCTAGGCCGGGAAAACTAAACTGATTGCTAGGAGAAGGAAGGCAGAGTCAGGGGAGAAGCCATGGAGCCGCCACCAGAGACAGCTGAAACCTTGCTGGTAGGCCACGAGCCTCATGGTAAAATATAAAATACTAGAAATGGGTTAATACTAGATATAAGAGCTAGCTAGCAATACACTTAAGTGATTGGCCAAGCAGTGATTTAAATAATTCTGTGTGATTATTTCGGGAGTCTGGGCGGCCAGGAAAACAAACAAGCAGCTTCCTTTTATACTATATGATATGTATATATTAGATAATATATAGGCATATGATTTTTTCCTAAATAAGCTCTGAAAAACATAATATATTTATACTTAGAAATTTTAAACTTGTACTTTTTCTCCTCTATATTAAACTGGTAGCTTCTTTTTCACTGGTATTATCCAAATACCACATTGTTTCAAAACTTGTGTCATTACTGCTTCATGAAAGTCTTGATTTGGGAGAAAAATTCAGCATCTTACTTGCCATTGGTCACTGCACAGAGGATTGTGGTGAGTATTCGGTTAACTCAGTGTATGTAGTTAAACTGTGGGTGGAAACATACTTTTGCTTCTCTTCCCTCTTGTTGTACGAAAGGCTTAAAATCCAGCTTTCCTCCTGGTCACTTAAGCGCTTACGTTCTTTCTCATATTCTGTTCAGTTAGTCACTGAGGCCTCTGGCTGTTCTTCTCTTTCTTATTCCATACTTCTTTCCACTACCCCAGCCCATTGCCACCTTTCTCCAGGACAACTGTAGCAGCTACATTATCTGCTGCTCCTTCTCTCTCCATTTCCAGTCCTCTTCGAGTTGGTATACAAATCTAATCCTGTTATCCCTTGCAGAAAGCTTTGAAAGGCCAGTTCTCCCAACCTTCAGTGAAAGCTTTCAAAGATTTTGTTTCCTCTGTTTCCATCCCAGTCTCCCTCTAATCTAACCTATCATTCCAAACAATCTCCATTCTCCTCTCTTCTAATCATTTCCCTTCTTCCTCTCACTTTCTCACTTCTCTCTTCTCCCTCGTTTCTTCTGTGTTCTTCCTTCAATTTTTGTTTTACCAGTTTCTCTATTCTTTCCCTTAACTTTTTAAGAATGTTTTTCTTATGCATATGTATGTGTGCGTGTGTGCGTGTGTGCGTGTGTGCGCGCGCACCCACAGAGGCTAGAATTAAAGGGGTTATGAACTACTTGATGTGGGTACTGGAAATCAAACTTGGGTCCTCTGCAAGAGCAGCAAGGGCTCTTACCTACTGGGCCATCTTCCCATTCCCTACTCTTGATCTTTTTGAAACCAAATGAGAGCTATTTGTTTACTCTTATATGGTGTGGTACACTGTGGCAACATTTTAGAAATTATCTTATATGAGACTTAGCTTCTGTAAACAGATTACCAAATTGAAAATACTTTTGAGATTAGATTCTTTATTTTAAAATTTTAATTATGTTCATACTTATCACAGTGATGAATCATGACCTCATGCAAAGCTTTATAAACTTTATGAAAAAATAATCACCATTTTAATTTTTGATATTTTTACAGAGGAAAATCAGTATGAACTTTTAAAAAGCAATGGGCTTCCACTAATGATACAAGCCTTAACTGAATTTAAGAATGAAGAACTAAGCAGAGCTGCCACTTACGTACTTCACAACTGCAAAAAAATTAGTAAGTTTGCTGTTACTTTAGGGAAATATCAGTTAGCTTGGCATGGTACTTTAAACCTTTATCCTAGCCCTGGGAGGCAGAGGGAGGCACATTTCCTATGAGTTCAAGGCCAGTATCTACAGGAGTTCCAAGCCAGCCAAAGCTACATAGTAAGCCTTTTATCTCAAAGTAATTCTTTAACAGAGATCTGAATGTTTAGAGTTAATCATGTGAAAAAAGAAAATGTTCCATGGGCAAATGACTCAGGCCTAAGCAACAAGTTCTAGTTTAGGAGGGGGGTGGGTGTATTCAAAGAATTGATGGACAGTCTAGCTGGAGCCCAGAGAGCTGGTAATAGCTATAAGATTTCTTTGTGAATGAAAAATATGGACGTAATAAATTTTTAAAAAGACTTTAAGCATATCTATATCCTCTAGTTTGCTTTCTACTGTTGTTATAAACATTATGACCAAAAGCAACTTGGGGAGAAAAGGATTTATTTCTTCTTACACCTTACAGTACGTTGTAAAGGGAAGTAAGGACAGGAACTCAAGACAGGGACATGGAAACAGGAATCAAATCAGAGGCCATGGAGGAATACTGCTTACATAGCTTGGTCAACTTGCTTTTGTATATAACCCAGGACCACCTGCCCAGGGATAGAACCTCCAGTGATTCGGGCCTTCCTACGTCAATCATTAATCAAGAAAATGTCCCAGAGACTTGTCTACATGCAATCTGCTACAATATTTTCTCAGTTGAGGTTCCCGCTTCCCAGATGACTCTATGTCAAATGAATGAAAAACTAACCAAGACAATCTATTTTGGGCTAGAGATGTAGTTCAGTGATAGAGTATATGCTTAGCATGTGACTGACTCTGACTTTAACTCTTGTATTCCAAATAAACTACTTTAAAACCAGTAACCTTGTATCTGGAATAACATTTTCATGTGTTATTTTCTAAAACTATGAGAACTAGAGTCTAATTTTTTACTAAGTCCTAGGCATCTGCTATGCCTTTTTTCACTTATTTCAGTACCAGTTATTGTATATGGATATACAAATTAAAGATGGGATGGGGTGGAATATGTAGTTGTCCTTTAAGTGTGATAATAACATTTCTAGTAATGATAAACTCACTATTTGCTTTCCCCTATTTCTGCCTCCCCCTGCATCCCATATTACAAAGCTGAGAAATTATCTCTAAGTCTACGAGACATTTCTTTTGATGAAAATGAAGCCAATCAACAAAAGGACATAAATGAAAAAGAGAATCTTGAAGAGCACTGGAAGACAGCAAAGGAAATTGTATGCAGAATAAAACAATTTGAAAGAGAAGGAAGAGAGGTTGGTTTTATCCATTTCACAGAACTCTGGCAAATACTTTAAAACAGTAGAAGTTTTGGCATTAAAAATGTTTTTCTATAGTTATTTTTTAAAATGTTTAATGTAAATTTTAGCAGTAGTACTTAAAGAACTCAACACTAGACATAGAACAACTTTTTGCATTTTTCTTTATTATTAAAATAAATTAATAAAGTGTGTGTGTGTGTGTGTGTGTGTGTGTGTGTGTGTATAGTGTGTCTCCAAAATGCCTGAAGGGATCAGAAGAGGACACTAGATCCCCTGGAGCTGGAGCTATAGGTGGTTGTGAGCTGCTTGACATGGGTGCTGGCTCATAGTCTGTAAATTCTTAACTATTGAGTCATCTCTCCATACCCTATTTCTTTTACTTTTACTTTTATTTATGTGTATATGCACACCACACATTTAAGGGAGCCCTAAGAAAATAGAAGAGGGTGTCGGATCTCCTGGAGTTAGGCTTACAGGTAGTTATGAGCCACTTGATGTGCGTGCTAGAAACTGAACCCAACTGCAAGAGTAGTTATGTTCTCTTAACCACTGAGCCATCTCTTCAGCTCCTAAATGATTTATTTTAATTTAATTTAATATGCATGGGTATCTTACCTGCATTTATGTCCTTGTACTATATGCATGCCTGGTACCCAAAAGGCCAGAAGAGGGCATCAGATCTGGTAACTGGAGTTAAAGTTGTGAACTATCTGGGAATCAAACCTAGGTTATCTGATAGAGCAATTACTGCTTTTAACTCTTGAGCCATTTTTCCAGCTGTCCGAAATGATTTTTAAAGAGGTGTGTGGGTGTGCGCGCGCGCGCGTGCGTGTGTGCGTGCGTGCACATATGTGAATGCCTTTGGGGGCAGATCCCCTGGAACTGGAGCTACAGGTGATTGTGAACTACCCAGTGTGGGTTCTGGGAACTAAACTCAGGTTCTCTAGAAGAGCAACAAACTTTCTTAAACACGGAGTCATCTTTCTAGCCCCCTAAAGAATATTTTTTCAACGTAGAAATGGAAACAGGATAGACTAACTACATAAATGATAAAACTAAGAAATCTAACATCTGAATAATAGTTCAACAATTTTTCAAAAGAAACGATCTAATTTCATTCCCTCTTCTCCACTCCTAGACACATACACGGTCTAAATGGCAGGAGTATGGTCTGACAAATGCATCAGTAGATAATTTCATAATTGTACAGGTGTAACAGTAAGACAGTAAAGGTCAAGAGATGAAATACATTTAAGAATGAGGGCCTGGACAGTTGCTTAGTGGTTAAGAGCATTTGTTGCTCATGGAGGAGACCTGGGTTCAGTTCTTAGCACATATGCAGTGGCTAACAACCATCTGTAGCTCTAGTTCCAGGGAATTCTACACTCTCTCTTCTGCCCTTCACAGTTACCAGATATACATGTAGTGAATATACACACACACAGGCAAAACACTCATATACTTAAATTCAAAACAAATCAATTTTTACAAAATGGGGGGGTTACATAGGAGACTTCTGCTGACTAAAACAGTGAACTGTTTTATAATAAACTTTAATTTTTATTTCTTTTTTATTAAGTAGAAGGAATATACTAAAATAATGATAAAAGTATAGCATAGTAAATTACTATGGGATATTTGTATACTGTGTGAAGATATATTGCTTTGATTGATGTAATAAAAAGCTGAATGACCAATAGCTAGGCAGCAGGTTTAGGTGGGATTTCTAGGAAAAGAAAGGAAGAGGAGGAATCTAGGCATGCAGGGGAAACCAGGAGACATGGAGAAAAAACAGGAGGTACAAGATGCCACATGATAGAACGTAGATTAATATAAATTGGTTAATTTAAGTTATAAAAGCTAGTTGAGGGCTGGAGAGATGGCTCAGAAGAGCACTGAGTGCTCTTCCAAAGGTCCTAAGTTCAGTTCCCAGCAACCACATGGTGGCTCACAACCATCTGTAATGAGATCTGGTTCCTTCTTCTGGCCTGCAGGCATACATGGAGGCCAAATGTTGTATACATAATAAATAAATCTTTAAAAAGAATAAAGTTATATTTAGGAAAAAAGCTAGTTGAGACAAGCCTAAGCTAAAGGTTGAGCTTTCATAATTAATATTAGTCTCTGTGTTATTATTTGGGTTCTGCCAATTCCTCTGAGCCTCAACCAGGGAAGGCATTGCTCCCATGGGTCTAAGGCATTGGGTCCTTGACATAGCTGTGCCCATGTCAATAATACACATTCACTCTGGACTTACCCCTCTCCACACACATTGTTGGGGGAGAGTGCACATGTAAGCCTATGGAAGTCAGAGGATACCCTTAGGTGTTAGTCCTCAGGTGCTTTCCATGTTTTGTTTGAAACAGTTTCACATTGGCTTGGAACTTTACCACATACAGCACAATAGCTAGCTTGAAAGCTTCCAGGGATCTGCTTGTATCCCACCTGGATTACAGGTGTGCACCACTAATCCCTAGATTTTTATGGGATTTCCGGGGATCTGAATTCCAATCCCCATGCTTTCAAAAGCAGGTATTTTACTGACTGAGCCACTGACAGTTTGAGATGTAATTTTTATTCTATTCATTTGTTACCTAATACAGTGGGTTTTAGTTAACTACACTATTTGTTCTTTTAAATTGTGATAAAATATATAACAATATTTAATCTCAAACTTTTTTTTACTTTTTTGAGACTAGGTCTTATTTTGTAGCCCTTGCTTGCCTGGAACCTGATGATCAGGCTGATTTTATTCTTGTAGCAATCTTCCTGCTTCTTCCTCCCAAGTACTGGGATTATAGGCATGAGCACCTTGCCTGGCTTCGTTTCAGTCATTTTTCAAACACACAATTATGTGATATTAAGTCTTTACAGTCCAGCCCCAAGACTCTTTTCAGGGTTCAAACTGGATGCTACAGCAAGCGAAAGGCACTTTTTTTATTAGGCTATCTAAGGGTAAACGAACGAATTCTCTCGCTCCACGCTTTTTCAAATCAATCTCTTTATTTTCCTGCTTCTATAAGTCTCCTGTCCTAATTCTAATTTCTCCTAGCTTCATCTCCCTCTAGCCTAAAAACTCTCTCTCCCTGAGGAGGCTTGGAGCAATAATAAAAAATTACAAGAGTTACCTCTCATTGGTCAAAAGCATATTCAAGCAGTAGGGAGTTGAACCATTGTCATGGCAATGCAAGATTCCAAAGTTACAAGAGTGTAAATGGAGGTTTCTCTCCTGCCCACCAGTTTCCAAATAAACACTCAGAGGCTTATACTAATTATAATTGCTTGGCCAATGGTTCAGGCTTATTACTAACTAGCTCTTTCAAATTAACCCATTTCTCTTATTCTATATTTTATCACAACTCTTGTGATTTATCACATCTTGCTTCTCTGATGATTGCTGGCATCTCCCTTGACTCCTGGCTATTGGCCAAATTAACTTCTTTATTAACCAATGACAGTGAAATATTCACAGCATACAGAGGGGCATCCCACATCACAGGAGTAAGACTGTGTTCAGATGTGGGGGGCACATAGTGCTCAGTGACAAACTTTGAGACATAGGTCTATTGTTGACAGACTTGACAAGCGAAGAATTGGCATGCTTTTCTTAGGGTGCTTTGTGTAACAACCTAAGTTGAACAGCTGTGTCTCTGACCTTGTGCATAGCTGTAAAGTTTGAAACTCATGATCTTTTATAAAAAGCCTTTAATCTAGTTTGAACTTGCCTTGAGGTGAAAATGAGCTAATTATATGCAGTTAGTCTGAGCAAAAAGGAACAAAGCAGGCTTTTAAGTGTCTACAGTTGTCGTGGGACAAGTAGATCTAGTTATAAAGCATGTCCCAGTATGTTTTATATATAGTTTTATATATATATACATATATATATATATCGAAATTATATAGCTAAATGAAAAGTCATCTTCCTGACCATTCACAGATATATGTGCCTGTAAGATTGAGATGCAATCATGAGATTACATACACACATTACATGAAAATTCATGGTAATGGGGAGATATCATAGCTGTTATTTCACAAATGAAATAACAGATAAAAGCAATAGTCTTCAGAGTCAGTGGTCCTGAAGGCCCTGCCTGGATTCCTCCTTCTGAGAATAATTTCCCTGGTGGGTTGACATCTGAATTATCAATTGCTATAAGCTATAATTGTATCATGGCCCACAATAGCTTGTGATAAATGCTCCTGACAATTAAGGACATTTATAATGTGCAATTATGTCCCCTAATTCTTGTTTCTAGATTTTCCATTTATTTACTTATTTGTTTGAATCAGGGTCTCACTTTGTAATGGTGACCGGTCTATAATACATAGACCAAGTTGGCCTGGTACATGGGTAGTTTTTGTGCTTCTGGATTCTGACTGCTGGAATTATGGGCATGTGCCACAAGAACCAGCAGGTTGGTGGGTTTGTTATTGCTGTTTGTTTAAGGCAGATCTCATACAGCCTTAGACTCAGTGTGTAGTAGAAGGTGACCTTGAATTCTTGATATTGCTGCCTCTTCCAAAGTGCTGGGATTACAGGCTGTGGCACCACACCCTTTCTACCTATTTTTAAATGTGCTAGTTGGTGGAAATACCTATTATATGTAATCATTCAGAAGATAAAATATTGAGAGAGATGCAGATGATGGAGGCCTGGTTTGTGAAGTTTGAGAGTTAGACTATTGGAAAGTTGCATGTTTGCAATTTTGAATTAAGATTCTATAGTTCTGGTTAACTGGGGCTGAGGAGTCAACTGTGATTAACAAGAGACCAGAACCACTCAATCAAAACCTTTGCTTTACTGGGACAATTGATCTGATTAGCTGGAATTGAGAAAATAACTATGATTAAAGAGACCAGAATTGTGAGGTGAAATCTTCTGAGAAGTGTTTCTGAGAATCAGTGCACAGTAGCTGTGTTCTAGAAGCAGGCACAGTTTTAACTAGTGCTGGAAGCTGAACCTGGTAGTGTAGGAAACACCCAGGTGATGCTGGTTTGGAAGGCAGGAAGTCATGAAAAGCAGCTAAGGCCAGGAAAGGCCCCTGGAGAAGATACAGCTTTAATAACAGTTTAAGCCTCAAGTCTGAAGGGGTCATGCAGAGGTGATGAGGTTTGGCACCACAAAGAAGAGCCCAAGAGATGCTATTAGTGGAAGTGCAGCCCAGTTGTAACACAGAGCCCAGAATTTTGGAGATGCCAGTACCATGGAATAACCCTGAAAGAGCAGTAGTGATGGAGTGAAGCCCGCCAGAGTCTGAAAGACAAGCTGTGTGTGCTACAGACGGTAGAGCCAGAGTGGTGACCCCAAGCCCTTCAGAAGATAGTGAGTGAGTGAATCCTCAGTATTGGACATTGAGTTAATTATACTGTTGGAGTTTGGTTTTATTTTATTCAGGTTGTAACTGTGCCCTGGTTCTTCTCTCTTGAAATAAATAAAAGTACTTTAATTTTGATTTTATAAGAGCCCACAGTTGAGAGAATAAACTTTTTTAAAAAGGAGATTTTGGAGTTTTACAGGGAATTTAAATTTTAAAAGAAATTGGATATTTTTAAAAACACAACTTTTAAAGTGTTTGAATTTATAAGGCTGTGGGACTTTTTAAGTTTGTAAAATGTTTTATATTGTGATATCTTTATTAATATGTAATCTTGGGGATGAACAAGAAAGAAAAAGTTGTGGCTTAACAGTGATGTATTTATGTGTCAAGTTAACAAAAGAGGTCAGCTCTTTGCCTAGTTTTATGTCAACTTAACACCAGCTAGAGTTATCAGAAAGGAGGGGACCTCAATTGAGAAAATGCTTTCCCCTAAGAAGATTGGGCTATAGGCAAGTCTGTGGGGCATTTTCTTATTCAGTGATCCATGTGCGAGGACTCATCCCATTGTGGGTGGGGCTACCCCTGGACTGGTTGTTTAGGTGGTATAAGAAAGCAGACTGAGCAAACCATGTGAAGCAAGTCAGAAAGCAGCACTCCTCCATGGCCTGTGCATCAGCTCCTAAGTTGTCCATAGTCCTTTCTTCCCCAAGTTGTTTTGGTCATAGTGTTTAATCATAGTAATAGTAACCCTAAGACTATTCCCAGAATGTATTCATCATTCTAAACTGAAACTTGTGCCCATTAAATAACTACTAACTTTTATCTGCTAGCCCTGGTAGCCACTCTCCTACTTTCTGTCCCTACAGTGATTTTTTGTATATAATATAAGTATATATTACACTGAAGGCATGTTGGCTTCTCAAGGTGTGTTTATGGCTTTCTAATTTACACTGCTCCAAGGACAAAATTTACAAGATATAAACATTAAGGAAAGTTTAAAATTTGAGTAAAAAATATAAGATGGTTCACTTAGTTCTGTTATCATAGAGAATCTCCTATCAGGCATTGTGGTATACACCTGTAATCCCAGCACTGAGGTAGGGGCAGGAGACCAGGAGTTAAAGGCTAGCATTGGCTATATAGCAAAATTCAAGGCTAGCCTGGACTACATGAGATCTGTGGTGTGCTATTTACAGGCACCAGAGGTGTGAGTGACCATACCCAACTATGTTCCAAGGTGTATGCGTGGTGGTCAAAGGACACCTTTGTAGAGCTGGTTCTAACTTTATGTGAGCTCTGACAAATGAGCTCAGGTCATCAACCTTGCTTGACAAACTGTCTTTACCTGATAAACCATCTCATTGGACTATGTTGGAGTTTCTTCAGTCACAGCCATCAGGCCAAACACACTAGATTCTAGAGTGAAAAATATGTATCCTTCACTCTCCCTTTTTCATGTGCCCTTAATTTCCCTTCTTCTGTCCTGCTTCATTTCTCCATTGTGTTATAGATTTCAATGTTATTCTTCATGTCCAAAGCCATTCTGATCCCTTGGTGTGACATACTTTCTTTTAATTGGAAGCCTATATGATTCTAGTCCCCAGCATTTTAAATTTCACTTTGATATATCTTTTAAGGGTTTATATCTTAGGTAATCAGTTTTGGATTCAGCTATAGCAAACCTACATAGGTTATTTGCCTGTCTTTTGGTTTTGATTGTTTTTAGCTTTTATTTCTTATTCCATTGCTGCCTGTTATTGTGGATTTACTCCTTTTAGAAAGTTGATCTTTAATAAGTTTTATAGAGGACTAAAGTAAAATATAAGCACTTATTTTATTTTTACTGGAAACTATTCTTTGGCAGATTGTTTCACTGAATGAATTTACTAATACTATATACAGCTATTAGGTATTATGTTGATATGTTAAATGTAGGGTTTTTTGTTGTTGTGGGTTTTCTCTTTTGGCTCTTTGGGAACCCATCACCTAGCTCCCAAATAAGTCACACAGAGTCTTATTGTTTCTTATGAATGCCTAGCCTTACCTTAACTTGTTTCTAGACAACTTTTCTTAACTTAAATTATCCTGTTTACTTTTTCCCTCTGGGCTTTTATCTTTCTCTATTCTATAGAACTTTCTTTACTTTTTATTCTGTGGCTTGCTGTGTAGCTGGGTGGCTGGCCCCTGGTGTCTTCTCTTCTTCACTTTTTCTCATTCCTCGAACGTCTTATCTCAGATTTCTCCTTCTATTTATTCTCTCTGCCTGACAACCCTGCCTATCCTTTCTCCTGCCTACCTATTGGCCGTTCAGTTCTTTATGAATCAAGTGTTTTAGACAGGCAAAATAACACAGCTTCACAGAGTTATATACAACATTAAAAAAGCATATCTTTATCAGTAAGCAAATGTTCTACAGAATAAATAAATGTAGCACATCTTTAAGTAATATTTCACAACATAAAAGTTATCAGTAGGATTTTTCTTATACATACAGGTTTTATTGTAAAAGTTGTCAAAACAGAAATAAAGCAAAGCAAAAATTTAAAGGCTGGGCATGGGGATGTTTGCCTTTAATCCCTCTCTGGAAGCAGAGGCAGGAGTATCTCTATGAGTTTGAGGCCAGCTTGGTTGATATAGCAAGTTCTAGACTAGCCAGGGCTAGTTATTTAGTCCTGGATACATACACTCTAGCCAGTAATGCTCACTGTCTGTTGCTCCACATGCTTTGAATATGTCTTGGTAAAGAAGGAAGATGTTGCAGTGTAGTTTCAGTAGTTATTTCTCTTATTACATACAATTAGGTAGGGGAATTTTTAATATGTTTAAGAACTACTCATGTTTCCAATGAATTATCTCCTTTGCTTATCTTCCCATATGATTGTTGATCTTTTTCTTAGGTAGGTGTTTTTTTTATTAGTGTCATTTAAGAGTTAGCCAGATGTGGTGGTGTACGCCTTTAATCCCAGAGATCACAGGGCAGGATCGTTTACAGAGCAAGTTCGATGACAGCCAAAGCTACACAAAGAAATCCTATCTTGGAGGGGGGGAGAGTTATTCTCTGATATAGTATATGATTTATATATGATTTTCCATGTCTTGGTTGCCATTGGTTTTGCTTCTTGCCCATTTCCCCCTCTAAGTCCATTTTCCTTCGTTGTCCTTGGTCTTTAGAAGAGCTTTCAAAGTTATTTTATATGATCAAGCGTATTAGGTTTTTCGTGATATGGTTATTGTTTACTATTTAGAAAGGTCCTTTACCCCTTGAGAATAGTTTCTTTTATAATGAATATACTTTCCTCTTTTCTAACTTATCAATTTTTTTACATCTCCCCCACATCCTCTCCTCCCAGTCCTTTGACCCCATCTCCCACCCTATACTTTCTTTTTTAACCTCTATGTATGTATGTATGTATGTATTATTTGTGTGTGTGTATGTGTGTGTGTGTGTGTGTGTGTATGTGTCTCACGCAAGCCCAAAGACAACTTGTGGGTCTTGGGAATCACACTTAATGTTGTCAAACTTGGCACCAAGCACCTTTACCCACCTAGCCATCTCCCTGGGCCTATATAATTCATTTAACATTTTAAAAATATTTGGTTCACTTTTATCTTATTGTTGTGAAACTATCATATAGCTACATTTTCCCCCAGGTAGCTTCTTAAGTATCCTAATATCATTTATTAAATCAATTTTCTTAAGCCGGGCAGTGGTGGCACACGCCTTTAATCCTAGCACTTGGGAGGCAGAGGCAGGCGGATCTCTGTGAGTTTGAGGCCAACCTGGTCTACAAGAGCTAGTTCCAGGACAGGCTCCAAAGCTACAGAGAAACCTTGTCTTGAAAAAAAAAAAACAAAAAACAATAAACAATTTTCTTTCTTTTCCTAATGTAAGTTATTCCTTTTATTGTAAATGTTATATTAAAAATCATAGTTTTATATATTACTTAAAGCAAATGTAATGCATATTAGAAAAAAAAACGATTGTATTGAAATTATTTACTTGCTATTTTTTATATTGTAGGAGAAATTACAAAGTGACCAATACAAGGATAATGCCTCATCTATGAAAATAAGAATACAGAACAGTTTGAAACGTCTCTGTGCAGATAGTATTAGAGGTACCAAAGCAGAAAATAAGACTACAAACCAGTCTAGACAGCTTCACAGTTCTAAGTCCGATGGCATCACATCTAAAACTTGTGCAAATGAAAACCAAATGAAGACTCTGAAAAAGAACACAAGTCCACTTAATCCTTGCTATAGGGAGAGAATGCAAAATAAGAATTTACATAAAGCCACTTCAAGCTGCACCCAAAACTTAAATGAAAAGATGACTTTTGATCAAAAGGATTCTGTTTCTCAATCAAGGTATAGTTAATGATTATAGTGCTTATTTATTCAATAAGTATTTATTGTGTGCCATGTTGTTAAGCACTGTGGATATAGGAATGGTTAAACCTGGTAGTGGGAAGAGCCTAATGTAGGAAATCTTTTTGTTTCCTTTTTTTTTAAAAAAAAAATGTATTTATCCTTTTATAATTTCATACATATAAAATATACTTTATCTTATTTCCCTTTCACAGTATTCTTATCCTCTGCCAATACCTTTTTTCTTCTAGTGAGTGCCCTTCCTACTCCCAGGCCTTATAGTGTATGTGCTTGTGTGCCTCACTGTCTTTCATTAGGGTTGCTTTCCATGAGCACGAATGGGAGAGGAAAACAGTTGAGACAGGATCTCCTATATCCCAAACTTGTATGTAGCTGAGAATGACCTTGAAATTCTGACCCTCCTACTTCTACCTCCCAGGTGCTGATATTACAGGCAAGTATGACCACACCCACGTTTTACAGTGCTGGGGATTGAACCCGTGACCAGTTGACACTGGATAAATACTCTACCAACTGAGCTACATCCTCAGCTCTAAAGGTTGCATTGTTGTTTGTTTTCTTTTTTGAGACAAGGTTTCTTTGTGTAAGAGCCCTATCTGTCCTGGAACTCTGTAGACTAGACTGGCCTCAGACTCACAGAGATCTACCTGCTTCTGCCTCCTGAGTGCTGGGATTAAAGGTGTACACCACCACTGTCCAGCGTTCTAAAGTTTTTTAAAATAATTTGAATGAGGAGATATGGATGCTAGTTAATCAAGGGCTTTGCATGTTGTTCTCAGAATATGGAAGTTTAATCCAGAGGATGTGGGGAGCCCATGAAGACATTCTTGCTTATTTTCTTTCTTGAAACAGGGTCTCATGAATACAAAAAAAACGCCTTCAATGACCTGTTTAACTGATGATGACCTTGAAGTTACCTTTATGTGTACTACTACCCAAGGTTTATATAATGCTAGTGGTCAAAGCAGGGCTTCATGATTTTAGGCATGCATTCTACCAACTGAATTGTGTCCCAAGTTCCTGAAGTTGTGTTGGATAGTTTCATGTCAACTTGACACAAGCTAAAGTCATCTGAGAGGGAGGAATCTCAATTAAGGAAATACCTCGATAAGATCGGGGCTGTATGGAAGCCTATAGGACCTTTTCTTTTCTTTTCTTTTCTTTCTTTTTTTTTTTTTTTAAGAATTAGTGGTTTATGGGACAGGGCCTAGCTCATTGTGAGTTTTGCTCTCCCTGGGCTGGTGGTCCTGGGTTTTATAAGACTGTGCAAGCCATGTAGAGAGCAGGCTAATAAGCAGCACTCTTTCATGGCCTCTGCCTCAGCTCCTGCCTCCAGGTACCTGTCCTATTTGAGTTCCTGTCCACACTTCTTCAGTGATGGGCTATACAACATGGAAGTGTAAGCCAAATAAACCCTTTTGTCCTCAGCTTGCTTTTGATTATGGTGTTTCATCACAGCAACAGAAACCCTAAGATAATCAAATCTGAATTTTAGAAATTATGCTTACAAAAGAAAACTGGCATACCGAGCAATGTCAGTCCATAAGGAGCTTTTCAGTGGAAGAGGAAGAGGGTTTCAAAGAAAGAGAAAAAGTCCAGAGTGCAATAAAAACATGCTTAGGCTTTTGATCAGTGTCTAAAAGAAAAAAACAGAAACAAGTCAAAGGAAAATTTACACTTTAGTCAGAACTGAGAAAATGAGGCAGTTTAGCAGTGCTGTGTGGAAGCTCTGTCAAGACTCTTCTCAGTGATGATTTTAACCTCATTCCTCAGGGATAGAAAATTGCAGAATGCTGAGATATGTTTTGGGGCCAGCCTTTTTGCCTTCTGTTCCAAGGTTTTCACCCATACTCTTTTTCCTCTTTTCCAATTGACCCTGTTTTTATTTATTATTTTGTGCATCCATGTCTATGCACTATGTGTGCCTGATGCCTACAGAGGCATTGGATCCCTAGAGACTGGTTATAGACAGCTGTGACATGTGTGTGCTGGGAATCAAATCTGTGTCCTCTGTAAGAACTCTTAACTGGCCAGTGCTCTCAACTGCAGAGCACTCACTCTAACATTGGCCATGTTTCCATCTTAGCTATTATTAATTTAGTGTCAGTTTGAGTTACTCATACTTGCATTTTAGCAGTCTGAGGTTTGGTGGAAACAGATATAGTCCAGAGATGCAGTCTGGGGTCATGATCACCCCTTTGGTCTAAGCATTTGTAGAACACTGGAGAGATGAACATAGCTTGAGCAAAGGAAACCTCAAAGTCCACCCCCACAATGACCCCAGTAAGTCCGTACTCATTCCAACAAGGTCATGCTTCCTAATAGTGCCACTCCCTATGATCTTATGGGGGCCAATTGCATTCAAACTATCACAGATAGTGACAGTGATTATTGTTAGATTATTGTTTGCTATCCTGTCCTCTGTGTTCTTCTCCCACTGATTTTGTTCTCTCCCTTTTGGCCTTCATTTCTTCCGTTTTTTTCCTCTTCCTCTTTTTTTTTTTCTTGAAATCAAGTCTGTATTCCCAGACTGTCCTTAAACTCACTCTGTATTAGAGGATGACTTTGAATTTTTTTTATCCTTCCTCTTCTACCTTCTGAGTGCTGAGATTAAGGTATGAATTACCACACACAGTTTATATAGTACTAGGGACTGAACCCAGGGCTTCACAAATGTTAGGCAGACCCTTTACCAGCTGAGTTATATCCCTAGTTTATCTTTTCTTCTTTTAAATTTTATTTTTTTCTGTATTCTGTAGAACCCAGACTAATTCATTGATCCATTTCTCCCACTTACATACTTTGTCATATGCTAGGAATTAAACAGGTGTATGTCCTTTACCACATAAAGTGGGTGTGGTAACACGTAATTCCAGCACTTGAGAGGTAGAGGTAGAAGGATAAAAAATTTCAAAGTCCATTTGATTAGTTTGTCACCAAGGCCAGCTGGACTGGGACTGAATGAGCATGTGATCAAACCAGACTCTCTGAATGTGGCTGACAATAAAGGCTGACTGAGAAGCCAATGATAATGGCACTGGGTTTTGATTGTACTGCATTTACTGGCTTTTTGGGAGCCTAGTCTGTTTGGATACACACCTTCCTAGACCTGGATGGAGTGGGGAGGGCCTTGGACTTTTCACAGGGCAGGGCACCCTGACTTCTCTTAGGACTGGAGAGGAAGGGGGAGGAAGAGAGAAATGGGAGGAGGTGGAAATTTTTAATAAATCAATTAAAAAATTTTCAAAGTCACCCTTTTTACAGAGCAAGTTTAAGGTCAGTTTGGGATATAGGGAACTTGGGTTTTTTTTTTGTTTTGTTTTGTTTTAGAGAGAGGGGAGCTACATCCCTAGCCCTCTGTTAGTGATTTTTTTAAAAAAAAATATTTTGCTTATATCTTCTTCTAATCGATGTTTTTATTCTCTGGAGTCTTGTTTACTTCTACAAATAAGACACTGACTATTGCAGACGCTACTTTAGCCAAATTTGTTGGTGTGGTAGTCAGCTTTCTGCCATCATTACACAATACCTGAGGCAATTAACTGTTATAGAGAATAGGTTTGTTTTGACTCATGGTTTGGGAAGTTACAGTCTGACATAGTGGGCTAAGTGCCCTTTGCTTTGGGTTCTCTAGCAAGGGCAGCATAGAGGGTCAGGAGCATCTGTTGGAGCAGACTACTTACCTCATGAGCTAACAGAAACAGAAGAAATAGAACAATCCAGGGTGGCACAGTCCCCTTCAAGGATGTACACCTGGTGACTTTAAGACCTTGTACAAGGCCCCACTTCCTAAAGATCTCAAAGTCTCCCAGTAGTGCCAAGCTGAGGATCAGGATTTGAATGATGAACTTTGGGGGCACACTTGACATTCAGATTATAGCAGTTGGTTTTGGAAACAGCTCCATCTGCCTGCCAGACATTCAGAGCCACAATACTGTTTAAAATTTCCCCGACACCTTTATTTCTCTTAATGTAGTATTCATTTTCTTTTAGTGACCATGTTGTTAAACATCCGATTCACACTGTCAAAAATAGAAAGCAGCAGCTACCAGTAACAGGTATGATTTAAAGTGTTTCTTCTTTGGTATTTCAAGAAAATAGGTATTTGGATGACTGAAACTCAAATGTAAATTAGTATATCTGTTCTGTGTAAGCCATATTTTTGTCTCTGGCCTTTATTACCATTTATTCTTATGCAGTATCTTTCTCTTTATCCACTAAGATGACTGGATATGTCATAGTGAGAGAAAATGTATGAAAATCTGATGTTTAATAAACATTATAAATTTCAGAACCTTTCCATTAAACAAAAAAATCAATGTTTTGCATTTTTTTAGATCCATTTACATTGTGTTTAGACATAATAGATAAAGAAGTTGGTTTTCAAGCAACTGACAAGTCTTTCAAAATGTTGAAATATAAGTGCTCAGGTAAATATTTTTTAATTATAATAATTTCATAATTGAATCTATGTGCTACTTACTGGAATTTATAACACTTCTGCCTTATGATTTAATTTCATCTCTTTTGAATATATGACAATCTGAATTTTGAAAGCATTCAAATCAATATTGTCTGTTTTGCATTACGTCATGCCCATATGAGTAAATGCAATTAATATGTCTATTATTGTTGTTTATGTCACAACACTGTCTATAACTTTAAATGAGCAAGATAAATGTTTTTAGAGAATAGAGAAATATTTATATTATGCTTTAAAAAGGTATTATGTATCCATATATAGTTTTATATTGCTAGTAAATTTATTAATGTTCCTAGTGTCCCATGCCCCACTGCTGATGTTTTTCTATAAGATTTTATCGATCTGATCTAAACTTTTCTTCACATCCTACAATTTTCTCTTTTGTTCTTCTCTTTTTTTTCTAAGCAGGGTTTCTCTGTGTAACAGTCCTAGCTGTCTGTCCTGGAACTAGCTCTTTAGACTAGGCCGGCCCCAACTCACATAGTCCGCTTGCCTCTGCCTCCCGAGTACTAGGATTAAAGGAATGCACCACCACTGCCCAACTTCCTCTTTTCTTCACGTTCACTGTTCTATAGAGAAAACTGAGGTTGTTCCATGTTCAGTTCAGAACATCAGTATTGTATTTTAGATGAAGACTTTCATCTGTTATTCTGAAGCTGATGTATAACCATATATAAATCCCATATCCTCTCTCGTCTGTCATATAATTGTAAAATCTTTCTTTTCTTTTTCTTTATTTATATTTGCAGTACCTTTCTTTAAATCAGCACACCTGTATTCCAGCTACTTAAGATATTGAGGCATTCTGGGTGGTGGTGGCACATGCCTCTAATCCCAGCACTCGGGAGGCAGAGGTAGGCGGATCTCTATGAATTCAAGGCCAGCCTAGTTTATAGACAGGGTTCCAGGACAGCCAGGGCAGTTACAGAGAGAAACCCTGTTTTGAAAAGCTAAAATAAAAAATGTAGAAAGAAATTGAGGAGATTTTGAGGCAGAAAAGGTCATTATTATTAGAGCCTACAAATTCCAGGCTATCTTAGGCCATGTGTTACTACCTCATCTCTCAGACACACAAGCAAACAGTCAGTGTCATAGTCACAGTTTTTTTTTCAAGATGGCATGCAGGCAGGTGCTGGAGGAGTAGCTGAGAGCTACATACTGGTCTGTAGGCCGAGAGAGAAAGATTCTGGACTTTTGAAATCTGAAAGCCTACCCCCAGTGACATACTTCATACAATAAGGCCACACCCCCTAATCCTTCTCAAGTAGTGCCACTCCCTTTTGACTAAGCATTCAAATATATGCACCTATGGGGCCATTCTTATCCAAACCGCCACAGACAACATTAATATAAAAATTGTGGTTTAGTCTCAAATTTCTTTTTATCTGATTTTGAAACAGAGTATCACACTGTAATCAGGCTGGCTTGGAACCTACTATATAGCCTAGGCTAGTCTGAGAGTCAGCTATGAGCTATCACTCCCAGATTAACCTAATATTTCAGTGCTGAAACTCTGAACTCCTTGATTAGGTAGTCATGTCTAGTAGATGCTGAATACTGTTGTATCAATTTCACAGCATTTATAGTACCCTCTTGAGTTCATTACAGAATACCTAAGCAAATAGTTTGGACTGTTACATCCATTTGTCCTACCTGAACCAAGCTTATTTTTCCTCATCCTAAAAATCCAAATACTAGCTGGGTGGTGGTGGTACACGTCTTTAATTCCAGCACTTGGGAGGCAAAAACAGGTGGATCTCTATGAGTTCGAAGCCAGCCTGGTCTACAAGAGCTAGTTCCAGGACATGCTCCATAGCTACTGGGAAACCCTGTCTCGAAAAACCAAAAAGAAAAAGAAAAGGAAAAGAAATCTAAATACTTAATACAGTTTGCTTTCCCTTTAAATGTCCATCTGCTCTGTCTACCATCCCTTTTTCCTTTAGGGAAGAGGAATTTGTGTGTGTGGGGGGGGGTTGCTTGCATATATGCCTGTGCATCACTTGTGTCTGATGCCCAAGGAGCCCAGAACAGAGTGTTAGGCACCCCAGAATTGGAGTTACAGACTGTTGTGAGCCGCCATGTGGATACTGAGAATTGAACCCTGGTTCTCTGAACGAACAGGTAGTGCCCTCAACCACTGAGCCATCTCCCTAGCCCTGAGAGGGATCTTTTGAGATGAAGTTTGATTGTGGAGTCTTTTCTGTGTAGACCAGACTTGTACTGAATTTTCAGTGATCCTCCTGCCTCTGCCCTTCAAGTGTTGGAATTATCAGCATGTATACCCATGCCAGGGTAGTATTCTACTTCTGTTGGTGACTCTTCTTGATTCCTTCTCTCTCAATACACTCATTCTATTAATTCCCTAATGTACCATGAATTCTAACTAGTCTTAATAAATAAAACCTGGAGTCAGATATTGGGGCAAAAGCTGAAGAATGAGAGGAGCAGTGCGGCCAACCACTAGTGAGACCTTTTACCACTACCAATGCTGAGACCAAGTCGGTGATCCTGTCCTCAGACTGTCTCCTCAGACTGCACTGAGCTCCTGTCTACTCCTGCCTCATATTCTTCCCTCCGCTCATCCATATCTTCCCTCCCTAGTGCTGGTATTAAAGGCATGGAATCCCAAGTCCCAAGTGCTGGGATCACCTTTTTGTGAGCTCTGTTTTCCTTTTAGACAGATTCAATCTTGAGTAGCCCAGGACAGCCTTGAACTAACAGAGATTCCTCTGCCTCTATCTCCTGAGTCCTGGGATTAAAGGTGTGTGCCACCATTCCCTGGCCTCTAATGGCTTAAGTCTGCACTCTTATCTTCAGGTAAGCTTTATTTGTTAAAACACAAAGTGTATCACTATACCCTAAAACGTGGCACTTACCCTCTTGTTCACTATCACATGCACTCTTTCCATCACTGAGGATTGAATTTAGGGGACTCGCACATATTAGACTATGACTATGGCTATGACTATGACTTATTCTCTTTCTCTTTTTCTCTTCCTCCTCCTCCTCCTCCTCTTCCTCCTCCTCCTCCTCCTCTTCCTCCTCCTCCTCCTCCTCTTCCTCCTCCTCCTCCTCTTCCTCCTCCTCTTCCTTCTCCTCCTCCTCCTCTTCCTCTTCATCATCATCATCATCATCATCATCCTGTCCCTCCTCTCTCTCCCTTTCTTAACCCTTCTACTTATTTTTATACGTTAAAGCTACTCAAAGCTTCATTTTCCCTCTAAAACCAGTTAATTGATTTTAATTATTTTTGTCATTTTACTGAACTTTAAATGTTAGTTTATCTGGAGCCTTTTCCTCGTAAAACTGGTGACTTATTCATTATTAACTCATTCATTTCTTTTTTTTTATTTATTGATGTTGGTTCTCATTTTGTAGCTCTGTTACCAATGGCCAGGATTAAGATCATGTGTTTTCAGGTTCTTGACCTCTTATCCAATGAGGGCAGAGTTTTTCTGTCCTGCCAACCTGCTCCCAAAAAACCACACAGTGACTTATTATTAATTATAAATGCTCGGCCAATTGCTTAGGCTTGTCTCCAGCCAGCTCTTATGAATTAAATTAACATTTATTTTAATCTATGTGCAGCCCTGAGGCTTGTTTACCTCATCTCTGAACTTCCCATGTTGCTTCTTTTACATCTGGCTTGAGATTCCTCTGACTCCCCACTTTTTCTTCCCAGCATTCTCTCTGTCCTGAAAATCCTGCCTAGCTATCAGCCAATCAACTTTATATTAACAACTAGAGCAACACATTTTCACAATGTACAGAAAAATTATTCCATAGCATTTTCCTATTTTTATCCAAATAAAAAGGAAGGTTTTAACTTTTAACATAGTAAAATTATAGACAACAAAACCAGTTATCAAGTAAGAATTACAAATACAACATCCAGTCCATTTGTATTTGGCAAATTTAGAGAAAATGTTCTATTATCTTATCTTCGTGAGTTTAAAGTTTTATACCCAATTTACCTTTTATCATAACTAAGGAAAACTGTAAGTCTAGTTATTTAGTCTTTAACTCTATTAAAGACTCCAGAAGACTATAATGTTACTAATGACAGGAACATCTGGCTGCCTGGAGGGTCACCCAAAGTTCTTCTGTAATGTTGGGGCATCCAACTTTGGTATACAGGCCTAGTGTATTTGATAGACATTTTTGAGAAGCATGAAATTTTGAGGGGCTCTCCTACCTTGTCTTGGCAAAGTTTGATAGTAACTTTTTTTTTGGTTTTTTGAGACATGGTTTCTCTGTAACTTTGGAACCTGTCCTGGAACTAGCTCTTGTAGACCAGGCTGGCATTGAACTCACAAAGATCTGCCTGCCTCTGCTGGGATTAAAGGTGTGTGTGACCACCGCCCAGCCTGGTAGTTACTTGCTTTTGTGTCCTGTTGGTCTATTTTGGACACTATACTGTCAGCAATTGAGACAAGGGTAGTTTCTTGCTCAGTGGTTAACTTTTGCCACAAGGAAAGAAAACTCCACACGGGATTTTTTCTTTTTTTTTTTAATATTTATTTAGCCTGCATGCCTGCACACACACACACACCAGAATAGGGCACCAGATCTCATTATAAATGGTTATGAGCTACCATGTGGTTGCTGGGAATTAAACTCAGGACCTCTGTAAGAGCAGCCAGTGCTCTTAACCTCTGAGCCATCTCTCCAGCCCCACATGGGGGTTTTTCAATGCCCACCACCTCATCTGAAGTAGATTGAAGCTGCCGGGAGCAAATGTTTCTCATTGTCATGAAAAGCCTTAAGTTGTTAAACATATTAAATGGCATATTCTGTAGGTCTTTGAAGTGTGTGAAGACCATCTATCTAAATTTATCTGGTTAACCTTGAAAATATACCTAATGTGACTGCAAGTTTGATTGCTATAGACGACTAACTGCTAGCCTGTATTTTTAATTATACTTTATATCTTTAAATCAACTGCATAAGCACAGTATCTCAAACAAGAGTAGAAACATAAATACAGTAAAACAAAATTAACTTTTAATTTATGTGATTAAACCAAAATTCATACCAATGTAAAATATTTTGAGATTAGTAGTTTTTTTATTTTAAAGACTTATTTATTAATTATATATACAGGGTTCTTCCTGCATGTATGCCTTCAGGCCAGAAGAGGGCACCAGATCTCATTACAGATGGTTGTGAGCCACCATGTAGTTACTGGGAATTGAACTCAGGACCTCTGGAAGAGCAGTTAGTGCTCTCAACCTCTGAGCCATCTCTCCAGCCCCAGTTTAAGATTAAAGTAGATTCAATAATCTATCCTTTTCCTTTCGTTCCTATATTTTAGTCCCATTTTTTTTTCTTTTAAAAAAGAGATCTTTGAGTTTAACTCTTTTGTGTAGCTTTTTTCATGACTATGACCAATAACAACTTGTAATCAACCCCCCTTAAATGATAACAAGCATCCATAACCCATCTTTTATGGGAATTTGGGCATCATTCTCTAGACTACTTCCTGTTGTTTTTGGGTGCTAGTATCTTTGTGAGAACCTGTCGGGGACTAGCCATGAGAAAAATACCTCTCACCAGGGTAAGGGTGTGGGGATTTAGAAATATAGTAAAGACTGTGAATTTCTAAATCTTGACTGGAATAGTTTGTGAGGTTGGACCATCTCAGCCAGCAGCCTTAAAACTGTTTTGGATGCTGGATCACCTGGGCCGTCTGTTTTTACTGGTGTCTGGTTTCCTTGTCCTGAAAATATATAAACTTTTAAAGACAACATACATACATGTCTATGTTAATACAAGGATAAACTGTGTATTGTACATAAGTTAGGCAAAGATGAAATCTTTTATCTACTCAAACATAAAACAAAAAAAATCATCTTTTGCTTTTCTATTTGTTTATTGGAGACAGTCTCACATATCCCAGACTGGCCTCCAGTTGATAGTGTAAGCAAGGATAGTCATGAACTTCTGATTTTCTTGCCTCTGGCTCCTAAATGCTGGGATTACAGGTGTGTTCCCAATTTTTTGCTGTGCTAAGGATTTAATCCGGAGTTTTGTGAATGTTAGTCAAATATTGTACCAACTGAACTAATCCTTAGCCCTTTTTCTTTTTCAAAACTGAACCTAGGGCTTTGCACATGCTAGACAAGCACTGTACGCTGACCTGTAGTAGCCCTTTAATTTTTTGTCTTGTTTGTATTTTGGGGTTTTTTGTTTTGTTTTTTGTTTGTTTGTTTGTTTTGAGACCAGATTTCACAAAATTGCCCAAGCCAGATTGAACTTGCAAACCTCTTACCCTTCTGCCCAGGCCTCCTAAGAACTTACGATTGTAGGCATGTGTTGCCACAGTGAGTTGGATGCTTCTTTTCTGAGTGATTGTAACCTCTTATTTCTTTGTATTTATTTATATTTTTTACTCTCTGAGATGAGTTGAGGTTTCTTGAAATACTTCATACATTTCTAATTTTACTTCAGTTTATCATCTTAGAGGTGTCTATTTTCTTTTTGGGGGGCGGTTTCGAGGCAGGGTTTCTCTGTAGCTTTGGTGCCTGTCCTGGAACTAGCTCTGGTAGACCAGGCTGGCCTTAAACTCATAGAGATCTGCCTGCCTCTACCTCCCGAGTGCTGGGATTAAAGGCTTGCACCACCACCGCCTGGCAAGGGTGTCTACTTTCACAGCGTTATTAGTATATAATTTTAGAATATCTATATGTCAACTTAATTTGTTTTCTTTCAGGTTGCATAGCGGTGAGAAAACTACTCAACAGTCGAAATTTTAGCAAGCTTTTGCACTCTTGTACATACCAATGTGATTATCATAAAGTCATTATGGAAGCTGAAGATAAATATAAAAGTGAATTAAGGAAAGCACTTATCTGTGACAAAGGTAATTAATTTAGCAACTTTAACTGTAATTATGGCTACACATTCTGAACTGTCATCTAAAGTATTAGGTGTATTGACTAGAGAGTGTAAAATACTGTTGAAAAGAAAACCTATCTCTAGATTACCAATAACTTAAGATATACTAGAGTAGATTTAGTCTATAATGACTTAAAAATTCTCTGTAAACTGGGTATGGTGGCACATACCTGTATTCTCAGCCTTTGGGAGGTAGAGGCAAGAGAATCAGGAATTCAGGGCCTACCTTAAATATACAGAGTTTGGGGCCACACTGATCTATCTGATACGCTGCCTCAAAAAACAAAAAAAGATCTAGGTGTGGTGGCACATGTCTTTTATTTTCATTACTTGGGAAGCAGAGTTAGGCAGATCCCTGAGTTCAAGGACAGCCTGTTTTACATAGCTAGTTCTTGGACAGCTAGGGCAACACTGAGAAACCCTGTTTCAAACCCAAAACCCCAAAAAACGTCAGTCTGGGGAGATAGCTCAGCAGTTACGAGCGCTTGACTGCTCTTACAGATGACCCAGGTTCATTCAGTCCCAGCATCACAACCATCTGCAATTCCAGCTCCAGGGAATCAAACACCCTTTTCAGGCACACATGCAGTATGCATACACACAAGCAGGCAAAACACTCACACACAGTAGGAAATACAATAACAAACAAAATTATTTCTAGTTCACTTAAGGATTCCCACTAGACAAGGGTAACACGTATCATACTATAATAGAATTGATATATGACTACTTAGATTGATATCCTAAGTATACTAAATGTTTTCTATATTTTTCAGAAATTTTGCTGACTCCCCGTAGAAGAAGACAACTTAGTAAAGTGTCTACTGCCTCTGAAGGACTAAGTGAATATATTTAATTTTTAAATAAGCTTAAATTCTACATATTACTAAAAAGAGAGCAGATGAATGCCTGTTCTCATTAATTAGTTAAAATGATAATGCTTGGCTTGTATGAGATTATACCTATTGAAAAGAGACAGTCTTTTCCTCTCTATGGTGTTTGTTTACTTGTTGCCTGCTACCTGGGGAATTCTCTCTAGGAAACAGACATGTCTTTTTATTTATTTATTTTTAACTGGCATTATAGATTTATTTTATGTGTATGATTATTTGCCTGCATGTATGTATTGCACCAAGTGTATGTAGTGTTCATGGAGTCCAAAGACGATACCAGATCTCCTGAAACTGGAGTTGTAGAGGGTTGTAAGCCACTCTGTAGGTGCTAGGAATTGAACCCTGGTCCTCTGGTGCACTTAACCACTGAGCCATCTCTCCAATCCTGACATTTACTAAGCATCAGATACATGTTAGGTGTTTTATAGATATTATGTCCTTTGATTGTGTTAATAATCAGTTGGAAATCACAGAACTTAGATTCAAGTGCAAGACATCTAGAAATGCTTGTTATATCTGGTTCAAATTTCAAGAAAGTTATTCTGTGTACAAGTACTTCAAAGAGACATTATAGAAGGCTTCTCATAACTACTGAATTTTAAACAATAAAAATTAAAGAGACAAATGGAGTAAATTAAGTTTCTCTTTTAAAATAAAAATCCTTAGTAAGTTAGCTTATAGAATGCTAAGGAATAGGGAGATGAGTCAGCTGAGTGCTTGCTGTACAAGCACAGGGACCTGAGTTTGGATCTCTAGCATCACATAAATGCTGGACATGGTGGTACATCTGTAGTTTAGTGCTGGCAGGGCAGAGACAGGCAAATACTTCCCTGAACCAACAGGGTATCCAGTCCTGCCAATAGGTGAGTTTCAGGTTCAGCTAGAGAACCTGTCTAAAAGATGTAGGTGGCAAGTGATAAAAGGAAGAAACCCAACATTGACCTCTGACTTCTATACATACTGATTGATTGACTGATTTATTGATTGATTGTGCAATTTTAATTTAACTGTAAGGTTAGAGCTTCTGGCTTTTCATCATTCCAAATTTATCAGAGAGATTTCAAGAGTGTTATCATTTTCTTCTAATCCTAGGAAACTAATACCTTCAGGTTAAGAAAGTGCAGTGGGGTCTCATTAGTGTCACCTGGAGATTAGTAATATCAGTGGAGCTACTCTCTTGTTTATTACAGATTTTGAACTTGTGTATCCCAAAAGCATTTTGTCTCACTTAGCATTTATTTGGTTATTTTCACTGCCAAACCTTGAAAGCTACTTAAAATTCACTTTATACATCTTGAGTCTTTCTCTGCATTAAAAGTTATTTGTGGAGCTGGAGAAGTAGTTAAGTAGTTGAGAGTGCTTACTGCTCTTGAACAGGCCATGGGTTTTATTCCCAGTACCCATATCAGGTTGTTCATAACCACCTATAACTCAAGTTCCAGGAGATCCGACACCCTCTAGTCTCTGAGGGCACCTGCACTCATGTGATGCACATAAACTTATGTAGACTCATACATATACATAAAAATAAATAAATCTTTTTTTAAGTTTTCATAGCCTGGTGGTGGTGGTGGTGGTGGTGCAAACCTTTAATCCCAGCACTCGGGAGGCAGAGGCTGGTGGATCTCTAAGTCTGAAACCAGCCTGGTCTACAGAGTGAGTTCTGGGACAGCCAGGGTGGTTACACAGAGAAAACTTGTCTTGAAAAAACAGAGTTCTTCATGTAGAGGCAGGTGTGGTGGTATGTTCCCATAATCCAAGCCCCCAGGAGGCAAAGGCATGAGAATTGCTGAAATTCAAGGCCAGCATGGTCTACATAGCAAGTTCCAGACCAGCCGGAGCACATACACAGCCAGATCCTGTCTCAAAAAATAAAATATAAAACCAACAAAAAGGTTATTTTTGTAAGTTAAAATTAAGTACAGTGCTACTCTTTTAGATACTGAATAGCTCAGTCTCCCAAATGCTGGGATAACAGGAATAAAGTGCTGTTCCTGGAATGAAATGCCTATTTTTCTGTAATAGTAATAGTTTCTGTAGTAGCTATTACAAAATGGAAACTTTGTCCCATACAGACATGTTGCACTTAGAAATTTTGTTCTTAGTTCAGTATGGTGGTGCATGCCTTTTATCTCAGCACTCAGGAGGTAGAGGCAGGTGGGTCTCTGTGAGTTCGAGGCTACAAAATAAGTTTCAGGACAGCTAGAGCTTTTACAGAGAAACTTTGTCTCAAAAAAAAGAAAAAAAGAAAAAAAATTTCTTGGCAAGGACTTGACATCAAATTATCAATAGATTTTTTTCAGTAGTATCTTCAATGTAAATAAATAACTAAAAATTAGTCTATAATTAATTTATATTGAAAAATAATCAGCAAACCTCATGCAAATGGGCATAATTATGATTATATACTAATTATGCAGAGTGATCCTAAATACTGTTATGTGACATTGACTTCAAATACCAAATGCTTATTTTTGTAGGTTAGACTTAGTTAATTGAAAATAAGCAGTTAATAATTTGCCTGCTTTGTTAGAATTTACAGGAATATTTTGAGGAAGTTTTAATTTGACTCTTAATCTTTCTCTCTCTTTTTTTGCTTTTTGTTTTGTTTTGTTTTTTGTTGTTTTTTTGTGGGGGGTGGGTGGGCAGGGTTTCTCTGTGTTGCCCTAGTTGTCCTAGAACTCACTCTGTAGACCAAGCTGGCCTTGAACTCACAGAGATCTGCCCTGCCTCTGCCTCCTAAATGCTGGGATTAAAGGTATGCACCACTATTATCCAGTTTAATCTGTCTTTTAAGTCAAACTATGAATATTTAATATGTGACCACTTTTTCCCTCTTGATTAGTTTCCCTTTCATATTAGGTGTCTCACTACCATTCATTTAACTGTAGTTTATACATAAATTTGAGCCTATCATTTTGAGGAATACCATGTAAGTATTGATGACTCCTCCAAAGCTCTTTTTAGGATGACTTGCTGTGTTGAGAGAATTTGACAAGTAAAAATTTCTAGAATTAAGCCCTCTTTCCCATTTTCTTCTGTAACACACAGTGGATATTAAGAATAGCACTGAGGCTGGGTGTGTGACTCATGTCTCTAATCCCAGAACTAAGGCAGAAGGCTCATAAGTTTGAGGCAAGTGTGACTATATAGCAAGACTTTCTAAAAAGCCTAAATAATAATAATAATAATAATAATAATAATAATAAATAATAATAATAATAATAATAATAATAAATAATAATAATAATTTTTAAAATTGTACTCAAAAGGCCATGTAGTGAAGAGTCTTTTTCAAAACTACCCAGTCCTCTGCTGTAGAATTTGTAAGTCAGGAAAATGGCAGCATTGGTGGAAATGGGGGGCTTTATGTGAACAACTTTTAAGGCCTTAGTATCCTAAAAGTTATAACCTGCCTAGTCCTGATTACAAGGAGATCAAGTCACTTATCAAATGAAACTTCAAAGAAACTGGGTAACAACAGTTTTCCAGCGTTACCAAAACTAAGGTGTAACTTCATATACAAGTTTTGAGATAGTTTTATCAATAATAACTTTTCTCTTAACAAGTACTAGTGGTTGTCTACTGTATCTGAGATACTGTTCTGAACCTGGGCAATACAGTGGTAACTAAGCTACTCAGAAGTCTCACCCTTCGTGGAGCTTGCATTTTAAATACTAACTACTAATAATAACACTGACTTCTCAGCTTCTGCTGGGAAGATGTTCTCTTTTGTTTTAAACCATCGCATTTACCTTAGGAAGGTAGACAAATGGCCAGCACTGTTTGCTTGCAAGTGTCAAATTTTATACATCTATCCCTTACATAGTAAGTAGCATCCTCAAGCAGAAATGCTGATATGCGTCTCTCTGGCATCTGTCTACAACGGCACACAAGTTATTAGTGAACTCCAAAGTGGAAGGAAACCATTCTTGGGACTGGAGAGATAGACCAGGAGTAGAAATGCTTGCAGCTAAACCTCATGACCAGAGTTTTATCCTCAGAGCCCATATCAAAGTGGAAGAAGAGAACTGACTCCACAAAGCTGTTCTCTGTTCTCCACATGCATGCGATGGCATGAGCGTGTCCATACACATCACATGCTCACACAGTAATAATAAAACTGCTTCCTTATAATAATCACCAGGAGATAACTGAAATAACTGTTGACCAGCTGTGTATTCTTTCTGTTATAGAAGCTATTCATCAAAAACCAGATAGTCAAAAACTTCCAGGTTTGGAGGAACATGCTCGTAATACCAGCATTCTAGAGGCTAAGGCGAGAAGATTCCGTGTTCCAGGCGAGCATGGACTACATAGTGAGTTTGAGGCAAGCCCACACTACATAGGAAAAACCTGTCTCAGAAGAAAAAAAGCGAAGAGAAAAGAAAACCTACAGACTTCTTTTTCCATTATGTAACCCGTTTTGCTTTTATGTTTTGATAAGCTGAGCACCTCTATAGATAGTACATCTGTTTTATTTTTTAAGTGAACTTCAAAAGACTCTTAAAAATAAAACAATGAAAACTGGTGTTCAGAATAACAAATGTTATTCTCTATTCTGTGAAGTTATGGAGCCTTTGAGAAGACTGTATCTGTAAGATAGTTAAGCTGTTTGTTAACCATCCTCACAGCAATGCTGCATTAAAATCTAATGTTTATAAACTTGTTTTTTGATTGATAGATGTGGATAGTGTTTCAATGATTAAGTTATAATATTAAAGAAATTACAGTGATAGCACCTCACTTAGTGATTTATTAAACTGAAGTAAATGTCCATTTGAAAAGTGTCTCTGTCTCTGAGTTTGAGGCCAGCCTGGTCTATAAGAGCTAGCTCCAGGACAGGCTCTAGAAACTACAGGGAAACCCTGTCTCGAAAAACCGAGAAAAAAAAAGTGTCTCTGGCATTGAACTGTCTTATTCTGTAGTTTATATCTAGGGAATAAGTTACACATTTATTTGAGTCTTAGGATTTCTTATTTCAGCAAGTATTAATATATTCTACAATTTCCATTCATTACAGGAAAACGAAGAATTCGTAAAAACTTTACCAAAGAAGAAGTAAATTATCTTTTCCATGGAGTTAAAAAAATGGGAAATCATTGGAATTCAATTTTGTGGTCTTTCCCCTTTCAACAAGGACGAAAGGCTGTAGACCTTGCTCACAAATACTACAAGCTGATCAGAGGCCCCAACTGTGCAGCCATATGACTAGAAGAGACTCAAGTTTTTTGTTTGTACTCTTAAAATAGAATTTCTTAGGAGATATAAAATGTTAAATATTCTTC
Organism: Arvicola amphibius; assembly: GCF_903992535.2. Taxonomy (NCBI): domain Eukaryota; kingdom Metazoa; phylum Chordata; class Mammalia; order Rodentia; family Cricetidae; genus Arvicola; species Arvicola amphibius. Next base: position 30,993,839 of record NC_052061.1, on the reverse strand, counting down.
TAAACTCTTAAGAGATAGGATATGAGAGTTGAAATGACTTTTGTGATACAAACTCTTCAAAGTATTACAGTAATTTATAAAGCAAATGCATTTTCAGAAATGTGAAAATTAGATAGAATTTTTCTGAGGCCAAATATGTTGTGGCTTTAATTTTTCTTATAGTCAAAGAACTTAGATCAGAAGAAAAAATTAGCAGCCTTTAAACATTACTTAACATTATATTGCCACAAATACTATATGAGACATTTGCTTTTCAATATTTTTGCCTAGTGCCAGTGTTCACTCTAGAACTCAATTTCTCAAGCTGTTCAACTAAGGCTCTCACCCAACAAATAAATGGTTGCCATTTGTTAATTGAAATGATTCCTCTTCTAAAGGTCAATTATGAGGTTGTACTAGCACTCTCATATTCTGTGATCAAATTCTCATTTTGCTGTATGTTTACTTGCTTTGTTTATTCATTACATTGTATTGATTTATTGTATATTTGGGCACATGTGACGGCCAGAGAAAACAATGTGCAGAAGTTAGTTTTTTCCTTGCACTGTGTCCTAGGGGTTGAACTCAGTTTGTCAGGTAAGGCAGCGAGTGCCTTTACCCACCAAGTCATCTTGCTTGTTGCTTTAGTTGTTTTACGGTGTCTCTCATTTCCTCCTCCTGTCCTTCCACATCATTTTTGCCTCATGTTAATGAGCCTCAGCTACTTCACGTTATAGCAGGTCATATCCTCTAATGAGCTTAGTCACTGTTGGACATACTATTGTCTATTTGTAATGTATGCCTTAGGGCTCAAGTTTTCTCCTAAGCTATGCCCAATTTTATGAACCTAATTTTGATATCTTTTGACCAGCTTTCCAATAATAGCTAATATAGCTATATCTTTTACATTATAATTGGAATCATTTTCAAATAATTCTATCCTGTTGGATTAGTTTGTGATGTGATATGGTCTTACGTAGCCCAGGCTGGCCTTGCACTTGCACTCACTGTATATCCTAGAATGACCTTTGTTTTTGTTTAGCAGATCTGGATTTTGCCCCTAGAACATTGTGTTTGCTAGTCAGATGTTCTCCCACTGAGTTACAGCCCAGGCCCTGGTTTTGTTTTTGAGACAGTTCTCACTCTGCAGCCCAGGCTGCTTTTGAACTCATTATCCCCCTGCCTTAGCATCCCAAGTGTTGGTATCACAGGTTTCTGCCTCCAAGCCCAGTTTGTGGGATGCTAGGAATGCATCCCTGCCCCAGCACTGTTAGCTGAGTGGTATCTCCAGCCCATGGATTGTTTTTGTTAAACTCTACTATAGGACTGTAAGAGCTTATGTTCAGTTTCTCATTTTGTTAGTCTGTGCTGTTTGTCATCCAGTATTTTGGAAACACTTCTGTGTCTGCTTATGTGAGTATGCTGCTGAATTCTCCTCTAAATATCAGATAACACCCTGAATGGGCTATTGGCAAGCCCTGGCATCTCTGGTAGCCCCTTCTCTCTACACCAGGCCAGCCTCCTCTTTATTTTTCAGACAGTCTTGTGTAGACCAAACTGGCCCTGAATTCAAGCTCTTCCTCCCTTAGCCTTCTCAGTGCTAGGGTTATAGACATATGCCACCACCAGGACGGGCCTGGTCTTTAGCAAGCTCAGTGTTATCATCCAGCCCATTTTTTATCCTCTTGTTGTGAATTGTTCAATTCTTTGTTAAAGTATTCATCCCCTATCTTTGCAGCATCCTCCCACCTGGTATTCCTACAAGAAAAGAAAGCTACTATATGCATTTACATCTGGTGCTATCTTCTCCTTTTGCAACTGGTAACATTAGAGAATTTCATGTAGTGGGGATTAAAGCCTACTGGCCCAGAGTTTTCAACTCTACTGTCCTGTGAAAACTCATACTGCTTGTCCTTGTATGATTTCCAGTATTGCCTGTACTTCCTCCCATTTTCCTTTTTCCAATTTACATTCAAAATGGCAGATTGTATGCCCTTCTTGGATACTGTAATTTATGCTGCTAAGTTTTTTTGGCAGAGCCAGAATCACTATCCTTCATACCTGGAACCCACTTAGGTGACTGCTTTTCCCGCCATATCACTTTTCCTTGTATTTATCAATGCTTTGTAAAGTTAGCCTCCTTTCATAGAGAACAGCAAGAGCCCTCAGGTCGAGGCCATACCTTAATTTACCAATAATAAACACAAACATTTTTCTCTTCTCCACTACTTCTCCTGTTCGACATTTCTTCTTTACCTTTTCACATCCAGTCTCTCCCCCACTACTTTCTCCAATGAAGGAAAGCAGTTACAGCCAATTGTTCTGCTGTCAAATGTTGACTCCCTAAAAGATAGCATTTTAAAAAACTTGAAACAAAGCCAAGAGTATTAACTGTGGTAAAAAAAAAATTATTCACAGTTAATAGTCTACAGAGGAGGAGATGAATGACAACAATTGAGGATTTGTGATATTCTATGAATATCATATATTATGCCAGATTCATTATATAAGAATTCAGGAATAATGACCGTGACTGGGATGTTCTAGCATTGGGTCTGGGACTGTGTTTTCAGACAAGGTCTTACTATCTAGCCCTAGCTAGCCTTTAACTTGCTATGTAGACCAGGCTGGCTTCAAATTTACAAAGATCAACCTGCCTCTGTCTCCCAAGGGCTGGAATTAAAGGCGTGTGCCACCATGCCAAGTCCATTTTAACTTTATTTTTTTGAAGCAGTGTCTCACGTAGCTTGTGCTCAGTTTAACTTGCTATGTAGTCTAAGACTTTGAACTTCTGATTTCTCTTCTGCCGGATTCCCGTTGCTAGGATGACAGGCAGACATGCCCAGTGAGTTTTTGCAGAGCGTCTTTCATGGTAGGCCACATCCCAGCCCTTTTATATTTCTGAGCTATAGTTTCCTCACTTACTAAGAGTTAAGCAGGATTCTATGGGATAGCTTGTGACACACACGGTGAAACGTAAACGGGGCTGTCTTCTAAAGCTTGGGCTCGCAGCGTCTAAGCCTGCAGGAGTCGCCAGCTTGTACTCGGTTGGGCGGGGCCCGTGGCTCCACCTCCCGCGTAAGGCTGTCCGGCTCGCTGCCTGACCGAGCAACCACCCTCGCTGCGGCGCTTCCGCCACCCGCAGACGCACGCGGACATCGCCGGCCCGTCGGGACGCGCTGGATAGCGAAGCTTCTGTGGTTTGGCGGGCGGGCGGCGCGGTCCGGCCGGGGTCCTTGAGGGTCCTCGACCGGCCCGGGGGAGGGCCCTCTTTGTGGCTGCAGTTGGCAAGATGGCGCCGGTGGGGGTGGAGAAGAAGCTGCTGCTGGGCCCCAATGGGCCAGCGGTGGCGGCCGCCGGCGACCTAACCAGTGAAGAGGAGGAAGGCCAGAGTCTATGGTGAGGAACGTACAGAACCACGGATGGCGTGGCCGGGCAGAGAGTGGGCCGGAGCGGGCGGTACCGTGGGCAGACATTGACGGGCCGAACGGTCCTGGGCGGTCCTGCGCTGACCACTCTTGTCATTGTCGCCGCAGGTCTTCGATCTTGAGCGAAGTGTCCACCCGCTCCAGGTCCAAGCTGCCGTCCGGCAAGAACATTCTGGTGTTCGGTGAGCAGCCGGGTACTGCCCTGGGGCGCCGGGGTGGGCCAGGCAGTGCCCCTCCCACAGGTTCCTGCCTTCTCCACCCTTACTGCCTGCTTGTTGCTGGCCGGCCGGGGAGGCTACCCTGAACTCTAGCAGGGCAGCCGGAGGGTCTCCAGGCCCACACCTCTCCTGACCCCCAGAATGCAGGTCCGTTTGGAGTCCAGTGATGTAGCGTGGGCTTGTGGCACATTCCTTCAATCATTGGCTGAGCCCTCAGCCTTGATCTTCTTCATAACTTAGTCTTGTGCTCACCAAGTTGAGGGTGTGGAGAAAGGGAAAAGAGGATGTATGTGCAGGCTGGATGGAGAAGATGGGGGAACTAGGTGACCTGGGCTGGGAACTGAAAAGTTCTTCAGCCCTCGTGGGCTGCTGAACAGAGGCACAAGGGACTCCCCAAAGGCAGCAGACCTTGGGAGTCAGCCCTAGGAACTTTCTTGCATTACTCCTGCAGTCACTGCTAGATTGCCAAATCAGTCATTTAACCTCTCTGGCTTCAGTTATCTCATACAAATGAAAGGGATTAGGTGCGTTCACACGCAAAGCTGTTGGGGTTGGGGTGAGGGCTGAGCAACGGGACAGCACAGCTGAGCTTAGACACTGCAAGAATCCCAGTCTAGCAGGGGGAAGATGTGTGCGTGGTTGCCCTGCATCTTTCCTGTCAAGAGCAGACTGCTGTGGGTGCATCACACTGCTTGATGTGTTGAAAGAACTTGTGGAGTCGGGTGTTTTGAAGGGTAACTGTTTAAGTGCAGGCACATAGATTAGTCCTTTCCTGAGGCTCCTGCTTTTCACAGATTTTTATCTTCCTCTATCCTTCCCCAAGCCTTTAGGAAATAACTGCCTGGTGGTTTCCCAGTGTTTCTCTCATCCAGGTAATGGCCACTGTGGTCAGTTATAGCCAGATATGGGCTTTAGGGAAATAGCTCGGGCTGCAGAGTGCTGGGTAGATGAGAATGAGCAGGTGCTGAAATCAGGCTGACACACACTCACCATGGTCTAAGTGAGTTGTGACCAGCATGAATCCAAGGGTCTTTAGTAATAGTGGTTCTGTTAGGGGTATTGTGTGGGGGAGGGTGTTGGATATAGATAGTCCGAGAGAGATGAGAAAGCACTTGGTACTAAGACTATACTTAGGAGTTTTGCTTAGGTCAGTAATTACTTTTTCCCCAGCTTCCAAGCCTTTAGGTGTGAAGATGTTTCAAAATCAGATGCATGTAAATAATATTTATAAACTTCATGATTATGAGGCAGAAGCAGATTTGTTTGTTGGTTTTTCAAAACAGGGTTTCCTGTGTGGCCCTGATTGTTCTGGAATTCACTGTGAAGACCAGGCTGACCTCGAACTCAGAGATTTGCCTGTCTCTGCCTCCCAAGTGCTGGGGTTAAACCCAGCTCAGAATCAGAATTTTAGTTCAGTGTTCCTAGACTTTTGAGGTTAGTTGTGTTTTGAAGAGTTCTTTCTTTTACTGTGATAAAGATTTATTTTGTGAGAAACTAGTCCCACCTTTGACGTTCACTTCTCTGAATGTCTGTCTTAGAAACTTAGAGCTAGTGGATTTGCCTTATTCCTTCCCTTGGGACGTTAAGAGAAATGCAGTAGAGGGTTCTTTGGGATCTTGGGGCTGGCTGTCTTTGCCTCTCCTGGTCACTCTTAGAGCAGATTTACTTTGTTGATGGGAGCTGAGGCCTTAGGGGCAGGCTTGCTTCAGAGTCTTAGTCGTTCCTTATTGTGTTGATATTATGACTTGCCATCTTTGCCTAGCATGACACACAGTACATTTTGTCTTTTCGTGAATGTCACTTGTAGGAGAAGATGGTTCTGGTAAAACAACTCTCATGACCAAACTACAAGGAGCAGAGCATGGCAAAAAAGGAAGAGGCTTGGAGTATCTTTACCTCAGCGTTCACGATGAGGACCGGGATGGTGAGTGATGTGTTACTCCCTTGTAAGGTGACATGCAGCACTCTGGCTCCTAATGCGTAGGCCTTCCCAGTGCTCTGTTAGAGCTGAAGAGAATGGGTGAAGTGTTTGTCTTTGCAGGACTTAATTCACTTTTAGCGTGGTTTTGTTTTTTTTGAGACAGTGTCTTACGCTATGGCCCTGGCAGGCCTGAAACCCACTGTATAGACCAGGCTGGCCTTGAACTCTCAGAGATGCTACTCCATAATAACTCCTTTATAATTTTTCAGGTTTTACAGTCAGATCTTTTAGTGACTATAGAATAGTTATCAGTGCCTATAGTCTAAAGATGAAGTATGTTGATTAATTTCATTTTCTATATTTGCCTTTGCCTGTTTAAATACTAGTGATCATGTTTTAGGGTGATTTTATAAAACTCCCCTACTTTCTTATTGCTAAATTGAAGAAGATAAACCAAAAAGCTTCTGGCACTACAATCCTGCTGTCTGTAAGCTATTGAGTAGAGGACATGGGTAAGGGCTCTTCCTAAAGCTCGGGCATGTTTATGTGCTAATTTAGATCTCAGGGATTTTAGCCCCTTTGCCTTGACTTTGTCTTTTTGAACATTCCTTAAAGGTCTTGAAAAGAATGCAGCAAGTAGGCCCGGTGTCAAGGCCTCTTGTCTTCTCTCAGAAAAACAGGCATTGAGTGTATGTCTCAACTCAGCCGTCAATGCTTACATGAGTGAGGCCACTAAACCAAGCTAGGGGACCTTGCATGTTTGCATCTTTTGCTTCCTGCCTTTGTAAGGTGCTATGGTTTTTTTGGGAAAACCATGGCCTTGGGAGAAAGAGAACTGGTTCAGAATGCCTCCAGTTATGGTAGCCTAACCACCGTTCACTTCCATTTCCTCATATGAGGAGGAGGATGATGGTACATTTTGCAGGTGGACAGAGTGTGGGAGTGGGATAGGATCACTGGAGACATGGAGAGAGGGCAGACCGGTGTAGATGCTCTGAATCTCTGTGTCCTCTGGTGTTTCCAACACTGAGGCACATTGCAGGACAGAGCGTCCCAGTAACCGCATTAGTTGGCTTTGAGTTGAAGTTCATGCTGACATCTGTTTCAGATTGCTTTCAGGTCTCTACTAGACCTTTTCCCTTGCTGCATTTATAGAACTTTTCTTTCGGCTACTTACTTAGGAGTCCTTGTCTGATGGAAGAGTTGCCCTTACCTTAGGTTAATTATATATCTTTCAGCCCTAGTCTTTTTAATGTGTGGTATGACTGGGTTGTAAGTACACCCTTCACAGATAATCACCTGCTAAAGAAAATAGTCTCTGGTTATATCTGGGTTGTGGTAGGACATCCGTGTCAAAGGACCACTGCCTCTCAGTTAGATATCCATCTAATGCTGCATGGCATATGTGATTCCCACAAATGGGTAAGTGATGCATAGTTAACACTGGCAAGAAAAGCTGAAAAAAGGAACTATACTTGCTGATGGGTAAGCATATAAACCTCATATGTCTGGAGTTGGTTCACAGACCCAAACTAAAATATCCTGGAGTTTTGGAACCAGTGAGGTAGCTCAGCAGATAAAGTCACCTGCAGCCAAGAGAGCCTGAGTTTGATCCCTGAGACCCACTTGATGGAAGGAAAGAACTGACTCTCCACAGGTTGTCCTCTGACTTCACTCTGGAATGTGTGCTCCTACACATACCCTTCACTTATACTCTAAAGGGCACACATAGCTCTTATAAAGTTTTTAAATAAGAGCTGGAGAGATGGGTCACTTGCTACTCTTCCAGGGGATCCAAGACCTCTGGCCTGAGAGCACCTGTACTCTGGCGCACAAAACCACATGTAGGCACACACACACCTGTATAGAATTAAAAATAATAAAAATAAGTCTAAAATTTTAACATAATTTAGAGGTTGTAAATACAACTAGATGTAGATACTTTTATGTTCAAGCTCATCAAAATACATTTTTATAGATACTAATAATTTGGCTATATCAACAAGGAAGCTAAAGAAAAGTAGGTTTTAAAAGTATATGTTGGAAAGGAAATTAATGAAATGATATTTTGATCTTAGGAGTTCCCTCTCTCAAGATACTTTTATAGAAAAAATTTTTAAGGAATATACAGGTGTGTGTGTGTGTGTGTGTGTGTGTGTGTGTGTGTATGAAATTTTCTAAAAATATCCTATTAGAAAATTACCTTCTATAGTTGAATTATCACACTTACCAGCTATTGGTACATTTTATTTCAGCTGTATCTTAAGATCTCCCTGTAGTCCACATTGGATTATTTTTGATCCAGTTTCAGACATTAATACCATTTCATCTGTAAATACTTCCATATGTACATCTAAAAGATAAAGGTGCTTGGAGTAGATGACTTATTATTCTAACAACTATAGTTGCTTAGTGTGCCACACAAAAGGATTTAGTCAGTTTCTTCACCACCTCCCAGATCGCTGGTGTCTTAGGACAGTAGATTACTTAGTTCATCAATAAACGTTAGTGTTCTTCGGTTGTTACTGAAAGCTAATTCCTTTCACTCTTTAATCTTAGAGGCAACCTGTATGTGATAACTAAACCTTTACAAGTCTAGGCAGTTGGTTCTGTGTAGGCTGGTTTGTTGGCTGCTGGGTAGACACTACCTGGGCTGGGATTTCTGTGGATTCCTTCCCTCCCTAGTGCTGCTGTTCTCATTGTCTGCAGACAGTCACTGTTAGGTGATGGTGGCACATCATTTCTCTCTGCAGATCACACCCGCTGCAATGTGTGGATCTTAGATGGAGACCTCTACCACAAAGGCCTGCTGAAATTCGCAGTTTCAGCTGAGTCTTTGCCGGAGACCCTGGCCATTTTTGTTGCAGACATGTCTAGACCTTGGACTGTAATGGAATCTCTACAGAAGTGGGCTAGTGTCCTACGTGAACACATTGACAAGATGAAAATTCCACCAGAGGAAATGAGGGATTTGGAACGAAAATGTGAGTAAAATTTACTAGTCTTTTTGGATTATTGGGGCCACCTTCTTTTTCAGCCAAGAGAGTTTACTTGGCATAGAATCTGCTTTTGTTCTGAAATATTTTTCAGTTATTGAAATTCAGTAATCAAGAATAATGTAAAGGGCTGGAGAAGTGATTTAGTGGTTAAGAGTACTTGGTCTTCTTGCAGGGGACCCAGTCTCAGTTCCCAGTACCCTTATTAGGTAGCTCACAACCTCCTGTAACTTCCGTTTCCAGGGCATCTAGTCACTAGCATGCATATAGTGTATATATAGTCAGGCATTCAAGTGTATGCACACACAAACACGGATGGATGGATGTCGTGGTACACGCCTTTAATCCCAGTACTTGGGAGGCAGAGGCAGGTGGATCTCAGTGAGTTCAAGACCAGACTAATCTACATAACAAGTTCCAGGTCAGCTATAACTACATAGAGAAACCCTATTATTAAAAAAAGAAAGGAAGGAAGGAAGGAAGAAAAAACTTGAAAGATTATCAATGCTTTGTTTCAGCTATGTTTTCAGAGGTCTCAGTTCATGGTCACTTGGCTATTTCTTGGCCTGTGATGAGGCCGTCTTATCATTGCAGAAGGGAGGCAGAGAAGGGGAAAGGGGAACCGTCAAGTACTGCCTGCACTGCCTCCTTCCTTCCCGCTTGGTCCCTCTTCTCATAGCCATTTAACCGAGTGCACATAGCAGAATCCACTGAGAGCTTCCATCCAGTGCCGTTTCCATCCAGTTATACATAACTCAGTAATACCACCAGCTAGGGACAGTCTTGGGGAACATTTTTTTTCCAAACCCCAAACCCATGTTTTTTGAATCCCATAGAGATCCCATGTCTCCTTGTTGATGGGTTTAATAAAAGTCTAAAGAAGAGAACTCTTTCATTTCCAACTAGTTCATTTTGGAATCTAGCAAATATGATTGGAAAATTGTTTTTTGTGGGAGGGGTCATTAAAATACAATAAAAGTTATTTTAGGGTTAAAGACATATGAATCCTTCTGAGGACAAAGAACTTTCAAATTAAAGGAAGTTTGGTGGATTTTCAAATGTGGTTCAGAAGCTTGTTTTTCCTTCCTTTGCTTCTGTGCAGTTACATCAGCTTCTGTCCCTTTGCCAGGGAAACGGGAGGGGCAGGCAGTGGAACCGGCAGCCGCAGTGTCTTGGCCTGTGGAAGCTTGGCTGCCTCTGGCTTAGTGCCACAGGGTGACATCACTCCTTTTGGTGGATTGACAAGGGCTCTGGAGCATGGCACATAACATAGTATCTGTACACTAACTAGCAAGAGAGTTCTGAAGTTTTGATAGTGCTTTTCAAATTGAATTTTCTACTGCATGTCTTCCTGTCCCACACTTCATCTTGCCCGTCCATCATTAACTAAAACAGGCAGTTTAACACCTTATTCTTCCCTTTGTTGCATGTGTGCTTCCTGGCTCATCCGCATGTGGGTATAGTGATTATCATGCAACGCAGCTCATCTCTTTCCAACCACTGACCCTTTAGATAATGCCTCTTTCTTGCAAAACAGAGATGTTAAAGACAACTCAGCAGAGTAGTTCTGAGGCTGAAAAGCTGTTTCTAGACCACTGCACACAGATTCATACCCAGACTAGTGAACTAATGTGCTATAGTCCTGTGAGCACATTTTCTTGAATTGATAACCTTATAGAGATTTATGAAACTAGAAAAAAAGGCACATTGGCTAAGGGTGCTGCTTTTTCTCAGATGAGGAAAATGAGGAACAAACTAGGTGGTGTTCTAGGTGCTGGGGATACAGCAGACAGGATACCTATTCTTGGGGCGCTTGTGGAATGAGGCACTGAATTAATTTAATGGTCTTAGTCATTGGTGTCTGTGCCACTGAAGATTAGATTCAGTGACATATGACAGAACCCTGGAGAGGAAGATGACTTCAGCAAGACTGGAGTTTATTTCTCCTGAAAATGAGACCGAGAGGAAGGCAGTTTGCAGCTAGTGAGCAGCTCTGGGAAGACTGTGCTTTCCGCTTTGTCATTTTGAGGGTGTGGTTCTTTTCCTCCTGACAACTAGGATGTTAGCAGCCTGTCTGTTCCAGGAAGGCAATGCTGAGGTGCACGTGCCTCCTATCTTTTAAAGAGGATGAGATCAGAGTCTTTTTGGTTGTTTAGAGTGTGTGCACTTGCACATGCATGTGCAGGAGGACTTTGACTACAGGTGCTAGGGGTTGACCTCAGTGTTTCACAGGGAGCACTTTGATCTGCTGACCCCGCTGACAGTCCAGAAAAGTCTTAATTCTGTGTGTTCTGAGCAGGGTTCTGTTGGGTTAGGGGAAGAGAAGAGAATATGTGTATATTCTGGAGGGTATGTAGCAACTACTGAACCATGTCTATGTCTGAGGGTCTCTGCTTTACTGTCCCTGGTCTTTAATGTTTGGAGTGGTAGCCATGCCTTTGAAGGAGTGTCTTTGTTCACACTGGTTTTAGCTTACTTTTAGGGAAGTAGTTGTTGATATTCTTGCTCAGAGGACTGCTGCCTTCCAGATTAATTAGACTCTTCAGTATTTTCTTATTAAGATTTATTGTATTTTCAATTATGTGGGGAGGGGCACAGTATTCATTCATGTAAATACAGATTCTGGCAGAAGTGTTGGATCCTCCTCAAGCTGGAGTTATAGGAGGTTGCTAGGCAGTGCTGGGACGTGAACTCCGATCCTTTTCAAGAGTAAGATGTGCTTTTAGCTCCTGAGTATCTCTCCAGTCCCCTATAGTATTATTTTCAAGTAAACACTGCTTTACAGTCCAGCTTCCATCCCAGCCTGTCAGATTGGAACTGCTTTGTGATCAGCCACTGGAGCCAGAGCTGGCCAAGGGAAGCAAGCCCTAGACCCACTAGAAGGAGATGCTTGTTTGTAGGTTTTGTGGACTAATTATTGTTCCTGAGACAACGGACAAAGACAATGTAAAGAAGGGTTTTTGTTGTTGGGTTCTTCTTTTGTGGTGGTGGGGGGCTTTTTGAGGTAATACAGTCCATCGTTGTAGGAGGCCGCTTGTTTGTTCCTGGCTGCTCAGCCCCGAAATAATTACACAGAAACAGTATTTTTGTTTGTTTATTCTTCTCTCATATATTATATCCCAACTGCAGTTTCCCCTCCCTTTTCACCTTCCAGTCCCTCCCTTTGCCCTTCTCTCTCCCTCAGATTCATTATTCCTTTATTTTCCTTCAGAAAAGGGCTGGCCTCCCAGAGATATCAACCAAACATGGCATAGCAAGTTATAATATGACTAGGCACATACCCTCATATCAAGGCTGAACGAGGCAACCCAGTGGGAGGAAAAGGGTCACCAAAGAAGATGAAAGCATAAGAAACATTCCTGACTCTCACTGTAAGGAGTCCTAGAGGAACATCAATCATAACATATATGTGAAACCATATTATTTAAATCACTGCTTGGCTCATTAGCTCTAGCTTCTTACTTGCTAACTCTTATATCTTAACCCATCTCCATTAATTTGTGTATTACCATGAAGTCGTGTCCTACCAGGAAAGTTTCAGCGTGTCTGTCTCCATGGCTTCTCTTGACTCCACCTTCTTTCCCCCAGCATTCAGTTTAGTTTTCTCTGTTTAGCTCTACTCTGCCATATCAGACCAAGCCAGTTTCTTTATTCATTAACCAATAAAAGCAACACATCTACAGAAGGACCTTCCACACCACATCATGGCAAGGAAGGAGAGCATGGAGTCAGGAACATAAGGCTGTTGTTGGTCACAATACATCTGCAGTCAGTAGGCAAAAATGAATACTAACTAGTACTCAGCTTGTTTTCTCTTTGTTGTTGTTTTTGTTATTGTTGTTTTTATGTAGTCTAGGAGCAGGGATTGTGGTATGGAGACGTGGTGAAAGCTTTCCTACCTTTGTGAAGGGGTAGACGAGCATAGATGCTCTGAATCTCTTTATTCCTAAACTGTAAACAAACCATAGATCATCTGGAAGCACCCTTACCTGCACACCCAAAAGTGATTATTTAGTTATTGAATGAATATAGGGTCTCGCTGTATAGCTCTAGCTATCCTGGAACTCACTCTGTAGACCAGGCTAGCCTCAAACTCACAGACATCTTCCTTCCTCTGCCTCTCAAGTACTGAGATTAAAGGTGTACACCACCATGCCAATTCCAATAACCTAGTTATGGTGGCAAATCACCTATCACAAGACTACTCCTTGTCAATTCAGTATCCAAACCCACCACTTTAAATCGTAACAGTTGGTTGGTCCCTGGTGCCTGTCGGGCTTTTTCATAAAAGGAGTTTCTCAAAACTGCATCCAGCAAGTGGTCAGTGAGGTAGAAAGGGGAAACCACAGCAGTGAAACTAGAGTGGTGGGGACTCCCTTCAACCCTGGACCTTAATGTTTTCTGGGGTGAAATGTTGGCTGCTTCACTACCTATAGAGAAAGTATTACATTGAGCTACATTTTACTTTCAGGATTATGGTTCTCATTTTTTGTAATCCACTTTCTTCTTTTTTCTGTATGTTGTGTATATTTTCTGTCTTCTAATCTGTTTTCTACAATGTTCTATTTAAAATATGTGAATTTCCAGCCGGGCGGTGGTGGCGCACGCCTTTAATCCCAGCACTCGGGAGGCAGAGGCAGGCGGATCTCTGTGAGTTCGAGTCCAGCCTGGTCTACAAGAGCTAGCTCCAGGACAGGCTCTAAAGCCGCAGAGAAACCCTGTCTCGAAAAAACAAAAAAAAACAAAAAAAAAAAAAATGTGAATTTCCTACTCTTGTTGAATAGCCAGGGTTTGTTTTTATTTTGTTTTGTTTTGAGACATGGATCTCACTTTGTAGCTTCAGCCGGCCTGGGACTTGGTGTGTAGACCAGGCTGGCCTGGGACTTACAGAGATCCGCCTGCCTCTGCCCCTGGAGTGCTGGGATTAAAGACATGCCACCATGCCCAACAAATAGTCCAATTTTTCAATCATTTAGAACAACAGTTCTCAGCCTGTGGGTTACAACTCCTTTGGGGGTTGAGCAAATCTTTCACAGGAGTCGAATAGCAGATATCCTGCATATATATCCTCTATTTACATTACAAATCATAATAGTAGCAAAATTACAATTATGAAGTAGCAACAAAAACAATTTCTTGGCCTTCCATAGTGCTTTATTATTTATTTTATGTGTGGATGTTCTACATGCATGTATCTCTGTGCACCATATGTGTGCTCGTGGAAACCAGAAGAGGGTATCAGATCCTTTTGAACTGGAGTTATAGGTGGTCGTCAGTTGTCGTGTGGGTGCTAGGACTCAAACCCAGGGTACTCTGGAAGAGCAGTCATTATCTCCAGTCCCTTACTCTCCTCTCCCAGTACTTTGGTTACGTTTACTTTGCATGGTTTTGGTGAAAGTATAAATGGCCTTAGGCCTTTTTTAGTCCTGTTGGGTTTATTAGAAAATTAGAGCTGCCTATTGGCTCCTAAGCCTGGAGAGGCTTTATCCCATCACATGAAGATCTAGGTTTGGTGGCTCACAGCTATATTCTAACACTCAGGAGTCAGAGGGAGGGACAGGACAATTGCTACAAGTTCAAAGCCAATCTGGTCTATATGGTGAGTTCTGGGCCGGCCAGGGATACATAGCGAGACCCTGTTCAAATACAAAACAAAGCAAAATCAAGCCCCATCATTGGAACCTTGACAAGCTCACATATAGGTTCAGGTCTTCAACTACAGCCATTGGCTACTCCACCAGTGCCCTTTTTCTTTTTGTAAAGACTTGTTTTATGAGTGTTCTACTTGCACATGTATATAGACTACTTGTGTATGTAGACTACATCCATGCCTAGTGTTCATGCAGGTCAGAAGAGGGTATTGGATTCCTTGAAACTGGAGTTCCAGATGCTTGTGAGCTTCCACATGGGTGCTGGGAACTGAAGCTGAGTCCTCTGCTGAATCAGTCCTCTGAGCCATTGCTCCAGCTCCCTCAGGGGCCCCCTTTAACCAGAATAACAGACGTGTCGGTTCAGTTATGTTAGGCACAGATAGGCCATCCACACTACATGTGTGACTCAAGTTCCCCTGAAGACTAAGTTCATAAGAGTAGAGACAAGGAGGAATGTGGCTGGTATGTGGCTGGTGCTGTGCAGTCACATGATCTCTGTTTGCCTCTGCTATATGGAAATAAATGCTCTAGGATTCAGAGTAGACATCCAATAAGCTTTTCTCATTAGATGCTGACAAGTGATTTCTAATGGTCACCTATAATGAAGTAATAGTTTAACTATCCGTACTTAGAAAAATGTTTGACACATGAGAAAAGTATATGTGAGGGAATTATTGGTGGTGGTGTTCTTCGTTTTATTTCACTTGGTATTTTTTAATTGTAGAAACTAAGCCGGGCGGTGGTGGCGCACGCCTTTAATCCCAGCACTCGGGAGGCAGAGGCAGGCGGATCTCTGAGTTCGAGGCCAGCCTGGTCTACAAGAGCTAGCTCCAGGACAGGCTCTAGAAACTACAGGGAAACCCTGTCTCGAAAAACCAAAAAAAAAAAAAAAAAAAAAAAAGAAACTAGTATGAACTTAAGAACTTTAAAAATTTGGGCTAGGGCTCAGTGGTAGACTGCTTGCCTAGCACATGGAAAATCACAAGATCAAGTCATAGTACAATTTTTTAAAACAGAACTTTAAAAGCCTATTTAGGGATTCCATGAAACTGAAGATGCTAAGAGGGTCTACTGCTCTTGTAGTTACAGCTCAGTAGATGTGAGGCACCAGATGCGAATCTGGCACTTTGCATCCCGCTCCCTAGACCCTAAAGCTGCAGCCTGGGCCATGCATAAATGCTTTTTTTTTTTTTTTAATTGTTACTACCTTTTTTCCTAATTTTCTAAACCTATGGTATGTTTTTATTTGTGTCTGTGTAATTTTTCTCTTTTTCCTTTGTAGTTATGAAAGATTTTCAAGATTATATCGAGCCTGAAGAAGGTTGTCAGGGTTCCCCACAGAGAAGAGGGCCTCTGACCTCAGGCTCAGATGAAGACAGTGTTGCCCTCCCTCTGGGTGACAATGTGCTGACTCATAACCTGGGGATCCCAGTGTTGGTGGTGTGCACAAAGGTGCGTTCAGGGAATTGTAAGTTTGGCTGCACTTGGCCAGTGAACAATCACTGTCTCAAAGTTTCAGAAGCTTCGATGAAGTTTCTTCTTGAGGGAGAATTAGGCTTATTCGAGATTCATTAAGGTACATTGAATGTGTCAGGGTAGAACATATTGTCATTTACTGCTGCTGCAAACTTGACATCACTTAGTTCAGAAAGCCCTATTTTACTTCATGGGCAAACTTACGTGAACGCAGTTTTCTTAAGGGTCTGTAAGCCAGTGCGCTGGTCCACACTGGTGCTGAAAATAGGACGATGAAGGAGAGATAGAAACCAAGCTTAATCTTAGAGAAGGTGTGTCTCCTATACACGAGGGGAAAGTAGCTTTTTAAAAAAAATATTTATTTAACTTTATTTCATGTGAGTTGGTGTGAAGGTGTCAGATCCCCTGGTACTGGAGTTACAGACAGTTGTGAGCTGCCATGTGGGTGCTGGGAATCGAACCCAGATCCTCTGGAAGAGGAGACAGTGCTCTTAACCTTTGAGCCATCTCTCCAGCCCCAAAGGGAAAGTAGCTTTAAAAACATTTTGGATTTCAAAAGTGTTTTATTCCGGCTGGGCGGTGGTGGCGCACGCCTTTAATCCCAGCACTCGGGAGGCAGAGGCAGGCGGATCTCTGAGTTCGAGGCCAGCCTGGTCTACAAGAGCTAGTTCCAGGACAGGCTCTAGAAACTACAGGGAAACCCTGTCTCGAAAAAAAAAAAAAAAAGTGTTTTATTCCTAAGTAAAAGCTACGTTGTTGTGCAGTGCACAGCAGTGTGAAAGGGCCTCTCTCCCAGTGTGACTTATTTCCTATTGAAAATAATTATGAGGTGATCAGGCCTATTATATCTTTGCTTTGTGTGTAAACTGAGGCCAGGATGACCGAGAACTCTATTGTTCCTTTTATTCTTCTCTAATTAGTACCTGAATTAGTACCTGGTCTCCTGTGGAGTTATTTCTGAAGAAATCCCTATTCTATGTCCAGCAGGTAGAAAAGCAGAGTGCTAACGTTCCTCTTGGTTTTGTCTTTCCTGCAGTGTGATGCAGTGAGCATCCTGGAGAAAGAGCATGATTATAGGGACGAGCACTTCGACTTCATACAGTCTCACCTGCGGAGATTCTGCCTCCAGTGTATCCTTGGGATGCTGTATCGGGCCCTTCCTCAACACAGAGTAGTCTTTTTTTTTTTCTTTTTCACTGCACTTAACTATTTGAAGGGGGCTCATGAGTGTGATGGTCAGAGGAAAACTTGGGAAATCTGTTATCTCCTTACATCATGTGGGTTCAAGGTCAACTTTAGGCTGTCAGACTTGGACGGGGTAGTTTTTGCCATGGGAAAAAAAGTTGTAACCTTTGCATTAGTTTTATATTTTTCCTATGTTGAAATGTTACTAACTGAAACATGTCTTTGGTTACTTTGTTAAGTATTACTTCTTTTTGGTTTTGTTTTGTTTTGACAGAGTCTTAGAATGTCATTCAGGCTGGCCTGGAGCTTGTGATCTTCTTCCCTGGCTTCCTGAGTGCTGGAATTACAAGCCTGTGCTACCCTGCCCAGTTTAGTTGCTTTGTTTTTATGGCTGTACTTTTGATAGGCTTTAGTATTAAGAAACTTACACATGACCATTTTATGACCAAATTACATTGATTGTACTTAGACATCTTGTTAGACTTTGCTCTTATTCAGAGAGGTACAGTCACCAGCATGTTTACTGGGTTAGGTACTGCATGTGTTTTCCGTGTTTGTACCACTCAGGAGAAAGACACCATGTCAGCAGCTTTTTGAGTCCTTCTGTATAAAGCCAACACCAGTTGGTATCTTACTTCCACACACCCTGGAGTACGAGTGACAAGTGCCTCCTTTGAGCTCTTTGTCGACCCTGACTTTGAAGGTGTGCTTAATGATAAACTCATTTCTTTGTGAGCACCTGCCTGGGAAGTAATCTGTGGACCTCTACAGGCTGAGGGTGGTGTTCCACTGATTTTGCTTCTTAGGAAGCAAATTCAGGAATGACAGCAGTCTTAAGTGTTAAAGGAAAATAGCTGCATCCTACACAGCCTCTGCATGCTTGGAATATTTATTATGGCTCCTCTGCTCCTGTCCCTTTTTAAATTTTTAAATTTTGCATGCTTTGTCATTTGCATGTGGATAAACAACAAATCATCTAGCCCTTTAAGGATTATGTATATGTGTGATTAGTTTTTGTCTCACAATGAATTGGTTTTCCTTAAGCAAATTGATTAGATGGAGCTGCTTTGATTTACACCTCAGTGAAGGAAGAGAAAAACCTTGACTTGCTGTATAAGTACATTGTTCATAAAACATATGGCTTCCACTTTACCATACCTGCCTTAGTTGTGGAAAAGGACGCAGTTTTTATGTGAGTGCTTTGGAGGTGATGGCATCTAAGCCCTTCTCTCTGTGGTGCATTTGCTACTTATGTCATGCCTTTTCAGTGGAGCGCTTCTGTCTGAGAGTACCTGGGCTCAACCTGACCCTCTTTGTGCTCCTCCTGGGCTCACTCACTTGGTTTAAGGGAAGTGGGTGGTGTGGTCAGAGGTGCTGCATTCCTTCGTTGAAAGAAGGTAGTCAGAATGTAAGCAAGCCATTTTGTATACTTACTGTCCGTTCTGGTGAAGCATTGGCTGAGGAGAGACTCACAGTATAGAGATTTCTGTTTGTGGATCCTCAGTGGCTTGTGTAAAAGCCCCTGGTGACTGCTGTTGCCAGGGTGATTGCAAGCCTCTTCCCACTATCCCTGTCAGTGTGGTTAAACTCTGCTATGTACTTTATGGAATTTGCATTTTGCAAGCCTCTGGGATTGGTCATTGTGCCAGAGACTTAACTAGCCTGTTTTCTTGAATTGGTGTCTTTTTTCTAACTAGAGAATCATATTGCCATATATGCATATGACAGTGCTGTGGTCTTAGATTAGCAGATTGATGTAATGTTGTCCTGCCTTCTGGACTTGACAGTTACATTTGTCTATCAGCAAGCTTTACACAGCACCTCCTAGGCAGCCAGGTTCTCTGTTGGGGACACAGACATGAACGCTACATGTCCCTGTTATCACACAGAGACAGAAATATACTGAAGAGGAGGGGGGCAGTAGTGGGCTAGTGTAGTGGGGCCAGAAGGGTATGCTGCCAAGATGAGTGGACTATCTCAGGCAGACCAGAAGGAAGGGGCCAAGACATTCGTGAAAGGATCCGTACAAGAGCCAGGTGCTTCTTGGAAACTAAATAGGTTACCTCCTGTGTGTTTGAAGAAGAGTCTCGCTCACATTGTTTCTACCCTGGTTCTGAAGAATCTCCCAGCACAGTCAAGCACTAAAGCAGAAACTTAATGAATGGTGTGCTTCTGTAATCACTTCGTTCCTAATAACATCATCCTAAGGAGCTGGGATTCTGGTTGGATTTGGGCTCGTGTGTAATGGAGAAGCGTCTCATTGTTCTGGAGGCTGCATGTGTCGTGATCATCTCAGCTGTGTCCAGTCCCTTACTATTGTGTCTGTTGGTAGTCGCCTCTGTAGGAACTAGTAAAGTCTACAAGACGGTTTGGGAGAAGCACCCTGGATTGGCACCCTCTTGGGTTAGGTGTTTGGCAGGAGAGGGTTGTGAGAACAGTCGGTGGTTTTTGTGTTTTTTTATCTAGAGCTTCTTGAGTTCAGAATTGTCATGTAGAACTGTGTGGTGCTACATTTAAGAGAGTAAAATGGGAACACTGATCAAACCTTGTTCCTTCTGCTTGTGATGTTAATCTCTACAATATCCACATGGGAACCTAAGGTCTCCTTGTGTCTCTTGTGGGGATCCCAGAATAGATAGAGGCCATGGTTTCTTCTTTGGCTTCAAGGCACATCTTCCATGCCAGAAAAATTAATGAGCTGTCCATAAGATAATTGTTATAAAGAAGTGTCCTCAAGGACACTTGAGACAAAATGCAAGAGCAGAGCCCAAGCCCAGGAGTGACAGCCCTCTCTAGACCTCCTTCCTTTGTGCATTGTTCTAAACAGGGCTGGCTCCTGAAACCTTCACTGGGGCAGTGTCTCTCACTGGCGCCTTACATCTAGTGTCCCTGAGTCCCTGGAGTAGGCTGTGTCACATTGATCTGATGAGATGTGCCTGCTGTGCATCTTGGTATGTACCCAGAGCTACAAGACACTGACAACACCTCCAGATGTAGAGACGTGAGAAAGGACTTGACCCAGGAGTTTCTTATAACCCGAAATGTCTTTCAGAGATATGGGAAGGCAATCTCAGGCAGAGCAGGCTAACCTGTGCCTCCTTGTCTTTAGACCTGCAGGCTGGGATAATGAAAAGAAAATAGCTATTTTACATGAAAATTTTACAACCGTGAAGCCAGAAGATGCATACGAAGATTTTATTGTAAAGCCTCCTGTGAGAAAGGTACCTTGGTCAGTCCTTTGAAGGCCTTACTTAGGTGTTTTTACATCATGAAAATGGGATCTGTTGATATGAAGTGTGAGTGAGGGTATGACCATGTCAATTAGGACTGCATTTCCTGTCAAGTCCCACAGTGCTCCTATCTCTTCTGGATTAGTTTTGCTAGCTCCTCTCTTTCTGTGGCTCTTGAAGACTATGATCTGGGAGTACTGTTTAGGACATACCAGATTTAAAAACATGAATTGGCTATGTGCCATGACTAGTTCTGGGAGAGGGTGTACCCAGTTAGAAAAATGTAACTACGGTCTCAAGAAAGATCCTCCAAACCCATGTGGAGACCTGGACCAAGATTCTTGTAGCAAGAATTTTGACAGTCATTTGAGAATTTTTGTTGCTTGTGGCCACAAATATGTATTGTTTCACAGCTGGTTCATGACAAAGAGTTGGCAGCAGAGGATGAGCAGGTGTTTCTCATGAAACAACAGGTAAGACGTCTTCTCTTGCATGGAATGCCCTTTCTGGAGGGGGTTTGGGGCCGTATGTGATCGAGAGCTTGCAGAGGCATGGAGGTTAAGATGAGGTTTCCTCATTCCCTACTTTTTCTATGGGGAAGGGATTGGAGCACCTGCCTCATGATGCCTGCCTTCATTGTACATTATCCTGCAGGGATGGGATTAGTATGTTTTATGTGCCCTGTTTGACCTGGGAAGATTTGTTGCCTTACTTCTTGAATTGACAAATTTACCAAGTGGCCTGACTTCGCTTCCTTTTTTCCTCATAGTGTATAAAAGCAGATAATATACATTTTTGTAGATAAGGAGAGTAATTTCCCAAGCTGTTAACTTTTTTGTTTTGAATATTGGTTTGGGTTTGGGCTTGGTTTGGGCCGGGGGGGGGGGGGGGGGGGGGGGGGGGGGGGATGGACTGTTTTTGTGTTTTGGGTAGTTGTTTTTTTTTTCTTTTCCCTAAGACTGTGTTTCTCTGTAGCTTTTGGAGCCTGTCTTGGAACTCTCTCTTATAGACCAGGCTGTCCTTGATCTCACAGAGACCTATGTGTCTTTGCCTCCTGAGTGCTGGGATTAAAGGCTGTGCGCCACTACTGCCCAACTTGTTTTTGTTTTGTTTTGTTTTTAAGGACAAGTTCTCATATATTCCAGGTTGATCTTGAACTCACTATCTAGCTAAGGATGGCATTGAACCCTGCCTCTAACTCTCAAGTGTTGGAATAACAGACATATGTCTCCATGCCTGGCTTTATGCAGTGCTGGGAACTTAACTAAGCTTCTTGCATTGCTAGGCACATACTCTAACAACTGAGTTACATCCTCGGCCCCAAAGTGACAGTTAATATATCATTTTATTTTTTAAAAATTTTTATGCATACATGCAGTGTGGTTTTTTTTTTAATTTTATTTATTTATTATGTATACAGTGTTCTTGTCAGCATGTATGCCTGCAGGCCAGAAGAGGGCACCAGATCTCATTACAGATGGTTGTGAGCTACCATGTGGTTGCTGGGAATTGAACTCAGGACCTCTGGAAGAGCAGCCAGTGTTCTTAAGTGATGAGCCATCTCTCCTCCAGCCCCATACAGTGTTCTTATGCCATTCATCCTGGCCTTCTTCCAGATTCACCTTGATTCCACCTAAGGTGATAGTTTTGAACACAAACCCCGTCTTAACATTTCTCTTTGACCCAAATTGTTAGACATGTCACCCTCTCCTAATGGTTTGCTCAGGTCCTGTTAGTTTTTGGCAGTTTTTTCCCAACTCTTTCCCTTTCTATGGCCTGTTTATTTCCTTAGCTTCCAGACTGGTTACTGGGGGTGTCTTTATCATATACGAATACTGGCTTTAGGTTATTTTGCATTTATAGTGTAAAACATGACTCTTTATTGTCGTCCTGTAGTATAGTCATAGGAGTCAACCTTTCTCCAGACCTCAGTTCATGCTACAGGCCTTGGTTAATGGCCAGTTTGTCCCTCTCTTTGCAGTCATTCCTTGCCAAGCAGCCTGCCACGCCCACAAGAACCTCCGTGAGTACCTTACACCAAACAGAGGGTCATGGCCTGGTGTCGTGGGTGCCTTCTAACTTTATACCATTATCTGTAACAGTTTATGTTCATGTGGGCTTTTATATTTTAAAGTGAATTGGTCTCCCAAAGACCCATAGCCAGAAATACAATAGAGTCTTAGAAATGCTTGATGGAGGACTATAGCTGAGAATGAGGAAGCTTTAAGCTCTCATCTCAGGAGACTGAGGCATAGAAAGGGACTGAGCTGGGAGTAAACCTCCAGTACGCTCGCTACTCTAGACATGCAAAAATGTCTTGCTTATGAAATTTGTGTTTTTTTGTTATTTTTATTCCTATGTGTGATGTGGGCTGGTTTTGGACTTAGGAATCTCCTGCCAGAGGACCCTCTGGTTCTCCAAGGACCCAGGGTCGGGGTGGACCAGCTAGTGTGCCAAGCGCATCCCCAGGAACATCAGTAAAGAAACCAGATCCAAACATCAAAAGTATGTATGCTGTTTTGGGGGAAGATTTTAGTCCTTGGCCCAAAGGGTTTACTATAATAGTAGCTGGGGCTCTTGTGGGAATTAGGAACACTGGGCTGTTGTCTTACAAAGCAAGGCTATTACTGCCCAGCAAGGGTTAGTCATGTTCACCTGACATTGTGTAAGACCTCAGACCCTGCAGGTACCTTCAGAAAAGAATATAATTTAGGAAGTCCCTGAACAATATGTAGAGTTTTATTTCTTAAGTTTGTATTAATACTATTTATGAATTGGCTATTTTTTTCTTTTGTTCTTACCAAACTAGACTAAGGTGTTATCCCAGTGCTTATTGATACCCAAAGATACTGGCTACAGTAACCCATCAGAACAAAATTATGCAAATTCTTGCCTGTTTGGTGAACATGTTTTACTAGAAAATGAGTGTTTCATAACAGGCTGTGAGTCTTATGAACTTATAAAACTAAAAAGCACTATACTAAGGACACAGAGATGACAAAACCGAAGATTTTTTTGTGACCCTCAAAGGTGGGAAGTGCAAGCATGCTTTCATTGGTGATCTCATCACTGCCCAGTTAGCCTCAGGTGACACCGTGAATGTGTTCAGTGAGCTAGGAAAGTGATGGCCACGGATGCTTAATTTTAATCTAAGAACTACATCTTCTCTGAAGTCATCAGTTTGAGTGATGTTTTGTTATGTTTTTCTTTTATGTTTTCTTAGATAATGCAGCAAGTGAAGGGGTATTGGCCAGCTTCTTCAATAGTCTGCTGAGTAAAAAAACAGGCTCTCCTGGAAGTCCTAGTGCTGGTGGAGTGCAGAGCACAGCCAAGAAGTCAGGTAGGGGCCTCATCCAGACAGTGCTGACAGGGGCGATGTAGATGGGCGTGATTGTCTTCGCCAGCCTGCAGGGCCTCCAGTGTTCTGACCAGCAGTGAACAGAACTAAGCTTTATGTTGCCTTTTTATGCTGCTCAGACTTCCTTGGCACATTTACATTTAAAGTGTGATTTAATGTACATTCTGGCTATTGAGTAAATCAGCATAAGGTCTAAGTTGTGCCTGTGCCCTTGATCTGGAAACTCTTTACACTGGAGGTCATTGTAGAGTATACTATTGACATTTATTTAATTTTATGTGATACTTGAAGAGTTTTTATTTACTTGAGCTGGAGAGATGGCTCAGTGTTAAGATCAGTTGCTGTTCTTGCAGAGGAGTCAGGTTCTCAGTGCCGCATAGTGGTCCACAACCATCCTTAACTCTAGTTCCGGAGGACCTCACATCCTCTTCTGACCTCCTTGGGCACCAGGCATGCAAGTGTATTTAAAAAAAAAAAAAAGAAAGAAAGAAAGAAAGAAAAGAAAAAGCATTTCATTTGCTCCACTGCCCCTGATCTTACAGAGAGCCAGAACCTGTGTACCTACACTGTCTCATTGCAGGTCCTCTCTGTGGCGACCCAGCCATCTGTTCTTCCATGTAGGTTGGTAGGAAACGCTAGTCTTGGAGGTTTCTGAAACAGACTGGTGGAGTCCTTGGGAATCACATACTTTTTTAAGCTAGAGGACATTTATTTCCTTTCTGTGAGGCCAACAGTCAAACCCAGGAGTTGATGATTACTAGACAACCAGTAGAGTATGTTTTAGACTTGCTTTTGTATATTTAGAGACAAGCCCGTGCTGCCTCGAACTCTGGATCCTCTTACTAGGACTGTAAGTAAACATGCACCACTGCACCCCACATATAAAGGGCATATTCAGCATATGTTAATTTGTTTTTTTTATCAATTTTTCCAAAATAGAAGAGAACATTAGAAGGTTATTTTGTCCTTGGGGTAGTCTGGGCCTCCAGCAACTTATAACTTCGTAGAGACTCAAGAATCTGATCTGGG
The DNA here is from genome assembly GCF_903992535.2 of Arvicola amphibius. NCBI lineage: Eukaryota > Metazoa > Chordata > Mammalia > Rodentia > Cricetidae > Arvicola > Arvicola amphibius. Next base: position 30,969,368 of record NC_052061.1, on the reverse strand, counting down.
GCAGGAGAGATGGCTCAGAGGTTAAGAGCACTGGCTGCTCTTCCAGAGGTCCTGAGTTCAATTCCCAGCAACCACATGGTGGCTCACAACCACCTGTAATGAGATCTGGCGCCCCCTTCTGGCGTGTGGGCATACATGGAGGCAGAATGTTGTATACATAATAGATAGATAGATAGATAGATAGATAGATAGATAGATAGATAGATAGATAGATAGATAGATAGAAGAATCTGGTCTGGGCCTCAGCCTTGATCTAGTATTTGTCCCTTACCAGAAATAGAGGTCATTGTCCAGGCCCCAGACATTATTTGACAACAGAAAATAGGGCACATTGTCCAGGCCCCAGACATTATTTGACAACAGAAAATAGAGCACCAGCTTTGTTCAGGATTGAACTGACCAGCCTCGGTCTCATCATAAAACATGGTATTTCCATGTGACTCAGTTTAAGCTAAGTGATTTTGTGAGTTTATTTGGTTTTATTTTTCAGTAATGCAAATACTTTGCCAAAGCTACATCATCAGCCCATTAGTCAGTCTGAGGTGTTGCAGCTAGAAATAAAAGCTGAGTGCCTGTCTGGGAAGAAAGTATTTACCACATTCCTGAAACTTAGTGATGGCTCCAGGGAGATGATGGGGAAAGTACTGCCCTACCCCTGCATAACTGGAGGAGCATAGGCCCATGACACTGGCATGAACAAGGTTAGAACTGTCTCCTTGTCTGTGGTGAGAAGGCTTTTTCTCTTCCTTGAGAATGTTGTCCGGGCGGTGGTGGCGCACGCCTTTAATCCCAGCACTTGGGAGGCAGAGGCAGGCAGATATCTGTGAGTTCGAGGCCAGCCTGGTCTACAAGAGCTAGTTCCAGGACAGGCTCCAAAAGCTGCAGAGAAACCCTGTCTCAACAAACCAAAATAAAATAAAGTTAAATTAAAAAAAAAAAAAAGATTCTCAACCTTGAGAATGTTGTCAGTACAAATGATGGCAGAAGTCTGTATGATTTTATTTGTTTTTAAATTTTCAAAACAAAGTTTCTCCGTCGCTCCAGCTGTCTTGAAACTATCTCTATAGACCAGACTGGCTTTGAACTCTTGAGATCTGCCGCCCTGTGCCTCCCGAGTGCTGGGGTTAAAGGCTGTCTGTATGATTTTAAATGCTGCTTTTTAAAAATTTTCTCCAGTAGAGCCAGGCAGTGGTGGTGCATGCCTTAATCTCAGCACTTGGGAGGCAGAGGTAGAGATCTCTGTGAGTTTAAGGCTAGCCTGGTCTACAGAGTGAGTTCCAGAACAGCCAGAGATACACAGAGAAACTCTGCCTTGGGGGGGAAAAATATCTTTTCTCACAATGCTGTTTTGCTCTCTCTCTTGTTCTCCTCCCCCCTTTTTTTAAGGACAAAAGACTGTGTTGTCAAACGTTCAGGAAGAGCTGGATAGAATGACTCGAAAGCCAGACTCCATGGTAACAAACTCTTCAACAGAAAATGAAGCCTGATCCTCCTTTAAAAGTGCATATGTCAAATGACCAAATAACTATGTATATTCATCTGATAAGACCAGGATTTTTCTGATACAGCACATGCTATCAGTTTTTTTGGGTAGGGGAGATGAACTTTTAAAAGAAATATATATACTTCATTGGCTTGTCCGAGTGTGAAATGCACATTTAGGAAGGTTACATGTCAGGCCCCTTGTTAGGGATGTCCCTTGGACCCTTGGGCTGCGGTTCTCTTGTGGGAATCAAGCGCAGCTGGGCTTCTTTTAGAGTGGAAAAAGGGGGCCTACTTACTATCAGGGTGGAGCAAACGAGACTAGTAAGTCATTAATCAGATGGTCATAGTTTGACCACTTGCGTGTTCTTGGGAAGCAGATTAAGTAGCAGAAAGTCCAGGGAAGAGAAGTGTTCAGGAGGGATGAGAGAAGTGCTGGTGGAGAAGCCGAAGGTTGAGGGAGGTGGAAGGAGGAAGTGAGTGGCATTAACTACGTGCACGGTAGAAGTCAAATAGCATCCTTTAAGACTTAACAATTAGAAGCATTTCCAAACTGAACACTAAACAGAATGGGAATTGGGCTTGTTCTGAATGCATCTTTAATTTTGGGAAGTGTGTTTTGTGTGGGTACCTGAGGAAGGTAGACCTGACACAGGGATGCTGATGCATCTTTAATTTTGGGAAGTGTGTTTTGTGTGGGGTACCTGAAGAAGGTAGACCTGACACAGGGATGCTGAAACGGCAGCTGCCCGGGACCCACATGCTTGGCCCAGGCCGTGTCCTTTTGTCCTTGGAGAAATGCTGGGTCTCTGAGCATACAGCCTGGGCAGGTAGTTGCTGTGGGTTGTGTTCAAAGTCAGCAGATACAAAATTAGTTTACTTTGAATTAGATACTTCAAATAGCTCCTGCTTTATTTTTTGTTTGTTTGTTTGTTTTTTAATTATTATTTTTGACTACCACAGGCTGGCCAACTAATAGAAAATGGGTGATTGATCTCTCATTTTACCATAATGGCAATGTGCTATATGAAGTTTGGGGAAAGTATTTAATGTCATTGCATTCTGGTTAATAAGCTTGTTCCAAAGCCTGCCTTAGAATCTGTGGTAACCTTCACTGATACAAAAGGTTCTTTCTGTGGCTCTGGTCTGATCACTGCTACCAGACCAACAAGGAAGTGCTTTAATTGAAAATGGAAGTGACAGATTTGTGTTTGTCATAAAATGTAGCACTTCTTTTCTTATGGAAGTGGGAGTTTTATGTGTCTTCCATTTCGGGGCATATTCATGCACATCATCATGTCACACACCACCGTTCTGAGAATGTCTTCTGTGGATTTGAAATAATAGCACTTTGAGTTTTCTTTGTGACACAGCACATATAATGCGAACACTACCATGACTTTAATGTATAAAACATTTGTTGTCCAAACCCAGGGGCCCGCAGCTCACTTCCGCGGGTTTGCGTCTCTGTGAGTGTTTGTTCTAGTGCCCATAGTGTCCTGATGTCACCACTTCACATGCCTGCCAGACTTGACGGGGACAGGGCTCCGTGGCTGTCGGAGTCACTTTGTGAAGGTCTGAACACTGTTAAGGAGAAAGCTGAGTGCTTACTTGCCCCTCTTAACAACAAAAAGATGTTTCTTGTGCCCGTTTTACTGTTGAAATATATGTTTTTCCTTTTTTAATTCAGTTTTTTGTTGTTATTATTTTGGGGTTTTTATTTTGTTTTTATTTTTTTAGCATGCATTGATGCTTCAGATTACCAGGTTGTCCAGGCAGTGACAGTGAACTGAGGGCGTGTAAGTGAGGTGCTGACCTGCAGACGGCTCCCCTAAAGGTAGGGTCACTTCATCTCTGCAGCAGCCAGGACAGAAAGAAAGACCTCAGAAAAAAGGAATTCTTGAAAAGACACTTGCCTAATAGTGTAATTTTTAAAATTTTGATGGCAAAATTTAAAATGTGTCATTGAATGGTGAAGCACTTTTTGTGTTGATGTAAAACATGCTAGAGCCAATCAGTGAGTGCTGAGGCCTGGTCCTGGGAGGGAAGGCTTCTGGAGACCACTGCTCCTCCTGACACTGGGAGGAGCTGGTGCATGTTGCCAAAGTCTACCAGCTTTGGGGAGCTTCAGGGTTCTTTTGGGGTTTGAGGAAATGAGGTGATTTTTGTTATTTTAGGATTCTTAAGCATCGGAACCAAAGGCCAAATAGTAAACAACCTTCACTTTTTAAAGTAAAATTAATTTTATTTGCAGAAAACACTTGTATGGTAGACTGTAAAAAACAACTTTATGACTATTTATACATACTATAGTGATTACCTCTTTGTCTTTAAATGGATAATTTTGAATAAGCCCAACCCAGATGAGGGCTATGAATTGGTCTTTCCTAAAAATCCAACAGATAATGCTGCTAGATGATTTTTTTTGCACTTTTTTTTCTTTTTCCTTTTTTTTTTTAAGAAAAAAAAAAAAGACAGGGTTTTTCTATGTAGTCCTGGCTGTCCTGGAACTCACTCTGTAGACCAGGCTGCCTCCAGTTCAGAAATCCACCTGCCTCTGCCTCCCAAGTGCTGGGACTAGAGGCGTGTGCTACAATGTCCAGCTACACCTCTTTTATTATTATTATTATTGGCATTTTAAAACCAGTATTTAAACTGAAGAGATTGTTCTCTTAACTTGATGAAGTTGAAAGTGACTGCTCTGTACATCATGACCTAACAATGTTGATGCTGTAAGTGAAAGTCCACCGTTTTCTCTCTGCTAAGTTCATGAGCGCAGCGGTCTCCCACTAGCCTTAGTCCAAGGTGTGGCTCTCTCTGGGTGCAGTATGCAGTCATGTGGAGCCTTGCTTTCTAGTGCTGGGGAACATGTCTAATTACTGGCTTCAATAAACATGAATCCAGACTGCTTACAGGTTTTGGTGACTTTGTTTTTGATAAATCATTCCACTAGGTATCTGTTGCCTTCTGATCATATGGGGGTATATGGGTATGTGGCAGTGTAGCGAAAAATGTGTACCTTGGGCTGGTGAGATGGCCCAGTGCCATAAAACTGCCACAAAGGGTGACCATCTGAGTTCAGTTCTCAGGACCTGTATGGTAGAAGGAGAAGATTGGCCAAGAACACACACAGTAAGATAAATGTACCTCTCTTACTTAAAATCACCAGAAATGGGGGAGGGGGCTTAAGAAATGTCTCAGTGGTTAAGTGCACTTACTGCTCCAGCAGCCTCCAGAGACCTGAGTTCATTTCCCAGAACTTCATCAGGCAGTTCACAACTGCTTGTAACTCCAGCTTGGGGGGATCTGACAGGTACCCGACACCCATACACAGAATCAGAAATGGTTTTTTATTTCCTTTTTTTTTTTTTTTTTTTTTTTTAATGGAGTCGAGTCTGCCACGTAGGTCTGTCTGGCCTGGCCTGGAGCTTTTTATCTACCAAGCTGACCTCAAACTTATGGCAATTCCCCTGCCTCTGCTTCCTAAATACTGGGCTTATAGCATGCCTAGCCAATAACCAGAAATTGTGATAAAAACATTTAAAGCTATGCTTTAGTGGTTGGCCATGCAGAGGTTTTGTGGCTTGCCATGTCTTGCTTTCATATTCTGAAGTACACTGAGTGATTTTTCATGTGGATAGTGTAGGAGTGTTGAGGATTCATAGAGAAACTTTAAAGTGATGTCATAAGCTTTTCACTGATTTATTTATTCAGGTTTAAAAAAAAAGATTTATTTTTGCCAGACAGTTATGGCACACACCTTTAATCACAGCACTTTTACTTGGGATCTCTGAATTTGAAGCCAACCTCGTCTATAGAACTAGTTCCAGGACAGCCAGGGCTACACAGAGAAACCTTGTCTCAAAAAAAAAACAAAAAAAAACCTTTTATGTATATGGGTGTTTGCCTATGTGTCTATCTGTGCACCTTATGTGTGCATGGTGCCTGAAAAGGCCAGAAGAGGTGTCAGATCTCAAGACTGGAGTTAAAGTTAGGTTGCATGCTGCCATATTGATACTGGGAATCAAGCCTAGGTTCTCTGGAAGAGTACCAGTGCTCTTAAGCTTGCTGAGCCATTTCTCTGGTCCCTCTTACTTACTATTTGAGATGGCCTCAGTTTGTGGTCCTGGCTGCCTTGAAACTCACAGATTGCTTGCCCCTGCGTGAGTGTTGGGATTAAAGGCACGCCCTGCCGTTCCTGGCCTCACCACTTTTAAAGAAAAGTTTTAGTTTTGTTTTGTGTGATTTGCTTGCATGTGTATATGTTTATCACCCGTGTCTTGGTGCCAACAGAGGCCAGATAAAGGGTATTGGATCCCCTAGAATTGGAGTTACCGCCAGTTGTGAGTTACCATGTGGATGTGAACCAAACCCTGGTTCTCTGAAATAGCAACAAGTACTTCTCACTGCTGAACAGTCTCCAGCCTCTCTTTAAGCAGGACACAAATGTGTGTAAGGAAGTTGGGTTTGGGTTGGAGCAATGGCTCATTTCTCAAGACCACACACTGACTTGGAAAGGATTGGAGTTTGACTCCCAGCATCCATCTCAAGGGCTCACCGTCGCCTGTAACCTCAGCTCTGGGGGACCCTGACACCTCCAGCTTTGTGGATACCTGCACTCACATTCACATAATGAAAATAAATGTTAGACCTGTTGGCTGTGGTGGTGATCACCTTTAATCCCAGCACTTCGGAGTCAGAGGCAGGCTGATCTCTTGAGTTCCAGGACAACTGGGGCAACAGTTACACAGAGAAATGCTGTCTCACTCACCCCACCCCCCACAATAAAATAAACATTAAAAGAGAATGTTGGGTTGTCTATATTGAAATACATGAATTCTGGAATTTTTTTTTTCAAGACAGGGTTTCTCTGTGTAACAGCCCTACTTGTCCTGGGACTAGCTCTGTAGACCAGGCTGGCCTCGAACTCACAGAGGCCTGCCTGTCCTTGCCTCCCAAGTGCTGGATTAAAAGTGTGCACCACCACTGCCTGGCGGAATTGTTGTTTCTTTAATTTTGGTTTTGTTTATTGAGATTTTGTTTTGTTTGTTTGCTTGTTTGGTAGCCCTGGTTGTCCTGAAACTAGCTCTTCTGATTAAGCTGGCCTCAAACTCACAGCAGGAGAGACATAAGCTTAATGCTTGCTGAAGATATAGAGGGAGATCAAGGCCAATATGGGCAATTTAGTGAGACCGTGTCTCAAAAATGTAAAAGGCAGAGAGATGGCTAAGTGGTTAAAAGTACTTGATGCTAGCTGAGCAGTGGTGGCGCACGCCTGTAGTCCCAGCACTCAGGAGGCTGTGAGTTCAAGACCAGCCTGGTCTACAGACAAGAGTTCAAAGCTACAGAGAAATCCTGTCTCAGGAAAAAAAAGGTTGCTTTTGCAAAGGATCTGGGTTCAGTTCCCAGCACCCACATGATATAGCCCTCTGTAACTCCAGTTTGAGGAGATTAAATGCTACCTCTTTGACCACCAGGGACTACATGATGCACATACATACCTGCAGGCAAAATATACACAAAATAAATCTTTAAAATATGTTTAATCAGGGGCTGGAGAGATGGCCCAGTGTTAGAGCACTGACTGCTCATCCAGAGGACCCAAGTTCAGTTCCAGCCTGCACATGGCAATTCATACCTGTCTTAACTAGTTTCATGAGATCTGGCACCTTCACACATACATGCAGGCACAACACTAAATGCACATAAAAGTAAATATGTCATCAGGGATATAACACAGTGGTGAACTTTTTGTCTGGCTTTTTCCCTGGGGTATTTAGTAGAACCTATATCTTGTGTAGAATGGAATTCCCATTCCTAAAAGACCAGAGTTTTGTAAAGCAAACACATGAAGCTTTTGGGAACAATGTAACAATTTAAAACTCCATTCTGGGACTGGAGAGGTGGTTCGGTGGTTAAGTGGTTAGGAGCACAGGCTGCTCTTCCAGAGGTCCTGAGTTCAATTCCCAGCAACCACATGGTGGCCCCCACCATCTATAATGTGATCTGGTTCCCTCTTCTGGCCTGCAGGTATACGTGTAGCCAGAACATTGTATATATCATAAATAAATAAAAATCTTAAAACAACTCCCACTCCTTTTTAAGGCAGTGGCCTCTTAAAGAGTTGGGGTGCCTCGGTGTGAGGCAACCTGTGTCACGTTAGTATGCCCTTGATATTTTAAACTCTTGTCACAATTCCACTGCGAGCTCATTCCTGACCTATTCAGACTCAGCTGACAAACACTAGCATGACATTTTAATTCTTAGGTGTTTATAGGAAATTAGAAATCGTTACAAATAAATAACTGTAATACTTTAAGTCCTGAGCAGAGAAAATCTGGTCAGTGTTGTTAAGGTATTTTAAAGACCGTTTTGTTCTTGAGAGAACATCTCTCTCCCAACACAAAAGGGATTAACAAACCCTAAGCAGCTCACTTAGGACAGCCCAGGAAGAAAGAGCTAGAGTTCTGGTGCAGGCTCTATCCCTAACTACCTACTTTGCCTGGACAGGTACTTTCTCATTTGCAGCTACTCAAGTCTACTCTTCCCTAAGTGTGTTCTCAAGGCATCAAACAGGTTTGGAGGACCCTGGTTCAACTGTATGAAACAGGTTTTTGTTTAGATTTGGTGTGTGGGTGACCAGGGAACGTGATTGTTCAGAACAGCCTAAGTGTAGTGTTTCCCCCCAACCCCAGGTCCCACAGAATGAGCTAACTGCTCCTAGAACATTTGCATGCAGGGTGCTAAGGCTCCAGCTAGGCCCGTGTTCCTGTGATGTTTGGAATGTGGACTGGCAATAGCACCGTCTGTGTCTCCCTTCCTTCCTGCCCTGCTTCCTTCCTTCTCCCTTCTCATCTGTGAATGTTAAGACAGCCTTGAGCAGGACTTGACTATAGTGCCCACCAATAGCTCTGCCCTAAGCACAGAGGAAAGTCAAGTAAACGTTTCCCTGCAGGTGGTGGCAGGCCTCGTGGGAAGCACCACCCAACACAGTCTCCTTTCACCTGCTCTGCCAGATGGTTCCCATTGCTCTCAGCCAGCCTGGGACTGCCTCAGAAAAGTGAAACTGGAGCGCACAGCTGCAGCCTTGACGCCGGGACCACCTCAGCTGGGGACCTAGACTTGAGTGGGAGTCCTGGCCCCAGAACTTGACAGTTGAGTGGTCTTAGGGAAGTCCCTCAACCTCCCCATGTCCCAGTGTCATTCTCCAAAAAAGAAAGAATCACCTGCTTCTCAGGGAGACCCCCAAGTCCCCTGAAGCCTGTGCCTAGCAGTGTAGCGTCCTGAAGCAACCAGCCCTGAATTGTGTGGCACGGACAGAACTTAGAACTTTGAAAGGGCTTAGAGATGGGGACAAAGAGCCAGGGAGGAAATTGCGGCCAAGGTCACACAGAAAGCAGGCTGGGGATGTGAACGAATCCCAGTGTCCCTGATGTGGCCTTCTCAGGCTGCATACTTTTGTCTCCAGGCTGGACAGTGTCAAGTACCAGGTCTTAAAACTCAAGAAATAAATTGCTAGTTCATACTGAGCAAGATAGCTATTTTAGGGCAGACAGGCTCTCAGCAAATCATAAATTCCATCACCTGGGCAACTGCCTGCGTTCATGGGCAAGGCAGTTCTTTGCCATCTGCATGCGTGGGCATCTGGATATGTGGATATATGTGTAGCCCTGGGCCTCCTCCCTGCCTCTCAGTAGCTATGGTCACCCTTCAAGGACCTGTGGCCATGGGTTGCTGATACTTAAGATGCTAGCAATGGGGAGTTGAACATGGAGCCCACCCAGTACAGACAGGGCTAGTATCCCTGGGACTACAGGTAAACACCATGATTTCTCTTAACTCCACATTCAAATGCCAGACTCTTCATAGGTCTCTCCCCACAACAGTTTGGTGCTAAGGCCTTTTGGTGACCAGAGCATGGGAGATGTCTACCTGTGGGTATAATGGGGAGCTCTGGAGACCTGGAGCAGGTGTTTGGGACTTCAGTAGGTGGAAAGACATTTCCTGTGTATGGGAGTGGAATAGCCTGGCATGGAGGGTTAGCCACTGCCGTAGGAAAAAAGCACTCTCCTGCAGGGCTTCAGAGCTGAAATGGGTGAGAAGTGCAAAGCCATAGAGGCTGTCCCGATTTAGGATTTGACAGAACGTAGTACCACTAAGGAGACCAGCCTTCAGGCATGCCTGAAGGGGATTATCTTAACTGGGTTAATTGAGATGGGATGACCCATACTAAATCTGTGCAGTCCTGTTCCCTGGGCTGGAGTTCTGAATTGCATAAAAAAGAGAAAGCTGGCCGGGCGGTGGTGGCACACGCCTTTAATCCCAGCACTCGGGAGGCAGAGGCAGGCGGATCTCTGAGTTCGAGGCCAGCCTGGTCTACAAGAGCTAGTTCCAGGACAGGCTCTAGAAACTACAGGGAAACCCTGTCTCGAAAAACCAAAAAAAAAAGAGAGAGAGAGAGAGAGAGAGAAAGCTGCCATGTGCCTTTAATTATACCACTCAGAAAGCAGAGGCAAGGAGATCTCTGAATTTGAGATTAGCTTGGTCTGCATAACAAGTTCTAGGTCAGCCAGGATTGCAAATTGAGAGACCTAGTCTCAAAAAGGGCAAGGAATATGGGTGGAAAAATGGCTCAGCAGTTAAGACTTTTCTAGAGGACCAGGCTTGATTCACAGCACCCATGGGGCAGCTCATAACCACCTGCAACTCTAATTCCAGGGGATCCAGTACCCTCTTCTGGCTTCTGTGGGCACAAGGCATGCATGTGGTTTGCTTACATACATGAAGCCAAAACACCCATGCACATGATGATGAAATATTTTTTTTAAAAAAAAAGAGCCGGGCGGTGATGCACACCTTTAATTCCAGCACTTGGGAGGCAGAGGCAAGTGGATCTCTGTGAGTTTGAGGCCAGCCTGCTCTACAAGAGCTAGTTCCAGGACAGGCCCAAAGCTACAGAGAAACCCTGTCTCAAAAAGAGGAGGAGGAGGAGGACAAGGAGGAGGACGAGGAGGGAAGAGGAAAGGAGGAGGAGGAGGAGGAAGAAGAAGAAGAAGAAGAAGAAGAAGAAGAAGAAGAAGAAGAAGAAGAAGAAGAAGAAGAAGAAGAAGAAAAGGAGAGAAAGAAAGGAAAAGGGCTGGAGAGATGACTCAGAGGTTAAAAACACTGGCTGCTCTTACAGAGGTCCTGAGTTCAATTCCCAGCAACCACACGATGATTTATAATCATCTATAATGAGATCTGGTGCCCTCTTCTGGCCTGCAGGGATACATGCAGACAGAACATAATAAATCTTTTGCAAAGAGGGGGGTGATAAAGCTGACCACTTGGAATCATCTTTATAAATCTTTTTTTTTTTTTTTTTTTGTATTTTTTCAAGACAGGGTTTCTCTGTAGCATTGGTGCCTGTCCTGGAACTAGCTCTTGTAGACCAGGCTGGCCTTGAACTCAGAGATCCGCCTGCCTCTGCCTCCCGAGTGCTGGGATTAAAGGCGTGTGCCACCACTGCCCGGCTTCATCTTTATATCTTGACTTGGACGCAACATGATTAGCTGTCACAAGCTCCTACTGCCAGGAATTCCTCACCATGATAGATAATACAGAGTGGGCTATCTACCCTTAAATATGAGTGGAAATAAACCCACTCTCCCTCAAGTCACTTTTGTGAGGGTATCCTTGTGGTTTCATTGCAGCCAGGTATGGGTGTGTGAACCAGAGAGGGTTGCACCAGCCATGTGACAGGATATCTATGGACACCTGTATAAAGATGAGGGTGGCAGTAAGGAGGGGAGAATACGGTATAAAGGGACCCTGGTCCAGTAAACACATGAAGAATGATCGGGCATTTCTCTCAGTGCCAGAGGAGGGGGTGTGGGATGGATAACCAAAAGAAGGCAAAGTGTAATGAACCTTGTGGTGTTGGATGGGAATATGAAGAGCCAATGTGAACTCAGTTTTCAGTACTTGGGCAGAAAGGCAATTAGATCCTGAGAGGGCCTGGAAGGAGCATCAGAGCCCATATGTACCCAGCAAGGCAGCTGTCTTACCATGCACAAGGCGCTGAGTTCCATTCCTAACACAAGGGAAAAGAAGGGAGGACAAAAGAGGAAGGAAGGAAATTCCATGTCCCTCCCCCCCAAGGGGGCAGTTGTAGTGGCCTTGGATGTCTACAGATTTTTGAGGCAGCTGATTCCTTTTGCCGCCTTAGCCCCCAGCGTTGTACTCTTGGGAGGTGCTGAGAATCTGCCCCTACAATGAGTCCTATGCAATGACAGTTTGAGAACCACTACATTCTAGAGAAAAAGACCCGCTAGGGTAGGAATCTCATCAGCTCGTCTCAAATCCTGTACTTATTCCAAACCAGGCAGGATGGTGCCTTCTCATCAAGGTGTAGCCAGTACCATGCCTGCCCATGCTCCCCGCCATGATGATAATGGACTGAATCTCTGAACTGCGAGTCACCACAATTAAGTGTTTCCTTTTTATTTTTAAATAATTATTTTTATTTTATATGCATTGATGTTTTGCTTACCTGTATGTCTGTGTGAGGGCATAGGCTCCCTAGAACTGAAATAAGAGCTGTGAGGTGCCATGTGGGTGCTGAACTTGGGTACTCTGCCATGTGGGAATTGAACTTAGGTCCTCTGGAAGAGCAGCCAGAGCCCTTAACCATTGAGCCATCTCTGCAGCCCCAAATGTTTCCTTTTTTAAGAGTTGCCATGGCCTTGGTGTGTCTTCACAACAATAGTAACTATTGTTGTATAATATAACTATTCCTACCCAGGAAGAGTGAGACAAAAAGACCCTTACACCCCAGTGACTGGCTTGGGGTGCATGAGTGTCCTACACCTTGCAGGCAACAGGAAGTTGACCTGCAGTCACTCTGAGGGGAGCTTGTGAGCAAAAGAGACCTCAAGCCCCACCCCCACAGTGATACACTCCCTCCAACAAGGCCACACCTCTTAATAGTGCCACTCCCTTTGGGGGCCATTTTCTTTCACACCACTGCAGCCTCCTTGTTCAGGAACATAGGGAGCACTACCATTAGTGACAGGGTTGGATACTGAGCAAAATCACAATGATTGCAGTTATTCCCTGTTCCTGGTTCATGCAGGAGCCTAGTGGTCCCAGCACATAGCCCAATGTCTGGCACATGGGGTGCGCCATCAGTAGATGCTGGGTTGTGGGTGTTGCCTACTGGTTTCCTCAATGGCTTCCTGAGGTTCACATGGCTTGATTAGTCACCATTTGGCCTAGCAGGATGCCAGTCCTGGGGATCAGTGAAGTCAGTTAGCATTTTTCCTTGTGGCCACACTTCTGGCCTTTGCCCAGAAGGAGGAGAAGAGGGGGAAGGCAACCAAGCGAATCCCTGCCAGCACCAAATGCCAGCAGAGTATGGAGGTGCCTGGGAACACAAAGAGTAGGGTCTCCCAAAGGTCAGATGCCCCTGGAGATCGATGAGAGGTGAGGTGCTCAATGGATTGGTTTAAGTTGTCTTTGGTCACAAAAATGTCAAACTGGAAAATCCCGGCAAGCACTATTTTTAGAGAAGACCCAGAAAGCATTTTTCTGGCTAAGGGGACAAGGTTTTTGTTTTTTTTTGTTTTTTTTAACAGAAACAGCAGTTAACTCTAACCCTTAAACCAACCACTTCTGCCTGGAATTCTCCAGACCCTAGCCCCTCCCCTGTCATGTGGGAATGCTGCTGGAGGAATGTGGTGCTGCCACAGAGGAGACTCGAATCTTTCGGATACGAGTCTTTGAAACATCAAATAGAAATTTTTCTCATCAGTTTGGTTCCTGCTAATGCTGGTAATTGTGTTTGGGGACTTTTCTTCTTTTTCTGGTGTTGGGAATCTACCCCAGAGCTTTACGTGTGCTAGGCAAGCATTCTGCCACCGAGACACATCTTCAGCTCCCAACGCTCAGTTACCCAGGCTGACTTTGAACTCTCTCTCTGTAGCCTAGGCGTGCCTCCAGCGCATCATCTTACTGTCCTGGCCTCCTAAGAAGATTACAGACGTGTGCTACTGACAGTTTAATGCTTTATTTATTTAGTTAGTTTTGTTTTGTTTTTCTGGATCAGGGTTTCTCTGTGTATCTCTGGCTGTTCTGGAACTCACTTTGTAGACCAGGTTGGCCTCGAACTCAGAGATCCTCCTGCTTCTGACTCCCAAGTGTTAGATTAAAGGTGTACAGTACCACCACCCGGTTTATTGATAATTTTTAAGGATTTATTTTCTAAATGATATGTGTGTGTTCCTGTGTGGGAGTATACACACTTGAGTGCAGATACCCTTTGGAGCTGGAGTTACAGTTAGTTGTGAGCCACTTGGCAAGGGTGATAAGAATCAGACCTGGGTCTTCTACAAAAGCACCATGTACTCCTAACTGATGACTAATCTCTCCAGCCCATGCTTTTCTTATCTAATGAGACAGAATCTTGTTATATGTTCCAAGCTGGTCTCAAACCCACAGTAATCCTCCTGCCTTAGCCTCACAAGTACTAGGATTATAGCTGTGCCTTGCCAGCTTTAATGATAATCTTTTATGAAAAAAATAAAAGATTTATGTTTGCCTGCCTGCATGTGTGTCTGTGCACCATATTTGTGCCTGGTGTCCTTGTAGGTCAGAAGAGGCATTGGATCCCTTGGAACTGCAATTGCAGAGAGGTGTGAGCCACCATGTGGGTGTCGGGAACTGAACCTGAGGCCTCTGCAGGAGTAGCCAGTGCTGAGCTGTTTCTCTAGGCCCTTTAATTATAATCTTAGCATTCTCATCTTATACTTTATGCTTGAAACCTACTTACAACTAGTCTGTATTTTCCTTCAGAGACTGAAGTGTCTCCGGGGCTCCTGCTGGTTATGGAATACATATGTTAAACATAGAAAGTGACACCAGCTAGCTCCTTGAAACCATCGAAAAACCTCTTCTACCTCCAGCACTCACAAGGATACAGTGGGGCATGGCCTGGGTGAGATAAAGTGGGAACCCCTCTCGCCTTGCTGTGGTCAGGTCCTTCCCCCACAGACAGGGTCCATTGGGACCAGAATCTGGGTAAATATTTGTGCCATGGAATTTGGAATCTAAACTTGTAGATTTGGTCATTTGAGGCAGAGGAGGCTGTGGATTCTGATGATCAGGAAAGTGTGTGTGTGTGTGTGTGTGTGTGTGTGTGTGTGGAGGGGGGTGTACAGTGAGGAATTCCCTGATTTGGAGGTAGCTGCCTTCGAAAGGATCCAAGTCCAGATCTAAATGAGAAGCAAATGGACTTGAGAGAATGCCAGGCTTGATCCAGGAGAACGTTGCTGATGTGAGGATGCTACAGAGCAAACGGTCACCCACCAGTCAGTTGAGTGAAGAGGAAAAGGCGAATGGCCAAGAGCTTGTTTGGGCTCTCACTGCCTAGTTGAGGAAGACTTGGCCCCTGGCACTTGTTAGGCCCAAGCATGTCTGCAGGAATGAACTCATTCTGTTCCATCCTGGCTATTCTGAGCAGTTCATTCTGTATCCACTGATAGACTACAGATAAGAGGCTGCCTTCTGGCAGGATCGCTCCCCCTCCCACAGCCTGAAATAAAGTAGCATCTGGCTTCTTCCTCAGCCTTGTCTGAGTCTGCACTAAGTTAGCCCCAGACTTGTGGATCAGTCCCTGCAGCAGGGTCCTATCCAAGTGCTGCCTGCTTCTCTAACAGGTACTGGCTTCGATTTGCCTCGAGCACTAGCCAACACGCAGAGGCACAGCTATTGCTAGGGACTCCTGATACACTACAATCCACCACTGAAGACAGGATCGTAATACCAGGTTTTGTCAACTATTTAAGGATCCATGTGGGATTCCCAAAAACACCCCTTGGAAGTCTGTGAACTTGTGTTAAAAATCAGAAGAGAAAAATTTGAGTCTCTCTCTGGAACTAAAAATAAACGTAGGCGAGTGTCCAGGAGCAGAGAACAGTTAATAAGTACTGGAAAAAAGCCTCTAATCTTGCCTCTGTTCCATCCATCTCTTGTATAGAAGCCAGAGAGAGTCCCAAGAGGCAGGCCACTGGGCTGCTTCAGTGCCAAACAGCCTTCCGCTTGGAGCCCATCCTCTGAAATGCTTCACAAGGTCCATGTGGCTTTTCAGCTTCTGGCCTCATCTGACCGTCCTCCACTTGAATTCTGCACTTGCTCCCTCCTCCTTTTTCTCTCTAAATTACATTTATTTTTATTTTTTAAAGAATTGTTTTATATACACAAGTGTTTGGTCTACATGTGTATCATGTGTATGCCTGGTGTTCATGTGCATGCCTGGTGTTCATGTGCATGTATATCATGTATGTGTATGCCTGGTGTTCATGTGCATGTGTATCATGTATGTGCATGCCTGGTTCTCATGTGTATGTGTATCAGCACACAACAGGTGCTCATGTGGATGAGTATCATGTTCATGTGTATATGTGTCATGTGCATGCCTGGTGCTCATAGAGGCCAGAAGAGGGTGTTGGATCCCTTGGAGCCAGAGTTGCAGATGGTTGTGAGCCACCATGTGGATGCTGAGAATCGAATCTGGGTTTCTCTGCAAGAGCAGACAGTGATCTCTTGACTGTTGAGCTTTTCTCTCCAGTCCTATCTATTTGTTGGTTTGTTTGTTTGCTTATGTGTTGGTCAAAGGACAACTTGCAGGAGTTGGCTCTTCTTCCACCATGTGAGTCCCAGGGGCGTCATATTTGGCAGCAAACACCCTCACTTGCTGGGTCATCTTGCCAGCCCTCTCTAGTTTTCTGTTTGCTTGTTTTTTGTTTTTTTGGTTTTTTTTTTAGACAGGATCTAACTATGTAGCCCTGGCTGGACTGAAACTTGCTATGTAGATCATTCTGGTTTGAACCCACAGATCTTTGTCTCTTGCCCCTAAATGCACACTCCTCCTATCTCTCTTTTTTGCAACAAGGTCTTGGACTGGTTCTGCCTTCCAGGTATTGGAATTGCAGGTGTGCTTCCCAACACCCCGCCTCTCCCCAGGCCATCTTCAGAGTACTGTGGTTTTATTCGTCCTTTGCCTGCATTGTTCTTTCTGTCAAATGCCTTTCCACCAACTTGCACCACCCCGGTGCTCATATTCAGATCTCAGCTGAAATTTGGACCAGGGCATGAAATCCTTTTGCTGGTGATCCATATAGCCTTGTGAGTACCCTCCTCTGCCCACATACCTTCAACACATACCCTCCTGGACTTACTAGCCACCGTAGCAGCTCTCCCTGTCCCTGTTGGCAAACATGTTGCTTTGTTTACCACCAATTCCCAGGGGTTTATTTTACTCTTCTGCAGTGTTGGGAATGGAACCTGGAGCCTTTGGCATCCTAGGCGAACACTCTACCACCGAGCTGCACTCCAGCCCTAAGATCCTTTTAAGCAATTGCTTTTAATTCAAAGTTATGTGTGCACATGGTAGAGAGTATGAAATAGCTCTATTAATACAAGGCCTGTCGCCAGCTACCTTTCCTGCTCCCTGGAGGCACCGCTCTTTACATTGTAACTGATGTGTCTGTTTGTTTCTTTGTCCAAGGGACTGGGAGTGGTCCATTTACTCTTCTGGGCACTGGGGGAAGGAGGGTTCTTCACATAAAACACACCCATGCCCTTCAGTTCTTGAAAAAGTAACTGAATGACCATTTTATGTTTCTTTTCCATCTTCATTTCCTCTGTTCTAAATTCATAGGCGTTTTTCTCTTGCACTATGTCTCTATGTCTTATTATTTAATATTCAAGAGTATGTATGTATGTGATACATATAAAACATAAATATAACATATATAAATATATTTATCTTCTTGCCCCTTTTAAGTGTGTCATTCAATGACATTAAGTACTTTGATACCATGTATGACCATCACCATTATGAGAAAGTTCTAGAAGTTTCTCATCACTCAGCTGGAAATTCCATACTTAATAAATAATTAGTCCCTACTGCCCTTGGCTCAGTCCCTTGAAAATATTAACCTGCTTTTTCTTCTTCTGGACTTGGTGTTAGTATTTAGGCATCTGTACTGGCATGCCCTTAAGGTCCTCTTCCTCAGCTGTACCCACTAAGAGGATCTCCTGTGTTCATTCGTGATGCCCCCCCCCCTTTTTGTTTTGTTTTTTTGAGATAGGGTTTCTCTGTGAAACAATCCTAGCTGTCCTGGAACTAGCTCTTTAGACCAGGCCGGCCTGGAACTCATGGAGATCTACCTGCCTCTGCTTCCCAAGTGCTGGTATTAAAGGCGTGCGCCATCACTGCCCGGTGCTGTGTTCTCTTTTAAAAGGTGAGCCTGCCCACCTCCCGTTTCTTTCTCTTTCACTCTCTCCCTCTCTCTTCCCCTTCTCTCTCCTCTTCCAGTAAACATCCCATGTGAGCCCTGTTGCATGGCATGACGTCTCTTCACAGCGTTTGTTTGTTTTTAATTACAACACTTGGCTATTCTGAATATTTCATATAAATAAAATAATGCAGTATGTGGTCTTTTGGGTCTAGCTTCTTTCACAATCACTTAGCATTTTTTTTCCTTTCAAGGCAGGGTTTCTCTGTGACTTTGGAGCCCATCCTGGAACTCACTCTGTAGACCAGGCTGGCTTGGAATTCAAAGATGTGCCAGTCTCTGCCTCCCGAGTGCTGGGATTAAAGGCATGGGCCACCACTGCCTGGCTTCACTTAGGATGTTTTTAAAGTTCAAGTTTTAGCATGTGTCAATGTGTCAGTGCCAGTGCACCATTTCTTTCTTTCTGCTTCTGCTTTGTTTTGTTTGTTTGTTTTGTTGAGACAGGGTCTCTCTAGGTGTTCCTAGCTGTCCTGGAACTCACTATATAAACCAGGTTGAGCTTGAACTCAGAGATGCTCCTGCCTCTGACTCCCAAGTGCTGGGATTAAAGGTATATACCACCATGCCTGGCTTTTTTATGGCTAGTTCTCTATCATGTAGCTATTTTTTTCATCAGTTGATCTGCTAATGGACATTGGGTTATGTTCACCTTCTATCTCTTGTAGATCGTGAACACTGTAAGTTTTGCTTTAGCACCTGCTGTTGATTGAAGTATATACTCGAGTGGAATTGCTACACTGGTGTGTGTGTGTGTGTACGTGTGTGTGTGTTTGTTGATGATGATGCTGTGTATATACTCAAATGATATGGCACATGTATGGAGCTCAGAGGACATTTTTCAGGAGTTGTTTCTCTACTTTTACACTATGGGACTCTGAGATCAAACTCAGTTCCTCAGGCTTGGCAGCAGGAGCTTTTGTGGGCTGAGCCATAACATTGACATTGGCCCTTTTTTCACTTTGGGGGAGTTTATTTGCCTGTTTAGTTTTGTTTTTTGAGACGGTGTCTCTCTGGCTGTCCTGGAATTTGCTATGTAGACAGGGTGGCTTTGAGCTCACAGAGACCCGAATGTCTTTGCCTCCTGAGTGCTGGGGTCAAAGATGTGTGCCACCACACCAGGATTTTACCTTTTTTATTTATTTTAATTTTTTTTGTGTCTGAGTGTTTCCCCCTCATATATGTATGTTCACCATGGTTCATCCCCGGTAACTGCAGTGATCGGAGAGGTTATCATATTCCCTAGAATATGTAGAGGTACAGATGGTTGGAGGCCACCCTGTGGGTGCTGGGAATCAAACTTGGGTCCTCTGGAAGAACAATAAGTGTCTTAACTGTGGTGCCATCTCTCCAGCCCCTGTCTTTTTTGGGGGGAGGATATGAATATATGTGTTTGTGCACATGAGTGCCTTGCCTCATGGAATTCAGAAGAGGGCACCAGATCCCCTAAAACTGAGGCTATAGGCATTCGTGAGCACCTCCCTACTATGTGGGTGCTAGGAACTGGACTTGGGTCCTTTTCAGGAATAATATTTATTCTTGACTGCTGAGCCATCTCTCCACCACATTTTGTCTGTTTTTGAAACAAGATCTCACTATTTCCCTAGGTTTGTCTTGAATTCATGTTCTTAAGAGATGCTTATGTCTCGGCTTCCCAAATAGCTGAGCCTACTCACGTGTCCCTGACTCCCATATGGAAATTCTGTGTAATTTTTTTTGAGAATTGCTAATCTGTTCAGTACAGTGGCTGTATCATTTTATATTCCTGCCAGCAATATGTGGAGTTCCAAGTTTTCATAACCTCATCAACATTGGTAGTTTCTTCCTTCCTTCCTTCCTTCCTTCCTTCCTTCCTTCCTTCCTTCCTTCCTTTCTCCTTCCTTCCTTCCTTCCTTCCTTCCTTCCTTCCTTCCTTCCTTCCTTTCTTCTTCCTTCCTTCCTTCCTTCCTTCTCTCTCTCTCTCTCTCTCTCTCTCTCTCTCTCTCTCTCTCTCTCTCGTCTCTCTGTCTGTCTCTGTCTCTGTCTCTCTCTCCTCCCCCCTTTCTTTTTGGCAAGGTAGAACTCACTATGTAGCTGAGGCTGGTTCAGGACCTCATGGCCATGCTCCAGTCTCAGCCTGAGTGCTTGGACTGTGTATAGGTGTGAGCTTTACCCAGCTCTGCTTTTCGTTGTTTTGCTATTCTATCAAGTGTGAAATGGTTTTGATTTGCATTTTCATAAGTAATGACATTGAGCATCTTTTCCTATGTTTGTCCAAGAGGGTTTTTTCCTCTTAAAACTCTGTTTTGGGGATTGGAGATATGACTCAGTGGTTAAGAGCACTGGCTGCTCTTCCAGAGGTTGTGAGTTCAATTTCCAGCAACCACATTGTTGGCTCACAACCATCTGTAATGAGATCTGACACCCTCTTCAAGCCTGCAGGCATACATGGAAGCAGAATGTTGTATACACAATAAATAAATAAATCTTTAAAAAAAGAATAAATAATTTTTAAAAACCTCTGTTTTGTAGTCTATCTTTTCCTTCCTTTCTTTCATCTTTAGACTCCCCTTCCTCAGCCTCCTTTGTGCTTAGAACTATAAGCGTTTGTCATCATGCTCTGCTTGGCACTATCTTCATTTAAATTTTGTTTTTGTTTTTATCTTTTGGTTTTCCAAGACAGGGGTTCTCTGTGTAATAGCCCTGGCTGTCCTGGAACTCACTTTGTAGACCAGCCTGGCCTTGAACTCCCGAGTGCTGGGATTAAAGGTGTGCACCACCATTGCCTGGCTTTAAAGTTATTGTATTCCCATCCCTTCTGGTTTAGAGCTCACTAAGTATCCCATATTAACTGCAAAAAAGTAACCTCCTGAGTGTAGGGATAACAGGTATAAGCCACTACCACACCCAAATTCATTTGTTTTTGTTTTTGTGATAGGCCCTAATCTGTAGACCTGACTGCCCTAAATCTAACTCTGAAGACCAGACTGACCTTAAACCAACAGTTCTCAGCCACGGGTCGAGACCCTCTTGGAGGGTTTCATATTAGATATCCTGCGAATTAAGAATTTATATTACCATCATAACTAGCAAAATTGTGAAGTAGCAACAAAATAATCTGTGGGTGGGGGTCACCACAATATGAGGAATTGTATTAAAGGGCTGCAGCAGCAGGAAGGCTGAGAACCACTGCTTTAAGGCTTAAACTGAGTCAATCATCCTGCCTGTGCATCCTAAATAAGGAATTATAGGCATGCATAACCACACCAGTGTCTAAACCTTTTTTTAAAATATAATTTATTTAACTTTATTTTATGTGGATTGGTGTGAAGGTATCAGATCCCCAGAAACTGGAGTTACAGACAGTTGTTAGCTGTCATGTGGGTGCTGGGAATTGAACCCTAGAAGAACAGACAGTGCTCCTAACCGCTGAGCCATCTCTCCAGCCCCCTAAATCTTATTATTACATATCTTCCTTGCAAATAATTATGATACGTATATATTTGCAAATATACAAATACGATATATTTATAAGATGATATACATAGGCCTTAATAACTTATTTTTTTTTTGCAGACATCAGTTCATTGCTTAGTCCAAACACACATGGAAGCAGGTAATGACTGTTGTCCATGTCTTCTTGCTTCCTTCTTCCCAGGGGATTTTCCTTGTTTCGACCTATATTACATGACTGGTGTTCCTTAAACACTCAATGGCCTTAAGTCATCCTACTTCAAAGCTGATTGGCCCTCCAGAGCTCATTTGGAGGTCTGTGGCTTAGGTAATATTTCTAAGCTGTTGACTCGGTGGCACGGAGAACTGGCCAGCTGTACCTGGAGGAAACTTGTCAGTCTATAGGTCCTTTGTCCTTGCTGCCTAAGCTGTCCAGTTGAGGTCTTGGCTTTTTGATCTCTTGGGAAAGAAGCCCGAGAATCTCTACTTTTAATAAGCAAACTTTCGCTTAGTTCATTCCATTTTTTAGTAAAGTGCCCTGCCTTGCCTGTTATCGTGCCTAGTTAACTCTGTTTAAGAGATTCCTACTCCCAACCCCAGAGATGGCAACGTGGGCAGAGTGCTTGCCATGCTAGTCTGATGGCCTGAATTGGAGTTGGAAAGGTAGAAAGTCACTCCTGAGGCTGATCTGCGTGCTTGTGTTGTGGACTATGTGCCTGCACCTCACACATGTCTTCTGAATAAGTGAATTTTGTTTTTTGTTTGTTTGTTTGTTTTGCTTTGTTTGTTTTTTTTTGTTTTTGGAGACAGGGTTTCTCTGTGTAGCCCTGGCTCTCCTATAACTCACTCTGTAGGCCAGGGTGGTCTAGAACTCACATAGATCCACCTACCTCTGCCTTCCTAGTACTGGGATTAAAGGCGTGAGGCACTACTGCCCAAGTTTTTTTCTTTTTTTTTTCTTTTATTAAAGAGACACTCTTGGACCTCTTTTACCTGGACCCACCATCGTGGGCCACATTCCCACCAAAACTGTGACGAAAGTGGTAGAGCTTACTGAGAAGTGCTCCACATGCCAGTAGTGATTTTCACACCAAGTGCGTGTGCACAGATCACCACTGTTCCCTGCAAGAAGCTGCACAAGAGGCTATCGATTATGCCATGCATGCGCAGACTCAGAGAGGCCCTGTAGGGGTCCCTCCATCGAGTTGCAGGAGCAGAGAGAATGGAGAGAATTCTGTCCTTGAGACCTCAGACCCACATTGTGGATGTAGACCCTGACGCTGGGGAAAGGCTGACAATTCTGGACCTTGGGAGGCCCTCCAATGTGCAGGCCATTCAGCTTGCAGTGGGAATGAATGTGAAAATAACATGCGGAGCATCTGAATCTTTTCTGATGTGCTGCAATATTTTCGATAAGCTTGGGGATAGAGTTCTTGTGCACGAATGTATATACATGCATGTGTGTGTGTGTGCGCGCACACACACACTGAGAGACCACACACACTGAGAGACCTCAGCTCTTCTTGAGGCCTGGGGTATGTGTGGGGATCCAGGGATCCTTTTGTACTTCTTCAAAGCTTTCAATGGATCATCTTGTTTTGTGCCTGCCGTCACCCCTGCCTGTAGATGTTTTCTGGTGCTCCTGAGCCCTTTGCTCTGATATGTAACCTCGGTGGCCTTTCGGCCTTTCGCACTGCCAGCTTGGAGCTCTGTTCTCTTAGATGTGCTGCATCACTTACTGCTTGCGTATTTGTTTTTCAGCTTCCAGTCTTTTGTCGTCAGTGTCTCCTTCCCCATTCTTTGTCTCTTGTGGTTTTATGCCCTTTGCAAAGGAGATCCCTGTAGCTGTCATTTCAGTAGGATTTTTAAGACAGAGTAGAGTTTGCCTTCAAATTAAAAAAAGCTATCACATGTATTCTTGGGATGGTAGGACTCCGGTGCATGCTTTTGGAGGTCAGAGGACAACTTGCAAAAATTGGTTTTCTCCTTCACCATGTGGGTCACAGGAACTAAACAAAAGTGGTCAGGATCGGTGGCAGGCACCTTCATCCACTGAGCCTTCTCAATGTCCCTGTCCTCAGTTCTTAGCATATTGCTTAGCTTACAGTAAGTCCCGTCTCCCCCACCCCGTCCCCAAGTATTTGGGAAGCCAAGTAATTTCAGTATTTCACCTTTGGAAAAAATTAGAACCTGTGTTCTACTCAAGATTGCTTATGTGCTATTGGACAAGCCACTCCTGCTCCGGCACTTGTCTCTGCTTGTGTGAAATAGTAATAACACCTCATCCAAGTGCCTTCCCCAGGGCCCAGAGCAGAGGAGGCAGAGTGCTGGAAGGTTCAGTGTCAAAGTGACAATTCTTAGAAAGTCAGTGTTTTACTTAAGCTTAAAATTAGTCTTCACACGTGAATGACAAATTGGCCTATAATTAATGCCTCCAGGGCAAAATTGACGTTTCCCCTAGCTTGTCGCTTAGAGGTAGCAAAACCCTTCTCAGCCAAGAAAGGAAACTAGTATTAGTCGCTAAGGGCCTACTGTGTGCTCCAGAACCTAAACTGACATGGGTTGTGTGGATTCTGCAGGCTCCATAGCCCGGGCTTCTCACCCCTGCATACTGTACTTCTGGCACAGAATTAGCTTGTCTCTGGGTGCCCAGTGTGGGAACTCACACACTTATTCCTTATTGCGTGTCACACAGTGGCAGTCCGGTCCAGCTTGGACCGGGCACTGTGCCTGGTACTGGGAGGAGACATAGTTGATCTTTACTACATTTACTTATTTAGTGTGTGTAGTGGGGGTGGTGTGGGGTGGGGGTGGGGGCGTGCATGTGGAGATTAGGAGCCAGCTTGAGAGACTAAATTCTTTGCCCTCACCATGTGGGTCCCCGGGATTAAACTTGAGTTATTAAGCTTGGTGGCAAGTCTTTTTTACCCATCGAGCCATCCACCAAAGGTATTTTTATGTGGATGTGTGACTGTGTGTGGGGGTGGGGAGGGAGGGTATGTGCATGTAAATGCAGGTGCCTGTCGAGGCCAGAAGAGGGGGTCAGACACTCTTGTGAGCCACAGGAGCGCCCATAACCTCCTTACTGTCTCTCCAGTCCCAAGCATAGTTTTCACAGGGAAGTCCCCCAAAATACCGGCAGAAGATCCTACTTTCTCTGAAGCTGATTCTGAGGCTGCGGACGGAGGACGCAGCTCCGCAGCTCCTTGGTCAAACTCCATCCTCTCCACACTTTTTCCCTCTTTTGCTCCATCGGTCCTCTCCTAGCCAGGGCAGCTGGTGACCGCCGGAGTCCAGGCTGGATGCCCAGCAGGTGAGGGCGTGGTGGGGGCGTGACCAAGGCCCATCGGCCCCGCCCCAGCCTGCGACGCCCCTCCTCTCCTGGACGACCCCCGCCCCCAGCCCTCAGCGCCCCGCCCCTCCCCGCGCCGGCCGCAGTCTCCACCCCCTCCGGGCCGGCGCGCGGCTCCCGCCTCCTTCCCTCAGCGCCCGCTCCCGTCTCCCTCCTTTTCCGCTGCCGAGGCGGCGGGAGCCGAGCCCCAGCGGACCGAGCCGCGGCCGCAGAGGGCGGCGGGTGCAAAGGCGGCGGCGGGGTGGTCAGGCGACGGCGATGCGGCGGCCGCGCTGAATCCGCCCGCTCCTGGCGCTGGGGGAACCGGCCGCGCTGGGCGGCAGCATGCGGGGCGGCGAGGAGCTGGACGGCTTCGAGGGCGAGGCCTCGAGCACCTCCATGATCTCGGGCGCCAGCAGCCCGTACCAGCCCACCACCGAACCGGTGAGCCAGCGCCGCGGGCTGGCCGGCTTGCGCTGCGACTCCGACTACCTGCGCGGTGCGTTCGGCCGCCTCAAGGTCGCCCAAGTGGTAGGTGTCAGGCGGGGCTCCAGGTACGGGCGGGCGGGTCGGCGGCCTAGCCCGCGCCTTCCTTCCCCGCACCCGGCCGCGGGGGGCAGGCCCGGTGGGCCCGAGCCAAGTTCGAGCTGCGCGGCCCCCGCTCCGCGCACCCCACTCTCCAAGGTCCTCGGGCTGCGGTTCCTGCTGCTCTGGGGACCGCGCCCTCGGCAGGAGCCTGCCTTCTGCAGCTCCAAAGCCTCAGGGATTCCTGGTGTCTGCACACCTGCACCGGGGCCTACCTGTGCCCTCCCGGCTTCATCCGCGAGCTTGGAGCGCGGAGCCGGTTGCGAGGGCCGTGCCATCCCCTGGCTACTACTGTGCTTAGCAACTTGTGGCAGGTTTTCCGGTTCGTGTAACCCCAGACGGTTCTCTGCTAACAGAGAGGCCGGGGGTTGTGGCATGGTTTCCTCCCTGGCGCCTAGCGGGGTGCCCAGCAGATGGTGGACGCTCAATAAATATTTGTTGAATGGAGGCATGTAGCCCAGATGCAGTGGGGGAGTCCAGATCTACCCATAAAGCCTCCAGTCTTTACTGCGGACGTTTGATCCCTCCTTAGCATCCCGTAGTCCTCCACTCAGCACTGGCTGGGACTGCCCAATTGGTACCCAGAGTTAAGTCACTCTGGTAGGGCGGCCAGTATGGGAGGTGACAGGAGGAACTTGCAGTTGTACTTAGGCATTCTAGAGCACATTTCTCAGAGTCCTCTTATTTTTATTTTATTTTATTTTAGCCTCCAGAGTGTTTGATTCAGGGGCTTGTGGGTTTTGTTTCTGTTTTGTGGTTTTGTAGCAGGTCTGTCTGGGTTTTGGTTTATCTCTGTTGTGGACAGGTTACGGTCCGGGTTAGAAAAACCTCGCTCCCCCTCCTACTCACTGTCACTTTTAGCCTTCCACCGAGGCCTCGAAACTTTATAGACTTCTCCGCCAGAGAAGCCATTTGCACGGAGCTGTATATGCGTGCATTTTCTTTCAGTATCCTGTTGTGCTTAGCTGAGTGTATGTGTTCGCCTTTTTTTTTGGGCGGGGGGAGAAATATCATGCGTGGCCACCGTTTAAATAAAGGTCCCAGTGTTTGTAGGTTGTAGAATCGTGGAGGGTTTTCTCTCATCTGTATGGAAGGCTCGGTCTTCTGATCCATAGTTTTGAAGGGCTTTAGTGAGAAATAAGCGGAACAAATTATCTATCTTTAAATTTTAAACCAATTTTAATCCAGTAATCTGGAATGTTCTCGAGGATTTATTGCTTTTGTGCTAGGTTTTGCTGTTAGCAAAGAGAATATAGGTGTGGGGGTGTATGGAATCCTGTTCTAAAAGAGGCACCTAAGTTAGCCAATGGTTGCCTACGGTACAGATCATCAGAAGCGAGAAAAAGAGGGCAGGGCTGCACTTGGAGCCAGGTGGACTGCAGGGCCTAGTCAAGGGCCGTGCTGATTTACTCACTAGGCCTTTGAAAGTAAATAGAGCTTGCCCCGTGAACTCTCAACTTGTCTTTCAGAATGGAGATGGAGTGGTTTGCACTGAACCTTGGTTATCAGTTTACTGCCGGACTTTGCTATCTCTGTGAGCAGGAGCTGGAGCTGGTGGCATTTACCCCTTTGGAAAGGCGTGGTTGTGTGGTAGGATTTTCTTTTCTTGTGGAAGGACATTAGGGCCCAGCCTTTGAAATCTCTAACTGCTCTGTCTGCTCTGCAGATTCTGCGTGGTCAAGAAAGGCCGCTTGAATGATGTGTCAGTTTGATGGTCTTATGCCCTTGGCTTCTCAGCCTTGGTAAACGTTAGGGCTTTCAGGGTGATCCACCTTGCCTCAGAATAAAATAAACAAACAAAACAAAATAAAATTAAAAAAAACTCCAAGGAATTAGATTTTAAATGTAAACTGGAAAAACAAACAAGAAAGTACTAATTTTTTTTTTTTTTTTTAAATTTTTTTTTTGTTTTTCGAGACAGGGTTTCCCTGCAGTTTGTAGAGCCTGTTCTGGAGCTAGCTCTTGTAGACCAGGCTGGTCTCGAACTCACAGAGATCCGCCTGCCTCTGCCTCCCTAGTGCTGGGATTAAAGGCGTCCGCCACCACCGCCCGGCAAGAAAGTACTAATTCTTTACTTCAGTAAAATTTGGCTTTTAAAAGTCTTAGTATATTGCCAGGCATGATGGCACATACTTTTAATCCTGGCAAAGGCAGACAGAGCTCTGTGAGTTCAAGTTCAAGGCCAGCGTGGTCTACAAAGTGAGTTCCAGGACAGCTAGGGGCTACACAGAGAAACCCGTCTTGAAAAAGAAAAAAAGAAAAAGTCTTTATAAACATTGTGATGTGAGGCCTAAGGAAACCTGTAGATACCTGCTTTTCCAACATGGGGTCCAGCGTTTCTACTACCCTAGGCCTCTGCAGCATCAGCCAATTCAGACCTTCTGAAACTTAATTTTTAACAAGATTCCCCAGATGATCTTGCATATATTATTTTAGTATTAGAAACCTCACGCAGGAGGAGACTTGGGTTTAGTTGCTAGCACTTGCGTCTGGTGACTCTTGTCTAGAGCTGCTTGTACCTGTAGCTCTAGGGGATCCCATGCCATTCCCTGGCCTCATTGCCACACAGGTGGCAATATACTCAGGCTGACACTCATACACATAAGTACACATTTTAAAATCTGTTTTTAAAAACGTTGGAAGCCATTAGATGGGTGGTGGCTGTTGTGTCTGTCCTAACCAGAAGGCTGCTTCCCCTTTAAGAGAGAGAGAATAAACTTTACCTTTACCTCGGATCTTTGATCTTGAAATCTCTAAGCCCCGCCCCACCCCTTTCCTCGGTAATAATACTGTGCGAGAAAATGACACTGAGCATTTGAGGAATTGTAAGGATTAAGGAGTTAAAGTAACCTAAGGTGCTTTCTTAGGTGACTCAGAGGCAAATCTGAACATTTGCATTTCAGGGTTGGGCGCTATAAAGTCTCTTACCTGCTGGGCAACCTTGTCCGTGTGTACCCTCAAGCCTGTGCGTACAGTCAGTGATTGTTTTATTGTTCTCTGGAGACCTGCGGGTTGTGATGGTAAAACAGACGAAACCAAACCTGGATTCTCAATAAAGCCCAGTGGGAACATAAAGAAACTACATGTAGCATTAAACAGCTACATTTACACAGCTTCACCTGTGATAAACACTGGCTGTAGCTACTGTGTAGAGCTTATCAGTCCCAGATCCCACAGTTATGCTAGAAGGTCTGGGCCAGTTGAAGTTTAATTGGGACAGACTTGGTTGTCTTCTTTTTTGGAGAATTGGTGTACTCACTTGTACGTTTAATCCTTAGCGCCCATCGAAAAAGCTGAATATGGCGGTTTGTGCTTGTAAATCTAGCATTGGGGAGGCAGAGACAGGCAAATCTCTGGAACTTGCTGGCAAGATCCAGTTCTTGGTGAACATCCGTGTGGTCAGAGGATGACTCTGTGAGCTGGTTCTCTCCTCTACCTTTGTGTGGGCTCCAGGGATGGGATGAAGGTCGTCGGGTGACATCTCACAACCCCAAGTTCACCCTTTCTGGTGAATGTTGTCAACAAACTTAAAAGAAAAGGGAGCTTCATCCTGGAAAAGACGGACTTTGAAAACGCTGTAGCTAACTTCCCACTTAACGGAAAGGAATAAATGCTTTTCCCAAGACGGCAGCCAGGCAGTGTGCTTCATTCATATTCAACAGGATTCAGAAGCTCTGACTGCTACAGAGATGGATAGGTGGATGGATAATTATCTGGCAATATGTAGAAAAGCTAGAATTAGTGAGTAAATTAGCAGGGTTATCAGATATAAAATCAACATGTAAAAATAACCATACTTCTGTATTCTAGCAATAAATTATTGGAATTGAAAATTTTAAAAAGCCTGGTGTGGTGACTCACACCTGTAAGTAATCCCAGTGTGTGGAGGCTGAGGTGGAAATATCTCCATGAATTTGATGCTAGTCCGTGCTGAAGAGTGAAACTGTCTCACCAAAAGAGAAAAGAAATAGCAAAACAGTTGCTAACAGCTGGCGGTGGAGGCGCACATCTTTAATCCCAGCACTTGGGAGGCAAAGGCAGGCGGATCTCCGTGAAACCTATCTTGAAAACAATGACATCTTGAAATTTGCAGGCAGTTGGATGGATCTAGAAAACATCATATTGAGTGAGGTAACCCAGACCCAGAAAGAACAAATATCATATGTACACACTCATAAGTAGCTTTTAGACATAAAGCAAAGAAAACCAGCCTACAATTCACAAACCCAGAGAACCTAGATAACAGTGAGGACCCTAAGATCTAATATACATGGGAAGTAGAAAAAGACAAGATCTCCTGAGTAAATTGGGAGCATGAGGACCATGGGAGAGGGTAGAAGGGAGGGGAGCAGAGAAAAATGTATAGCTCAATAAAATCAATTAAAAAAAAAAAAAGAAACCTAGGGCTGGAGATATGGCTCAGCGGTTAAGAGCACTGATTGCTCTTCCAGAGGACCCGGGTTCAATTCCTAGCAACCACATGGCAGCTCACAACTGTATGAAAATGCAGTTCCACAAGATCTGACACCTTCACACCAATACACATAAAATAAAGTTAAATAAATCATTTAAAAAATTAAAAAAAGAAACCTATCTCAAAAAAATCAAAAAACAAAAAACAAACCAGTTGCTAACTCTGAAAAGAAGGAAATACTTAGCTGGGAAGCTGACGGTGTGGCTCTCCATCCACTCTTAAACTACAAATCTCTGGAGAAAGAAATTGTAGTAGGTGACTGAACAAATGGACAGACATACTGCATCATGGACAGGAGAGCTGTTGTCTTCATGCATACCAAAAAGCCAGCAAGGGTTTCTCTGTGTAGCTCTGGCTGTCCTGGAACTCACTCTGGAGACCAGGCTGGCCTCAAAACCAGAGATCCACCTGCCTCTGCCTCCTGTATTCTGAGATTAAAGGTGGGTGCCACCACCTCCCAACTCAGCAAGATTATTTTGTATGGGGAAAAGCTGAATCTAAAATTGTAGAAAGTCAGCGTGGCTCCAGGGTGGTGATGGGCAGAGGTGTGTATGTCTTGGGTGGGGTGGGAGGGAGTTTCCTTAGGAATGGACTTTGTGTCTTTTATCATGCCTGAGAATCTAAAAAGTTGCTTTTCACGCCTGGCCACTGTAAATTTGCAAAGCCCTAGGCTCACTGTCACTCCTGTTCCAAACCACTGAAGCCTGTTGGCACTTGCTGTGGTCTGAATGCTGTACCCCAGCCCTAGTTCATATACTGGAATCCTATACCTAATGAGATTGTTAAGAAGTGGAGCCAGCCTTAGCAGGGTGAGGTGGTATTTACTTAATCTTAGCACTGGGAGGTTGAGGCAAGAGGAAAAGGAATTTGAGGATAGCCTGGGCTTTAAAAAAAAAAAAGGTTTGGGAAGCCTTGAGAGCTTAGTCCTTAGGAATAGTGTTAGTCTGCTGTAAGAAAGGTCAAAGGTTGCCTCCTCCATTATATGTGGGTGCATACAGGGTGCCATCTGTAAGAATTAGGCTCTCACTGGAAACAAAATCCACCAAAACCTTGATCTTGGACTTTGCTGCTTCCTGAGCAGTAAGCAATACATTTTTTATTGTTTATATTGTAGCCAGAATAGATTACTTGGTTATAGTGGTGTGATTAGACCAAGACAACAGCTTATCTCTGATCTTTCTCTGAGTTAGAAAAGTGGGTGGCTGAGACCTTGAGTGGCAGGGAGATTTTTTTCTCTATATATCTCCCTGTTCCTTTTGAATTTTATACTACATGCAAGTATTTTCTCTTAAAAACTACTGATGTTTTTGTGTGTATATATATATACGTGTATATATATATATACATATATATATATGTATAATATCTTCATATGTATATGGAGATTGCTCAGTCAGCAAAGAGCTTGAGTTTGAGGTTCCCCAGAAACTACTTAAAAAAGGAAAACAAAAAAACCAAAAACCTGGGTGTGGTGGTGTGCATTGGTAGTCCCAGCATTTAGGAGGTGTCTCATCCTTGGGGATCCCTGACTAGCCAGCCTAATCTGCAGGTTTCAGGACAATAAGAGATCCTGTCTCAGATGTCTTCTGCACACAAATGCACACATCTGCACACACACGCTGCTGTCTGCATACACCTCCATATAAATATTTAAAAATATTTTTTAAATAATTGCTACCAGCTCCACCTTAGTGCACATTAATTTTAAAGCTAATGAATCAGCTATAATCTGCAATTTTCCCTTTACTGTCCATTATAATTTGGAGGCCTTTGGGGAGAATGACTTAGATAATAAATACTGAACACTTGAACAAACTTGAAGCTTACATTTTTTTCAATACATTTTCCTGCAAGGCATAGTGTAGCACACCTTTAATCCTAGCATTCAGAAGGCAGAAGCAGGCAGATCTCTGAGTTTGAGGCCAGCCTGGTCTACATATCATGTTCTAGGCTGGCCAGGGCTACCGCAACAAAATACATTTTTCCATAAAAAACAAGCATTCTATATTTGTAGCTGATACCACTTAAGTTAATGGGAAACTTCTATTTGAAAGGAATCATCTTTAATAAATATAGTTAATTAAACTGTAGCTTTATTTTAGTGATTTGTTCTGCTTTGGTGCCAGGGCTAAAGGTATTCACCACCATGCCCAGCAAATGTTGTTATTTTAAAGGAAGTTGAAAAAATATCATCCTAGTATGACAGACTTAAATGGGCAGATTCTTGGAAATTTTGATCTTGTGTGTGCACTTGAACGTGTGCATGTGTGTGTGCTGCGTGCACGTGTGTATGCATGTAGATGCCAGAGTCTGATCACTGACTATCTTGTGTATTGAGGCAGGGTCTCTCACTGAACCTCGACTCAACAGTGTGGCTAGTCTAGTTAGAGAGTTTGCTCTGGGATCTCCTCTCCTCTTAGTGTGGGGATCACAGGTGGATGGCCCCGCCTGCCTGGCATTTACGTGGCCGGCAAGCGTCCCGTCGGAGCCACACCACTGCTCTCGCTGGCATTGGCCTGCTAAGGAGCCACACTCTGGCCCTCGCTTGTGTGGCCAGTGTTCTACCCACTGAACCATCTTCCCCGTTCTGGAATTTCTGTTTTGAAAGGCTGTATAAGCACCTCTGTACAAAGCCCGTAGTTCTGGGTTCTAGGTTTTTTGTCGTTGTTTGCTTGTTAGTATGACCACATCAGTAAATGTCCTCACGAGTAGCCTAGATGCTGCTTCTGAATTGTTACTGGTTTTTGTTGTTAAATATCCAGGGGTGCACTTGGAATAACAATCCTTTTACATTGCTAAACATCACACACACACACACACACACACACACACTCGTTTAACACCTCCCATAACTTATGCAAGGTGTCTGTATGTCCCTGGTCTCCAGTACAGAGACTGGCAGCTGTGAGCTCATTAAGTCCTTATGGCATCCCTCAGGTTACCAGGCCCAGTCCTGACAGCCCTAGAGGAACTGTGTTCCTGATGAAAAATCAGGACATATTGACAATTCTCAGAGTCCCAGAAGGAGAAACAGGGTGGAGTTTGCATGCATCTTCCTGAGTCCCAGGTGTCGTGGCTTTCATTCAATGCCAGAGTGTGGCAAGATGGAGTCTGGCGGGAAGTGTTTGGATCCTGGATGCAGAACACTGTGAATGGCGATTGCTTCTTTCCTGTAAGTTCTCTGCTCAAGGACTGGATCAGTTTCTATGAGAATGGGTTGTTACAAAGACAGGTTGCCACCCGCCCCTCTGGCATGTTCTCCTGCCTACACAAGCCTGCTTACCCCCTCTTCTTCCTACCAGGACTGTAGCATGAGGCTCTCACCAATGAAGAATTGAAGTCAGAAGTGGGGGAGGGATGAGCACTAATTACATTTCAAGTCTAGCATAATATAAACCAAAGCATAATACGGTACATTCTTTCCTTTGACTGGAGTTTTTCTAATACTGGTTATTTTGTGTTGATCAAGAGCCTTGCTTACCTTCTTGTTGACTTGGAGATGCTGGGGGTGGAACTCGGGGCCTCAAGTGGGCTGGGTGAGCACTGTACCAATGAGCTATATATTCCTGTCCTTAGCTAGCATGTTGGTTAGCATTCTCCTGCCTTAGTCTTGGCACTTGGGTTTATTCCTCTGCCCTTATTCCCTTTGTGAAAAATGCCCTCTTGGCTCCGTTCTGTAGGTTATTGCTTGAGAGCCCTTCTCTTCCCCCAGTCCCTGGAGGACAGCCCCACTTGGTGTCCCCATCATTCTGCTTAAATCTTTGTCAGCCCCGGGGGGATAAGTTTTTGTTTTAGGTTTTTCACTGTTTCCCCGGTGCCTGGTGCATCACGAGGCACTGGATGAGCAGGTGACTATTGTGTGAGGAAAGAGGAGAAATATGGATTGTCACTCAGCAGAGTTTATAAGGTCAAGGTACTTAAAAATAAGGAACTTATAAGGGAAGGTTATTGTATATTTATAAATAAGCTGCCAGGATCTGCTTTGAGTGGAGACTATTGGGGAGGAAGTATGGAGATAAAATGGCACTGTGATGACTTTATAATTTATAGGGTGTCTGCTGCTCCTGGGAAGCAGAAGCTTTTGCTCATAAGACAGATTTTTGTAAAAGTTGGGGAAACCATAGGAAGCTTTGCTAAGCCGTTCGCTTAGAGAAGTGTAAAATGAAAACCAGGGATCCTGTAATTATTATTGGAGTTCTTTGCTTTCTGGTAACTGTGTTTCGAGAGGGAGTTGCTCCTCTCTGCCAAGATGGGGTCCCCTGGTACCCCTCAGGGTCGAGTGGATGCCTACGCCAAGAGTTAGGCTAGAGTCATGGTGGCTCTTTAAAACTTGATTTAAAGCAAAGAATAGCAGTTTCAGGATTTGTCTCTGGAGGCTGGAGGTGTGGCGCGTCCTCAACAGCACAAACACGCACATACTCATGCCCTTCACAGATTTGAAAGGACTGGCTGAGCTTGGGAATTACTGAGGTAACAAACACCTACGGTTGTCAGTCTCATCCAGCTATAGCAGTTCTGGGTGATTTCTTTGCTGCCACTGCAGTTTGATGATGAGCGCAATGGAAGCCTTCATTTTTGTGGTTTCCCGTTGATTCCAGTGTAGCTATTAAAAACAGTGTAAGGCTCAAAGATTTCAGTAGGAGAAAGAGAGAGAGAGAGAGAGAGAGAGAGAGAGAGAGAGAGAGAGAGAGAGAGAGAGAGCGCCAAACCTAGGCTCAGGGCTCTTTCTGTAGAAACCCCTTCAGCTGTGCACGCCCGGGGGTTTGTGAGTGTGTATAACTTGAGATTCAGACCTGTCTGCATAACTTTAGAGTAGATCAAAATCAATAAATAGCTGTGCGTGCTGGCAGGGGCAGCTCAGTCAGTAAACATGCTTGTCACACAAACTCGATGGCCTGAGTTCAGTTTTAGGGTCCCTCTATGAAAGGAGAGACTCAAATTCTGAAAACTGTCCCATGACTTTCAGGATGAGAGCTGGGGCAGATGCAAGCATCCCTTACATATACCACATACACATATATGCATACAGAGAGAGTAACAATAAGCAGAATAACTGAAAAAGCATTATGACACATCTGCTCTGGTGGGTATTAGGAGTCAAACCCAGGGCCTCAGGCATGCAGGCAAATGCTTTGTGGTTGAGGTTCATCTCCCAAGCTCCCCTGAGATTGCTGGTGAGGACAAGGGACAATAGACTCCATTAGCCTCCCTGCCTTTGGGGTCCAAGGAATCAGGCACCACCATTACTGGCTATCCATGCTTCTGAATTAAGATCTCTCTCTCTCTCTCTCTCTCTCTCTCCCCTTTTCTTTTCTTTTTTTTCAAGTTTCTTTGTGTAACAACCCTGGCTATCCTGGAACTTACTCTATGGACCAGGCTGACCTTGAATTCACAGAGATCCGCCTGCATCTACCTCCTGAGTGCTAGGATTAAAGATTGTTAATTTTAAAGGATTTTTTTTAAAAAAATGATGCTTATTACAGAATATAAGCATTTTATTAGAGAGGAAATCAATAAACTGTTACAAATTGTTCAAGGGAAAATTCAAAGATCACTCTCTCTCGTTCCTTCTTCCTGAATTACAAAGTCAGCTCTTTATTAACAATGAGAGCAATCTTCACAGTGTACAGAGGGTTATTCCACAGCAGCAGATAACCACTCAAGCTTTTTGTCCGCCACACAGAAATCATTTTCAGTTAAGCAAATTAGTTCCGTACAATTTAAGCAGTTGTAAAGTAGCTCGGAGAGATGAAATATGCAGGTTCCATAGCATCAGGTAAACTACTGAAACTACTTAGTAACCTTTCTACTCCATTTCAGAGTTGTTCAGTTTATCCCGGGCTCTGAAGGGGCTGAGGGCTACAATTTTACCAGTATTCACTAGGCGCTCCTGATTCTATATGTCCCCACCCCTTTCCTCCAGCCTGAAACATTGTCCCTCCATAGCTTGAGTGCTGACAAGCCTCTTTGGTGGTCTCGAGCCCCCTCTTCTAGATTTCCTGTTTATCCCTGGTCCCTTTAATTCACAAACATTAAATGCTTACTGCCTGTATGTAGGACTGTGCCTTAGAGCCTCAGCCTGGCCTTGCTGGGCCTGAGTGACCTGTGTGAGATCTGAAATGTCCAGGTGAGAGGGTTACCTGCCAGCAAAGGCTGAACAGAAGATACCGAGCCTGGCACTTAGCTGTGGGCAGTACTTGGTAAATATTAGCCATTATAGTGAACACCACAGGTTCTGCCTCCCAGTTCTGACCCAGCTTCTTTTCCTTTCAAGGTCCCTCCATATAAACCCACCCCAGCCCGGCTGGAAGGCCCTCGTTCCCCTTCAGTAGCCTCAGTAACACATTGCCACTGCATGGCCCCCAGCCCCATCTGCCAGGCCTGCAAGTGAATGAACTGGGGTGAGGCAGGGACCTGTGTCCTCATTCTGGCAGCTGTCCTGGCCCAGCACTCCCTTCCTGGTTTTTCTCTGCTTGGCTGGTGACCTGTGTCTTGTGATGTCCTGTGATAAGCCCACAAAAAAAAAAAAAAAAAAAAAAAAAAAAAAAACTGATTGCAAGGAAGTCTCAGGAGAGTCCACAATACCATAGATTTGTCAAAACATTTGTGTTCCATTTGGAGTTCTATACGAAGCTGGCAGGGTGTTTGTTTGTTTGTTTTTAAAATGACCAGATCAGCAGAACTAAAGAGTTTTTTGAAAGAAAGAAAGAAAGAAAGAAAGAAAGAAAGAAAGAAAGAAAGAAAAGCTAGGTGTTTACAGTTACTTTCTTAGTAGAGTGTCCAGATGTGACAAATACAGAATTTAGCCAGACCGGTTCAGCCGTCTCATTCTCAACATCCTGCTCTCAGAGACTACTGCTTAAATCGGGCAGGTGTGCCCTACATGGATGCCTGAGGATGAAGGGAGGCGGAGGTTTGCATGCTCTGATTGCCCTGTCACAGGCCTGTGCTAGCAGCATCTGCTGGCAGGGAAGGTGGCCTGTTGTCCAGAGAGGATGTTTTTGTTTGTTTATTTCTTCTGAGACAGCGTTTTCCCTGTATAGCTCAGGCTAGCCCCCAGTTCTCAATACTCCTGCCTCAGCATCCTGAGTATTGGGATTACAGTCATGCCCCACCATGCCTGCCTTCTGCATCTGTTTGCCATTGGCTTAGAGGTTCTGTGGGGAGCAGTGATGTTTGCTTTTTCCCCTTTGGGGCTGGGGATTGACTCGGCAAGCATTCTACCAGCAGCTTATTTCTTTTGTTTGTTCTTTCTTTCAGTAGCTACTGTCTCGCTCATCTAATAGGGGAATTGATTTTACAGATGCGGCTGTGGCCTGATGTTAATTAAGCCAGATAGGAAACTAAGTTCTCAACTAAGCAAAGATGCAAGCTGTAGGTATCTTCTAGACATACTATTTAAAACAGATTTATTTTGAATTAATAAACATGTAGCCCTTGCAGCATTTTCTTTGCTGCATGTAGATATAGTGTATTCAATACCACTTGAGTGCCTAAATGCAAACAAGTAATTGACTTGCTGAATTATTTTAACAAGTGCTCCTGTTTGCTGGAATGAAAAGCTTTCAGTAGCCCTCCTCCCCTTTTGAGCCAGGGTCTCTATGTCAGTGGTTCTCAGCCTTCCTATGCTGCAACCCTTAATACAGTCCCTCAAGTTGTGGTGACCTCCAACCATAAAATTATTTTCATTGTTATTCATAACTGCAGTTGTGCCTACTGTTATGACATGTAATGTAAGTGTCTGTGCTTTCTGATGGCCTTAGGTGACCCCATGAAAGGGTCATTCAGCCCCCTGCTCTGTGTAATCCTGGAGCTTGTAGTGTAAACCAGGATGGCCTTGAATTTACAGAGATCCTCCTGCCTCTGCCTCCTTGCCTCTTTCTCTCAGGTGCTGGGATTAAAGGTGTGCTCTTGTCTAACATGCACTGGGTTCAGTTCTTGTTGCCCTCCCAAGAAAATCCCGAAGTTATCAGTCAGTCCACCGAGCAATCAATGACGTGTGGTAGGCAGTAGAGTTAGGTGTAGACCAATGGTAGAGTTTCTACCTGAGTGTGTTCCTCCTCCCTTCCTGCCTTGCACCCCTCTTCTCTTGCTGTTTCTAGACTGATCTTGAACTTCTGGACTCAAGCCGTGCTTCTCCTTTAGCCTCCCACTTAGTGAGGGTCACGGGTTCACTGCTGTGCCCATACCTTTGTGGCTTGCCCGGCTGCTTTGAGGTTACACTGTGTTGAGCTGACCTGTGTCACCCAGGCACATGCTTGCTGGCTATAGGCTTTATTGATGATAGGCTCTGGGGTACACTCACAGGTCTCTGGAATCTTGCAGGGTTTGAGCCACGGCTTCGTTCTTTCTGTAGGACTGTTTTTCTTCCTGATCAAGGGCAGCCTGTGACTCCCGAGCCCCATTGGCCCATGTCTCCCTTCAGCACTTCAGACAGTGCGTTTGAAAGAAGTCTCAGCTCTGCCCAGCTTTTTGTCCCACTTTTGCCTGAGGCCACTCAGATACTCCATTCTCTGCCAGTCTGGCCAGCTTATGGAGGGCATCTATTTATCAGGCTTTTCTGGTAGAGGCTTCTGAGCACTGACTGCCTTGGGCTGAGAACTTAGGGGCAATGCTGGTGTGGAGATAAGGGCTTGTGCCGCTGTGGTGGCTCTGTCTGAGATAGCTGGGGGCTGGCAACCCTCAGCCAGCTAGCGTCCCATGAGAGAGTGATAGGATGGAGGGACGTGCAGACCTGCAGAGGAAGGTGCTCTTCTCAGGAAGGTGCCAGTCCCTGTGTAGTTGTTACCAAGCCAAGAGACCCAGCAGCGGGGAATGCTCTGTTTTAGGTGAGAGGAATGAGCTGCAGGGAGGAGTCTGGAAACCTTGTTGCCCTGGCTTATTTGCAGAAGGGCCCCAGCCTTGCTCGGAATGCTGCATTAAGAGGCCCATGGAGCCGAGCACATTTGCAGCATGAGGTTCTGGTGCTCAGTGCAGGGCAGTGTTCAGAATGTGTCCTGCTCTCTTGTGTGTTTCCCGGTTTATAGTAGCACAACTCAAACAACTCTGAAGGGTCAGAGAGTCGTAAAGGAATGGCTAAGCAGGATTAAGCATTTCATTGTTTGAACTGTATCTGTAATGTATTGTGAGAGGTCGTGCATTTTAAATGTTTGTCCCTGGCTGTCTGCCAGACCCCATGCTAACCTGCTTTTGGTGGTTAAATCCCAATGAGCATGAGACTGTCCCTGTTTGGACCTGGCTGGGTCAAGTTAGAGGTACCTGGCTAGCCTGGGTTTGGGCCTACCCCTTGGGGTCAAGGTCCTGAGCATGAAAAGCAGTCTGCAGTCCCTTCTTCTGGGGGTGGTGAAACAAATGACCAGTTCCAGGAGGGGCGAGTGAGGGTGTGGGTCTCCTGAAGCCCTGAAGCCACACTGCTGTCCTCAGCGCTGGCCTTGCTGCTGCTGTCTTCCCACACATCTCTTCTGCTTCCTGCGTCCCTCCTCGCCTTTCCTGCTTTCCTGGCTGCTTTCCCCTGCGTTCGAGACTCCCCAGGTCACTTGAAGCCAGTTCCTCTGCTGCTGCTCCAGCCTCACATCTGGTGAAGTGTTTTGGGGAACCTGGGGCAGCACAGGCCTTACAAAGCTCCTTTATGTCAGGACCTCGGCCGAACACATTTGTATTAGGAATAGCAAACTTGTAACTCGACTATAAACCACAGACTAGGAGAACAGCCTCTTAAAATACTTATGCCTTAAGAAAAAAAATCAGGCTATTGTAGAAAAAATAATTTTTTAAAGTAAAAATTGCCAGTTTTCTCAGCTATCAAGTATGGCATCCTCAGATACTTGGGTGTATGCAGTGTTAGCCTTATTCCTGTTTGCAGATTACCGGGATGGGATACTATGGATACTGTTTCATGACTTATGCTTGGATATAATGCAGTCTGAAAATAGATATACATTATTTCTCTTAAGAACGTTCCCTGAAGAACTAAGGAGAGGCTCTATGGGTACTGTTCCTGCCGTGAGAATGAAGACCTAGTTCAGCTCTCTAGCTGCTGAGCTCAGCACCAGCACCTCTGCTCCTCTGGTGCAGGGGATAGGGGCAGAGTGACAGGAACAAGGGATTACTGCAGCTCATTGAATTGATGAGACCCTCATCAATAATGAAGAACGATTAAGGACAGACAACAGATGCAGATCCCTGACCTCCATGTGTACTCGCACACGTGCACTCAGCCATGTGCATGCACCCACGTGAGCACTTCCGTACAGCAACACACACGCGCACGCACACACACACACACACACACACACACACACACACACACTTTATTGAAATTCAGAATATATATAGAAATGACCCCTAGCTATGTGTTTGCAGCCTTTGGTAGCCCACTCTAATGGACCCTTTCTTGTTTTGCTGTAGGTACTATTTTGGAAATGGAACATTCGTTTCATGGTTGAGTGATAGTATTGAAGACTTACCTAGGAGTAAGGTTGGGCTAGAGACGCAGCTCAGTATAGCTAACACGCAAAACCCTGGGTTCCATCACAGATGTGCTCACATGAATGCATATATACATATATGTAGTATAGTAGGAGGTTTCTGTCCTGCCCAGTCCTGCAATAAACACACAGAAACTATATTATTTGCAATACGGTTTGGCCAATAACTTAAGCCTATTTCTGGCTAACTCATATCTTAAATTAACCCATTTTCATTAATCCGTGTATCGCCACAAGGCTGTGGCTTACTGGGTAAAGTTCTGGCTGTCTCCAGGGGGCTACATGACTTACTTCTCTCTGACTCTGCCTTCTTTCACCCAGCATTCAGTTTAGTATGCCCCCCTCCCCCAGTTCTGTTCTGTCCTGCTCTGCCATGGAGCTGCCACCAGAGACAGACATGCCCACAGCCACGTGGCGATGCACAGATTAATGGAGATGGGTTAAATTAATATGTAAGAGTTAGCCATTAAGAAGCTAGATCTAATGGGCCAAGCAGTGATTTAGTTAATATTTCTGGTATTGAGCTGCCGAGTGGCTGGGAAACAAACAAGCTACCTCTTACTACAAATATGTGTATATACACACAGAGACACATAAAATCTAAAAGGATTTAGGGGCATGGCAGACTGGTAGAATGCTTAGGCTCTGGTTCACTTCACACACACACACCTTCCTAGGACTGTGATTGCTGGGCCACTTAAACAACGAAACCTTTTCAGCTCCCTGTTTTAATTATTTTAGAACTGAGTAAACAGTTTTCTAGAGTGGCTGTATCATTTGTATCCCTTTATTTATTTATTTATTTATTTATTTATTTATTTGGTGGTCTTTTGATGCAGGGTTTCTCTGTATAACAATCCTAGCTGTCCAGGCATCTTTTGTAGACCAGGCTCCCTCAAACAGGCTGGCTTTGAACTCACTAAGATCCACCTGCCTCTTCCTCCCAAGTACTGGGATTAAAGGTGTGAGCCACAGCCACCCGGCGTATCATTTGTATACACATAGCAGTTTGTGAAAGGTCTAGGTGCTCCGCTTGGCCTCATAGTCTCTCCTATCTATTCTGTCTGTTGCCTGTTTAGAGGTAGAGTCTCACTGTGTAACCCAGGCTGGCCTTGAATTTGAGATCCTCCTGCCTCAGCTCCTGAGTGCTAGGGTTATAGGTGTGCACCTATCTTCTTTTGTTTGTTCTGGGTATTGACTCTTATACATATATGATTTATAAAATTACTCCCTATCTTTCATTCTGTTGATTCCTTTACATAGAAGCTTTATGTTTTGATGATAGATAGATAGATAGATAGATAGATAGATAGACAGACAGATAGATAGATAGACAGATAGATAGTACTGATTCTCTGTTAACTTGTGTTTGCTGAACTTGTGGTGTCATATTCAAGGAATCATAACAAATCCAGTGTCATGAAGTTTTTGCTGTACTTGCTATTAAGGGTTTAGTAGTGGCGGGTGATACTGAGGCCTTTCTCCCTCAACGGTTTCGAAGTGGTGGGTGATTCTGAGGTCTTTCTCCCTCAAGGGTTTAGTAGTGGTGGGTGATACTGAGGCCTTTCTCCCCCAGCTCTTCAGTGTTCTTGCTGATGTTTTGTTTACTGGTTGGAACCAATTATGAAGAAAAGAATGCTGACTCTTGCAGCTGTGCTGCTAACATCTTTGTCCGTGATACGTTTTTGTTTCGTGTTTCTAGAGGCTCTGTTATTGGTTCTACACACATTTGGGAGTGTTGCTGCTTAGTAAATTGGGACTTTGTTGTAATACAGTGTTCTCTTTTCT
This sequence comes from Arvicola amphibius, assembly GCF_903992535.2. NCBI lineage: Eukaryota > Metazoa > Chordata > Mammalia > Rodentia > Cricetidae > Arvicola > Arvicola amphibius. Next base: position 30,927,455 of record NC_052061.1, on the reverse strand, counting down.
TCATCGTAACTTTCAGTGTGAAGTTTTCTTTGTCCATGTTAACGGAATCACTCCAGCTCTCTGAGGAATCACGTTTATGTAAATACTAACGGCTGGTCTGTGTGTAAATACCACAGCTTCATACTTCTGCTCTGCTTCCTCTGGTTCACAGAAACCATGTCAGAAAGAGAACACATTTTGCACTGAACTGTCAGTCATATTCTAAAGAAGAGGAGGATTATCAATTACTTACTCAAGTTGTTTTTATTTGTACCTGTTTATTGTTGCTTGAGACAGGGTCACTATGTAGCCCTGACTGCCCTGGAACTCCCTGTGTAGAACAGGCTGGCCTTAAGCTCACGGATTTCTGCTTGCCTCTGTCCCCATAGTGCAGGGATTTAAGTTGTGTGCCACCATGCCTGACCCCATAGTGCTGGGATTTAAGTTGTGTGCCACCACGCCTGACTCTTGTTCTTTTTTGAGGCATGGTGTCATGTAGCCTAGACTGGGCTCTACGTGTGCTCTGAGACTTTACATACCTGTACGCACATGTACTAGTGCACACCCACAGAATAAATAAATTAAAAAAGAAAGCATCTCTGAGGAGCAGTTCTGAGAGTTGTGGGCATCCACATGCACCTGTGCTGCCTCAGCGCCTGGGGTCTGGAATGTCAGGATGAGGGAACAAGCTCGTGATTTTCCTGTCCATGAGTAAGAAGAACCTCCTTGCCCACCGCCTGGACTCTGTCTGCACCTGCGTCTCTGCTCTAGGACTGCAGCAAATTTGGATCTAACCTGGGGACACCAGAGGGAAAACAGGTCCCTGACTGCTGGCTTGGGCTTGGGCTTGGGCTTCCCACCCTCTTGCTTGCTTCCAGAAACCTGTCCCAGGCAGTGTTGACCAGGCAGCTGTCAGTGGGGAGCAGGCTGGAGTTGGACCTGCTTGATAACTGAACTGGGATGTCAGAGTTGTGATATTTGGATGTTGTCTAATTTGTTTTTATTATGTGTAGCTGACATGCTGTTGGCTCGCTTTGCTCTGTGGTGCTGATTTTTTTTTTTATAGTAAACAAATGTTTTACAAATCATTCTTAGATGGGTGTGTTTTGTGCTAGGAATCATGGAAAAGAATCCATTTTAATAAGGCCTGAGCTTAATGTTAATATCTGCATATTAATGAATGGGTTTCCAAGGTGGATGTGAAAATCAAGCTTTCTAGAAAAGCTTGTTGACCTATCAGCCAGTCCCCCACCAAAAGCAAGCTTGCTTCTGACCTCAGCTCCCTGTGACACGTGTACGTAGATCACCAGGCCTGTCTTCACCTGACTGCTCTGCTTTTCTGTCACGCTGGATCTTTATGCCTTCAGGCCATGCAGGCTAGCGTTCACTTGCTCCCAGGAAGCTGCCACTGGGATGATTGTAATTTCTTGTGTCCAGTGCTGTTTCAAAGGTCTAATCCAGAAATAGTGTAGGCAATGGGTCAGTTCTACAGGTTTTTCTCTAATGGTTTTTAGAAATGTATGTGGTCTCACCTGAGCCTGTGCTTTGGGCTGACACGAGACATTAATTACAACTCATTGGGGATGCCCCGTTACCTGTGGACATGGTCTAGTGGTCGGCTCACAGACTCTGTTCTGTTTGCCTGGTCCGTCGTGGTTCAGCCATCTTACTGAACATTCAGAAGGCAGAGCAGGGAACCAGTTAGACATAATTCCAGGAACAGGGCACAGGTGAGGCTCTCGTCAATAGGTAGCAGGTGACTGGAGAGGAGCCAAATCCCAGAGCGATGTGTTTTTAGGAGTCTCAGAGAAGCCTGGAGCAACAGAAGGGAATTGGGGACAGTCCCTGAAGAACCCTCAACTTTATATCTCCTTAAATGAGTCGTTAAGGAAATCTTACAAGTAATGCCAATTTAACTGAAAAAAAAAAAAAAAGGAAAGGAAAAAAATACTGTAAGTCAAAAAGAAGAAAGAGTTTCCAGAATGTTACTAATCTGAGATGAGCAGTTTTTCCTATGTGCTCAGTCTTTTGTCGGTTTATGTGTTTGGGTGTGCTGGGGATGGAATCCTGGGCCTCAGTGCAGACTGAATATGCATCCCACTACCGAGCTGTCTGTTCAACCATCTCCCTCAGTTTCACCTGAATATAATCATATCACTTGGAGCCTTTTGAATCTGGCCATACACACTTAACATGGATGTCTTGAGATTAATCCTTTTACAAGTGTTGGTAATCCATTTCTCTTTTTTGTTGAGTAGTTTCTATGTGACGGATTTACCATTGCTTGCTTTTCTACTTAGTGAAGTACATTTGGGCTGTTTCTAGATTTGGGTGGTCGTGAATTGAGTCAACATGAATACTTGTATAACAGGTATTTATATGACTACATTTTTTGTTTCTTTGAGGATAGTATCAAGGAGTGAGACTGCCAGGCCGTATGGTATGGATATGTTTAACTTTATAAGAAACTGCCAAACCGTTCTTGGAGGTTGCACCGTTTGCCTCTTTGCCAGCGGTGCATGAAGTCAGTGCCCTGGAGTCCAGGCCAACCGTTGGCAGTTTTAAAGTTGGGATCGTTGGAGTCAGTCGGTGTGGAGAGGTGCTCCAGCAGTTTGCACTCACATCCCCTCATGGGTAATGATGATGGTGGTGTGCTCATTTGTCACCTGCTTTTGTTGTGAAGCGTCTGTTCATGTGTTTGGAGCAGGGACATGAGCCGCTGCACGTGAGTGGAGGTCAGAAGACAGCTTGTGAGAGTCTCCTTCTGCCGTGTGGGTTCCAGGAACTGAATTTAAATCATCGAGTGTGTGGCAGTCACCCATATTTACTTGAGTCTCCCTGCCAACCTCAACTTGTTTTTTAATTTAGCTTTTTGAAACAGAACCTTCTAATACACACTAACAGAGAGAATAGTGAAACAAATCTCCAGACGCCTTCACCTTGTTTTGACAGATAGCATCAATCCACACTCTGACTCTGTCCCAGCCTTCACTCCTTTTTTTAAATTTCAGTATTTTATTAAAAAATGTATTTTGGCTTTTTAAAATGTGTTTTATGAGTGTTTTGCCTGCATGCATGCATGTGCACTACAAGTGTGTCTGATGCCTGCAGAAGTCAGAAGAGAGCTGGAACTGGAGCTACCGATGGTTCTAAGCCTCATGTGTGTGCTGGGAACTGAACCCCGGTGCTCTTAACCTGGATGACCTTAACCACTGAGCCATCTTGTAATATTTTAATAAGCAGATCTCAGCTATTATAACACTCTGTAAATACTAGGTGAACATCTGTACCAGATATCTTTTTCAACAGCTTCAAGATCTGTAGCACAATTGAGAATTTCTTGTTGTCATCTAATAAATGATGTGTGCCCACTTTGTGTCAGTAGCCTCACAAGTACCATTTTGCTTTGTTTGAGGTAGGATCTAAACAAGACCCACTCATTGTATTTGCCTAATGTGTTTCTGGTTTTTGTTGTTGTTGTTTTTTCGAGACAAGGTTTCTCTATAGCTTTGGTACCTGTCCTGGAACTAGCTCTTGTAGACCAGGCTGGCCTCGAACTCACAGAGATCCGCCTGCCTCTGCCTCCCGAGTGCTGGGATTAAAGATTTTCACCACCACCCCTAGCAAGAAGAAGTTTTGACATTATCTGGAGACATGTTTGGTTGTTACTACCTCAAAGGACATGTGGCACCTGCTGCAAGGGCAGGCCAGGGATGCTGCTGAGCACCATGCTATAAACAGGATGCCCCTGACAGCAGAGAAAGATCCAGTCCAAAATGTCGGTGGGGCCAAGTTTGAGAAACCTTGTTTGGAGTATAGCATATGCTCTATTAGAATTTGGAAGGGTTCCCAGTGACCAAGTGCATGAACTCTGAGCATAGAACAAGGGCTATGGGAAATGAAACCAGAAGGCAGAGGCAGGGAGATTTCTGAGTTGGCAGCTAGCCAGGACTACACACACACACACACACACACACACACACACACACAGAGAGAGAGAGAAAGAGAGAGAGAGAGAGAGAGAGAGAGAGAGAGAGAGAGAGAGAGAGAGAGAGAGAGAGAGAGAGAGAGAGACACCCTGGCTTCAAACAGACAAAATCATACATACTTTAGTGTCCCAAAGACAGGAACATTTTCTGACGTAATCATGGTATAATTGCCCAAATCAGGAAGCTGACACTAATGCATTAGTGATTCTGTAGACTTTGTTCCTGTTTCCTTTATTGTCTCAGAACTCCTTCTTCAAAGGGTGTCTTGACTTGAATGTCAAGTTTAGCATCATGTCTCTTTAATCTCCTTGCTTCTGGAATAGTTTGTCAGCTCTTGTGTTTCATGCCGTTGACATTTTGGAAGGATACAGGCCAGTTATTTTGTAGAATGGCCCTCAATTTGGGTTTGTTGACGTTTTCTGCTGTTTGGATTCTGGTCACTTTGTGGTACTGTCAGGAAGACCACAGAAATGATGACGCATTCCTTTTAGTGATCCCAGCCTACTGAGAGTGACTGGTGCCAGGCGTCTCTACTTTTCCTATGTTCTTAATATTTTTATGGAGCATACAGACTGTGTAAGTCTTTCCCACACTTCATTCATTACTTCTTATGGCACAGGATCGTTCTTACTCAAACAGTATTTTTATGATGGCTGCTGAAAGGTGATTTTAATCTGCTCTTCCTTGCATGCGAATTGAATTTTGGCTGTAAGGAAGAACCTGGAACGTGGCTCCTCCACACCAGTTTCTCAGATGTTGGGCTTGCAGGTGTGTGCTACCCTGCTTCCCCGTGTCTTTGCTTGTATCCACATAAACTCATGAGCTTTGTTCATAAACTTAACACTTTGTTTGCCTGGTGCTGGGGACTGTACCACTGAGCCGAACCCAGCCCTCATGCATATTGACGCTCAGATGGTCTCAGATTTGGCTAGTGTGAGTTCCTGTGTTCACGGGACACGTTTCCTTCCTTCTCTGAGCAAGACAGTTGATTCTCCCACCACAGTCCTGAACTGATCAAGAACCCCTGGTTCCTTAAAAAAAAAAAAAAGATAGTATTTAGAAACAAAGGTTTGGCCATGCCCCACACGACACTGTGCCTGGCCTGTTTCCCTCCCTTAGTCCTCCTTCCCTCCATCCTCCCTCCTTCTTTCTGCTTCAGATCAGTTTCACTAAGAAACCTTTGTTCCCTCTGGTAGCACGTCAGTCTGGGTGCTCACTTGTGCTGTGAAGGGTTCTGGTGGCTGGGTTTGACTTCAGCTCTGCTGTTAATGAGGTGGGGGGGTCTAGGGAGGGTTGCTAGATATCTTTGCCTCAGTTCCCTTATTAATAAGATGGAACTTAAGAACTGATTGGCAAGGTGGCTTATTGGGTAAAGGCAGTTGCCATCAATCCTTGCCCACTGCCACCCACCCTGCACTGCCACCCCCCACATATGCACACACACACAAAATAAATAAAAATGTTTAAAAAATTAAAACCACTATAATTCTCAGTCGGACTTGCTCATCACTTCTTAGCTGAATAAAACATGAGTTCCAAGTTGGCAGTCGGTGGACACCTGACATCCTCCAGGGCACTGTAAATGTGTGCAGCACACACACACACACACACACACGTCATGATTTTGGAAGGGTGACTCAGTGGCAGAATGCAAGCCTAGTATGTGCAAGGCCCTAGGTTTAGACCCCAGTATTGCAAAAAACAGAACCCCAAGAACACCAAACTTCTCTTTGGGAGAGGCAAATGGTTGTACACTCAACTGGAAATTTTATAGACTGAATTAGACCTCAGTTAAAAATCAGCTGAGTGATCCTGGTTTTTACAGGCTGGGTAAAGAGTAAATTAAGGAGAGAATGCTTCTGAGTGCCCGTTTCTGCACCGTGGACGGCCATGCAGAGTTGGACTCCGCTAAGGCTGCTGTGTCATTTATAAACACTGTGCTTTCTAGCAGGCGAGGGGTTGAAGTTTTGGGCACAGGCTTCATGCTCCCTTCATGCTAGCTCCCTTCCTCAGTAGATCGGGCAGAGATCCTGGGGCCTCAAGGGCAGTGGGACTTAGAAGCTAGGTTCCCCGCCCCCCCCCCCCCACCTCTTCCTCTTAGAACAGTTCACTCTCTTTACCCAAGTCGATTGTAAGTATGAAGCTGCCTCAGCCTGCTGACTGCTTGGTCAGTGAGCAGAGCAGTACCCTGTTTTCATTTGGTTAAGAGGGATGCCAGAGCCATTGGGTGTCATTGGTTTCTTGAAACTAAAGCAGAGAGTAAAAGGGGAGGCTTTGCTTTTGCTGCTTTTGGGGCTTTCAGCCTCACCCGTGAAGCTGGGACCGCGAGGAGAAGGAGGTGGGCAGGGCTCCAGTGCCAGCATCATCTCTGAACATCCTCAGGTGGGTCTGGGTTGAAGGCCTTTGCTTCCTGTGTCCTCTGCAAGTGTGGTGTTATTTTGCTCCATTACTAATCTAGACGGTCTGAAAATGGAGTTTGTGGGGCAGAGTGGCATTTGCCATAAACTTTGTGGGTATTCTCTTGGCAAGAAAGATACTGACCACTCTGTGGCTCTCTGAAGTCATGAGCAAGTATATCATCAGACCACAGGAGAGCTTCCAGGTTCTCTTTTAAAAACAAGAAAGAGAATATTTTGCATAACACTCTTTGTATTTCCTAAGGAGTTAGATATTCCAAAATAACTGTATTATAATTTGCTGAGCCTGCAATCTTCTGTGGCTTGCCTTTGTTAACAAGCAGCTCACAGGTTGAATGTGTGCACAGTGCTTGCTCAAGCTGCAAGTACATATTTAAAAAGCAAAGCCTTTTTAAAGCTCCACTTTTACAGCTTGAGGAGATCAACAGCAGAGTTCTTTATACCGTGGAACCTGCCTGGAAAAGCCTGTCAGAATACTAACGGTTGAGTAGGCTTTGGTGGCAAGCTAGCTTCCTAGGTCACTAGTAGCCTGCACCCTTCTTCTTCTTTTTTTAAAATTTTTTTTATAATTATTTTATTTTGTTTTTTGATTTATTTATTATGTATATAGTGTTCTGCCCATATGTATCCTTGCAGGCCAGAAGAGGGCACCAGATCTCATTAAGGATGGTTGTAAGCCACCATGTGGTTGCTGGGAATTGAACTCAGGACCACTAGAAGAGCAGTCAGTACACTTAACCGCTGAGCCATCTCTCCAGCCCTGCACCCTTCTTTTAATGCACTTTGTCTGCACTGAGCCCTTGGCAACGTCTCTCTTTTGTTCTTGTTCCCATCTTAACAATAAACTCAGTTGTCTCTGCCTTTTGAGTCTCTTGCTCTACTGATTACTACTAATTAATTGCTTCTCGCAGTGTATGTGTGTCTGTGTGTGTGTGGTGTGGGGGGAGATTAAGGCCCTGGAGCCTTCTCCATCTCCACCCTTAAAGAGCAGGTGCTTGGCTTTTCATGCTGCCTGCCTGCTTTTTTCTCTTTCTATTTTTCTTTTTCTCTTGCTCTTTCTTCCTGTTCCTTCTGTTGTCGTTTGTTTCTGTTTGAGATGGAGTCTCAATTGTATCTCAAGCTGGCTTGAAACTCACTATGTAGGCTAGGCTAACCTGGAGCTTGAAATTCTCTTGTCTCAGTCTGCCAAGCGTTGGTAGTACAGATGTGCACCACATTGACCAGCTTCCTTTGCTGTGGCAATATTTTGTTTGTGCTCTAACAAATAAAACTTGCCTGAAGATCAGAGTGCAGAACTAAGACACTAGAGGCCAGGCAGTGGTGGCACACACCTTTAATCCCAGGACTCAGGACACAGAGGTAGAGGGATCTCTGTTAGTTCAAAGCCTTCCTGGGCCACATTAGATTGAATCTGTATAAAAGAGAAACAGAGATCATACAAAGGTGATCCTAGAATTTAGGATTCCATGTCTTTAAACCCAGCACTGGGGAGGTGGAGACAGGAGTGATATGGCTGGGTGAAGAGAGGAATACAAGGCTGCAGGAGACTGGAGCTCAGGCAGTCTGAAAGAACAGTCTGAAGGAACAGTCTGAGGACAGGATCACCCTTTTGGTCTAAGCCTCTAGTGACTAGCTGCTCTGCTTCTCTGATCTTCAGCTGTCACCCCATGATGTCTGACTCCGAGTTTTTATTATTAAGAACAATTACAATTCATGCCACACTTTGCAAACCTTTTGTTTGTTTGTTTGGTTTGGGTTTTTTGAAACAGGGTTTTTCTGTGTAGCTCTGGAGCCTGTCCTAGGACTCGCTCTGTAGATCAGGCTGGCCTCGAGCTCACAGAGATCCACCTGCCTCTGTCTCCCGAGTTCTGGGATTAAAGGTGTGCGCCACGACGAGGCTGTTTGTTTGTTTTGTTTTTATTACTATTTTTATTATTATTATTTTGAGACAGGCTTTTTTGTGTAGCCCTCACTGATCTGGAACTTGATCTGTAGACCAGGCTGACTTGGAACTTGGAGAGCCGCCTGCCTCTGCCTTCTGAGTGCTGGGATTAAAGGTGTGCACCTCCACACCGGGCCTCCTTTGCCACTCTTAAATCCATAAATTTGACTCTGTTTATTTATCTGGAGAAAAATGGAGAAGCCAAAGTTAACTTAAAGAAATGTTGATTGTCGGTTAAATAATTTACACTTGCTGTGAGCTCCTTTGTTTTGGAACCAGAAGGTACTCTCTGGCTGTGCTGTTGTCTGAGTGGTGGGAACGCACTGTTCACATCAGCCTTCCTAGAGAGGTGGTCGCCAAAGAGGGAAGCACCCACAGATTTTTCTTTCTTAGAAAGATGTTCTATAGCAAATGGTCATCATGCATGCACTTTGTCAGACACTCTTTTGGCACTGACCACTCAACCTTTGTGCTGTGTCCTTGAAGAAAAACTATGTACTGATGGGGTTTCCCATGCCCCAAATGTAGAAAGACTCTAGATAAGTTCTGTTAGGCATCTCAGGTAGGAGATAAACTATGGCACAGGGAAGACCTTGAACAGGCCTGGATCATGTAGTGGAGATGCCTGTTTCCTGAGTAGGTATAATGATGCTAGAAGGCATATGCTCAGAGCTGGGTAGTTTCCTTATATCTAGATGTACACTCAGTGTGAACTATTGACATTCTGTGGTATTTCCCAAAGTACAGTTTTTTGAGCCCCTCTGCAGACCTCATGGTATGGTTGAGGGTTTTCGTTTGTTTGTTTGTTTGTTTGTTTGTTTGTTTATTACGTATGCAATGTTCTGCCTGCATATATCCCTGCATGCCAGAAGAGGGCACCAGATCCTATTATACATGATTGTCAGCCACCCCGTGGTTGCTGGGAATTGAACTCAGGACCTCTGGAGGAGCAAGCAGTGCTCTTAGCCTCTGAGCCATCTCTCCAGCCTGTGGTTGAGGTTCAAAGCCTGTGCACATACAGAGCCACTTCACATCTCTGCTCTACTCAGAGGGTGGGAAGGCCTGGCGCCTCTTCTGGTTCCAGGATCCCACTCTACTGTGCCCTGCAAGCAGAACCTGGCTTCTGCACTACCCTCCCTGCTTTTCTGTTCTGCAGAGACTGACCCCAGTTCCTCTAAAAAGAAGCTATGATGGCTCATAGCAATTTCAGCTTGACAGGATCTTGAGAGACAAACCTGGCCATGCCTGTGAGGGCGTTTCTAGATTAGGTTAATTGAAGTGAGCCATCCTAAATGTGGGCAGCGCCGTCCTGCGGGCAGTGCCCGTCTTTTCTTACCCTGACCCTGGATGTCGTGTGACCAGCTGCCTCAAGTTCCCGTCTTGATGGACTGTAAGCCAAAAAACCCTTAAGTTGCTTTCATGAGGTATTTTGTCATCGCAAAGAGAAAAACTAACTCCGTGAGCTGTAATGGCCTGTACTGTTGAGCGCAGGCCATGTTTCACTCGCAGAGGTCTCCGAGCTCTGCTGCAGCCTCGAGCTCCTGACAGATTAGGATTTAGACTGATTCTTACAGGTACCTCTGCAGATGTTAGTGCCAGTATCTTCCTGGGGGTGGGGTGGGGGAGTCTTTGCTTTCGAGCTTAAGTAGGACTGGGGTAGCCTCTTACTGTGGACACTTGGACAGCTTGAGGTAAAGTGATATTTGTGTGGTCATCAAGCAGACCCTGGAGAGGACGAACTCTTCCAATAAAGAAATGGAATCAACATAGATGTGTACAGAGTGGCTTTCATTTTCCATTACAGTTTTTTGTTTCATTTTAAAATATTCATGAATGGTTTTTAAAGTAAATAAGGATTGGTTCCTAGACCATTAACATTTAACTCATAAGTATGCCTGGCTGTTTTTTAAACAGTATTATGACTGAGGACGGCACTCAATTGGTAGACTGGTTTCATCCCCAGTAGCATGATAGCTCATGCTTGTAATCCCAGAACTCAGGAGGTAGAAGTGGGAGAATTCGAAATTGAAGGCCGTCTTTGACTGTTTGGTGAATTCAAGGCTAGCCTGGGCTACATGAGACTCTATTACAAATATATATGTATCTATGAATGATCTATGTATGATCATTTTTTCCCATTAAAAATGCACTGTTTGACTAGGCGGATCTCTGTGAGTTGGAGGCCAGCCTGATCTACAAAGCGAGTTCCAGGACAGCCAGGATTATTACACAGAGAAGCTTTGTCTCGAAAAATCAAAACCAAACAAACAAAATAGCAAACAAATAACCCCCCCCCCCCAAAGTCTAAAGCAATGGAAAGTGGGGAATAGTGTCACATGCCTGTAATCCCAACATTTGAAAAGCCAAGTCTGGATGATCTTGAGTTCAGAAGCCAACCTGGAACAGCTGTCTCAAAACAACCAAACAACCCGACAACAAAAACAATAGCAATCTTTCACCTATCCGCATTCTACCGTGTAAATGAGTTGTTCGTTAATCAAATCTCCCGAGCACAGGTTTACAGGCATGTGCCACCATGCTCAGTTTTGTGCACATGCTGGGCAAGCACTCCATGGCCTGAACTACATCCTCAACCCTGCGTGTAGTTTTTAAAAAATACCCACTTACTTATGGGTTAAGTTTTTTAAGAAACAGTATTTTATTATTTTACTGTAGATCTTTCTTAAACTTAGGTACATGTGAGCTACTCATTATATATGTATATAGTTAGTATACTTATAATTAGCTCTCTGTCTTGCATATATTATAAATATATAAGTGTGAATTCTAAGTGTATATCTTTTCCATATATTCATATACCACAGAAATGTTCAAAATACAAAGAAGAGAAAACTCTTTGATTTCCCTGTCCCTCAGTCAGGCCTACTCCATAGAAATGTGTTTTCACTGTTTAATATAAATGCATCAGTATACAAGCACCCTTATTTTTGTGTGTCTTATATGCTTAATGCTATGTGTTACATTTTAATTACTATTATGTATATAAATATGTTTTATGTGTATGAGTGTGGTCAGTCAAATACCAGGGTGTGGAGGTGAGAGGACAGCTTTTGGGATTCTGTTCTCTCCTTCCACCGTGGGGTCCTGGAATCAAATTTAGGTCAGGATTGCAAGGCAAGCATTTTTACCTCATTGACCTTTAAAATCAGGTGTAGCCCAGGCTAGCTCCTACTTTGAGATCCTCTCGTCTCTACCTATTCCTCATCCACTACACCTAGACTTTTGTCTCAGACTAATTTATGTTCTGAGGATGACCTTGAACTCAGCCCCCTTCTAAGTGCTCCACCTCAGCTATTGCTTTGTTAGGCATCTCTGCAAGTCTTTTACTGTTGGCACATGTAATCCCACCCACTTCTCTTCCTCAGTTCCTTACTGCTTTGAGTCTGCACTATGTGCTTTGAGGAGGGGGTATTGACTTACTGATGAACATATGTAGGAATCTCCAGAACACTGATTTCTTCTGGATGTTTGAGAGTTGGAGGTAGCCTTGTATACCATCTTAGTGGGGATTGTTGGTTGGAATGTCCGTTCAAAATTTGTGGAAATTGAGCAAGGAAGTAGTGGTGCACACCTTTAATCCCAGCACTCGGGAGGCAGGGGCAGAGGCAGGCAGATCTCTGAGTTTGAGGCCAGTCTGGTCTCTACAGAGTGAGTTCCAGGATAGCCGGTACTACACAGAGAAACCTTGTGGAATTCTCGAGGGTGCAGCCTGACAGGTGGCGATGTGCACCTCCCATACAGGCTTGCAGCTTGTGACACTGCTCTAGGATTGCGCCCTCAGCCTTGGAGTGAGTTCTCTAAAGTGATCCCACCCAAAGAAGGGCAGCTGTTGAGCAGGCTCGTGGCTATAAACTGCATTGTTAGTAGATCCCCAAGACAAGATACTCCATTTCTCAAGTTCCCATCACAGCCTGATGTGTGGGATGACCAGAAAAATTTCCAAAACAACGTGATGGCTCCATAGGGTTCAAATCCCGTTTCTCCTTCACTACCCATATGCTTCCAGTTGGCGTGCAGGACACATTTATCTTACAGATTTGAGGGCCCGTCCCTCTGGTACAGAGTCATTTCTGTCAGTGTAGAGAATGTAGGGTATCTCAGAAGCTATTCTTACACTGGTAGGGCTATAGGAGTTTAACCATTTATGGGAAAGACAGCTAGCCCCAAATATAATTAATTCAACTTCCAGTTAGTTGAACCCCTTGACTGTCTCCGTTGCTGTTTCCTTATCGTTTGCCACAAGGAGCAGAATTTGGAGTGGAAGGAGGTGGTGGTTTGAGCAGATTGCAGTTGAAATAGCTCGGTTTCATAGGCTTTGCGAAAGCACAGCCATGTGAGTGCATTGCTGGGATCCCTTCCAGGACTTTGCAAGGGGCAGGAGCAAGAGAGGCACTCTGAAGCATTCGCTTTATCCTCTAGAATAAGCCTGCCTTTAGAAAGTCGCGCAGCATGGGTCTGCAGCTCCACCGTGTGCTGGGAAGAGTACTAGTCCTGAAAGGCCTTAACAGTTCGCATCCCGGTTCCTGGTAACATAGGGCTTTCTCACTGTTTAAAAAGCAGGAACAAAGCTGGCAACATTGCTCTGTGGGTAAAGATGCTCGCTGCCAACTTGATGACCTGAGTTCAGTTCCCAGGTCTCACATGGTGGAAGAAGAGGGCTGATTCCCAGAAGTTGTCCTCTGTCTTTCCCACATGCCCCCCAGTCTTGTCAATGTCAGCTTACAAGTCCCCTTTGAAAATGACCAGCCGTCAGGCAGGGTCCTCCTGATGAGCAGAAGCTGAGCTTTGCTCAATCCCTTCAGACCTGCCACGGTTTTTTATGTGTGTGTCTTTTGCAAGGTTGCTGCCAGTCCATTGGTTTAATTCTTTGGTTGCCTTGACATTGGCGTCTCCCAACACAGCTGGCCCAATCTTTCCTTTCTTCTTGTTTGATTAATAGGTGGCTTTACCTCACAGATTTCGTAGATTTCACTGTGCTGGAAGACATTTTGGCATTTTCTGTGCCTATTCCCACCGGAATAGCTATCATTAGAGATTAAATTATCCTATGTATAGATTTATCTTTACATGCAAATACTATAATAATTAAAAATAATGTTTCCTTTTATTTAGAAATACCTTTGAATACTATTAAGGAGAAAAAATAGGCTAAAAAGTAAGATTTATAATACATGTTTTCAGAGTTAAAAATTATCTGTATAGATTTTAACATCAGAAAATTTATACGTTGGGCCAGGACAGCCAAGCTTAGGCAGTGAAGGAAACCATGAAAGACAGAAAGCTGGGGAAGATGTAACTGGACAAGTAGCCCATGGTTCAGCCCCAGCAAACAGCAGAACTTGGCAGCTTCAGCCACATGTTTCTGGCTTTTGATTCAAGGAAAGAAGACAGGGGTTATGGAATCTCCCTCCATTAATGAATACCTCTGGGACAAAGTATGTGGCTGTTGCATGAAGCTGTAAAGGTGAAGCCTGTGTTGTCTTGGAGACCCCAAGATGTTGGGAGACACCTGCTGAGGAGAGCTGCTAACGGAGCAGAACCAGCCCAAGAGAGAGAAGTGTGTTGCAGTCAGCAAAGATGAAAGGGTTGGAGATCTGAAGAGTGTTGACATCAACATGGAGATGCAGGGTTTGGAGTTTGCCCGGCTGGCTTTGCGTCTTGTTTTGATCAACTATTTCCTCACTATGCTCCCCTTCCTTCATTTTGAAATGGTAATGCATGTCCTATGCCATTATATGTTGGAAGTATGTGATCTTTTTTAATTATTTTGATTTTACAGGAGATTACAGTTAAGAGGTTGAATGAATCTCAGAAGAGACTTTGAATTTTAGGTATTATTAAATTTAAATATTTTGAGACTGTGGTAGACTATGGGGACTTTTGAAGTTAGACTAAATGCATTTTGCATGTGCTATGGCTACACGCCTATAGGTGCCAGGGGGTGGAATGTAGTAGTTTGAATAGGTATGACCTATTCACATCATAGACTTGTGTGTTTTAATGCTTGGCCCTTAGGAAGTACAATGTTAGGAGGTGTGGCCTTGTTGGAGTAGTTGAAAGAAGTGTGTTACTGTGGGGATGGGCTTTGAGGTCTCTTATGCTCAAACTACACCCAGGAGAGGGACATAGGTCTCATCTGCTGCCTGAAGTGTTTCCCTGGTACTGGAGAAAAGGACCACAGGCCTACTGCATTCCCAAACCTTGGCTCTGTGCATTTAGTCTTCCTTCCTGGGCATCTTCCTGGTTCTCACCATGCTGCAGCCCCAGCGAGTTTGCTCTTGACAGCTTCCCCTTCTGGGCCTTCTCTTGCTTCCCCGCCCCTTTGGCAGCCAAGCCTCCCAAGGCCACACAAGTCTCCAGCTTCTACAAGCTGCCTGCTGGTGTCTTCATTCACCTCCTGTGTCTTACGCTTCCTCTTGTTCTTACCATCAGTTTAGCTTCCCCTTTTGACTTTTGAACATTTATTAGATCACACGCAGGGATTCTTGTCTGTTGTATTCCTTGTTGTAATGATTGGCCTATCACATTTACATATTCTTAAACCATTTTTTAAAATATTTATTTATTTATTTATTATGTATACAATATTCTGTCTGTGTATATGCCTACACGCCAGAAGAGGGCACCAGACCCCATTACAGATGGTTGTGAGCCACCATGTGGTTGCTGGGAATCGAACTCGGGACCTTTGGAAGAGCAGGCAATGCTCTTAACCTCTGAGCCATCTCTCCAGCCCCTCTTAAACCATTTTTATTTTAAGAATGTACTTTTCCACCCAAATGTGGTCGAATATCAGCACAGTGCTTTTTCTTGCCCAAGATTAGTAGATCTGATTACAGGGGTGAAAAAAGAAAATTAACATTTTGGTGTTTTCCTTATATGAACTGAATTGATTCAATTTAGGCATGTAATTCAGATGGAGAATTAAGGTCTATGCTATAAAGAATTAGTAGTATATGCTTAGAGAGCCATCTTTTTTTTTTTTTCATTTTCTATTGGACTAAGAAAACTTGTATCTATTGTATGAGGTACTGGGCCATCATGCAATAGATCTCTTGAACTAATTCTTAAATGAAATTTTGTATCCCTTAACAGACAAGCCTATATCCTGTGTGTTGATTTGGATAGAAAAGCAAACTGACCATGTAGATTAGGAGAGGTGAGTGGTTTGACAGCAGGAATGACAGAGCCACCTTTCCTTTCATAGGAAGAATCTGACAAATTCAGGAAGGGTATGTGTGAGGCTGTTGTGTCTTACCAAGTCCCCAGTTGGCTCTGTACTTGGTGTAGAGGGAGGTGGCCTAACTGTTGGCTCTGTACTTGGTGTAGAGGGAGGTGGCCTAACTGTTGGCTCTGTACTTGGTGCCATAAGAGTAGAGGAAGGTGGCAACACATAGACAGTGGACTAAAGCATCCCTGGCAGCGAAAACCACAGGGAGGATTTGCAGGGAGGAAGCGTTGTATGAAAGGCCGGAAAGGTGTGAATGAGACTTCGGGAAAGATGGGCAAGAGCTGAGGTGGAACTTGCACATTTTGAGTCATCCTAAGGGGATGCTGTGTTGCTGACTCTGGAGGCCTTGGAACAGCTTGCTCTGCTTCATTGACCTGTGTCTCAGTGGAGCGGTGTTGGATCTGGAAGAGGGTTGACATGGATAACTATGTAGGTAGAGGCTTGGAACCCAAGACTGATCTGGCGTTAGGTATTAAGAGCACCCCTGCTTGAAGGGCCATTAACATAGCCTGGGATCCCCTTTTTCTCCTGAACTCTAGATGTCCATAAGGTCATGTCTACTGGTATCTCTTTAGTTTTGTGATCTCTGAATTTTGGGGATACAATTCTAGAATGTTACTTTGACTTTTCAGAAGAAGTTGATTCTATTAGAAGATTTAAAGTGTTCATTCTTTTAAAAGTAAACTACAAGCCCACCTGTTGATGAAATCCAATGATCCACTTTCCAAAAGCATATGTGCTAACGAAGGCAGGGCTCTTTGTCTTTAGCAAGTGAAAAGTGAAGAGAAGCCGGACAGCTTCTCTTTCCCGACTGTAAAGCGAACGCTAACACACTGCAGAGATATTGCCTTTCTTCCTGCTTCTGGAGGTCCAAAGGGCCTGGAAGGACCCCATGCCTGGTTGGTTTTAGTATAGCGGTGGAGGGGCCTTCACTATTTTCATAGCAACTTGACCTTCCATTCCGATTGCTCTGTCTTCCTGCCTATAAGGCTAGTCGTGTTTCTATCAGTCACACTGCTCTCTGCAGAGGAGAACCCTGCTGCTGTATACTGTTAAGTTCATGCAGCAGGTATGCATGTCCATAAGTGTGTACTAAATATACACACACATGTATTTCCAATTTTCTTGCTAGATTTTGGCCCTGATTGCATTCATCTGCATTGAGACCATCATGGAGTGCTCCCCGTGCGAAGGCCTCTACTTTTTTGAGTTTGTAAGCTGCAGTGCATTTGTGGTGACTGGGGTCCTGCTGATTCTCTTCAGTCTCAACCTTCATATGAGGATCCCTCAGATCAACTGGAGCCTGACAGTGAGTACACCACGTGGCTTTCCAGGAAGAGGACTCTCGTCATGTTTAGCTCTAGTTCATTTGGTCCTTAACTTTCCTTACTGGGTTGAGTAAAATTCCACAATTAAAGTGAATTCTAACTTAATGGTAAAACATCGTAACACAGTTGTGTAGGTCCTTTCAAGGGTGCCGTTTGTATTTACACTTACCTGGAGGGTTGGTCGTGTTGCTATTTGTAGAAGGCTGGGAAGAAAATAATACATTAGCATATTTATCAGACTAGACCCAAGATTCATTTATAAAAATATTAATTCTTGCAGGTGTGATAGCTCACACCTGTGGTCCTAGCACTTTGGAGGCAGAGATGGGAAGATCTCTGCAAGTTCAAGGCCTTCATGGTCTACATAAAGAATTAGACTTTCTGGGTTACATAACAAGACCTTGTCTCAAAAAACAGCAACATATTGATTCTGAAAGAATTAACAATATGAGTAAAAATACTAGTAACTTGCAAATCCCAAGAGTACTGTCAAATGCAGAGCCACTGAGGGCTGCAGGTCTGACTGGAATATTTCAGAGGGAATGCATCCTCTCTTAGAGCCTTTGAGGGCTGCAGGTCTGACCAGAAGGTCTGTGGACGGAATGCATCCTCTCTTAGTACTTAGTACTTTGGGTTCTAACCCTCATTTGGACCCTCTTGTCAATTTGGTCTGATAATGCTCAGAACTCGTCAGTCCTGCTTTCCTGAACTTTGTTGTTTTTATTTGTCCTTGAATGTCAAAGCATTTTTATATCATGGTTTCTTGCTCTTGCTTTGTTGATGAGCTTGTACAAGATCAGAGGGAATCACTGAGGTAGGTACTCCAGAGCATAAGAGTGCCTCACTCTCTCTACCTGTAAAGGAACCCATAGGCACCACAGCCTTGGGAGAGTGAGAAGGGTTAGCTGAAGGTCCTGCCTTCACTCAGGGCTGCAGCCCACACACCCTACCCTAGTGCCTAGGGCCATGGGAAAAGCCCAGAGTAGACTCTGACTCTCTGGTGCATGGTTCCTGCAGGCACCTGGGGAAAAGAAACGGAAGCTGTCTGTGTGTATAGTGGGGCTGCTGTTGTGGTATGCCCTGGGTCACAAAGCAGGGAAGATCTTTCTTATCAGATAGTCCCCATGTTATCCCATTGGGCAAAACACAAAAGGGGTGGGGTGAGGGTAGGGATTTCCTGCAGGAGGTACTGATTAGAAAAATTGTCAGTTGTAAACTCAGCTAGTTTTGTTGTAGCTTTGAAAGTGGAGGACAATTATATGCTAGGTTTTATTTTATTTTTGAAACAGGATCTTATGTATTCCAGGTTGGCCTCTTATTCATTATGTGGCCAAGGATGACCTCGAACTCCTGATTTTCCTGCCGCCACTTCTCAGTGCTGAGATTATAGGCAAGCATCAGTCTCCTCGGGTCACTGTTGAGACGAGTGCTCCTGGTTATGCATCGATTCAGTGGATCCAGGCAGGGTTGTGCTTGTGCCAGCAATTGCTAGTGTGCTAAATAATATGATGGCTGGGAGTCAGCTCTGGACAGAGCTCACGCTCCCTGCCTGGCAGCTTTCCTCTAGCCCATGCAGACGCTCAGCAGGAGCCCTGGCTTCTGGGTCTCTGCTGCACAGGCATGGTGCTATTAAGATAGAGTGTTGACTGGGTAGTGGCATGTGCTATTAATCCTAGCACTTGGGAGGCAGAGACAAGTAGATCTCAGTTATTTTGAGTCTGGTCTATATAACGAGTTTGAGGCCAGCCAAGGCTACACAGTGAGACTCTGTCTCAAAAATAAAATATTAAAGAGTGAAAAGAAAGAAAAATAGAATGAAAAGATAAAGAAAAAAATCAACCTTTAGGAGTCTGGATAGACCTGAGGGACTTGCCAGTGTTGATGGTGTAGTCAAGCAGCCCTTTAAACAGATTAGATTTTCTCTGCTTCTCCATTGAAACTCAGAGGCCATGAGGTGTGACCCAGGATACTGAAGACCTGATGCTAAAACAGGGGTAACAGAAGTGCTGGTGAATGCTTAAAGAAGGACCCCAGCTGTAGGCCAGACACTGTTCTTGGCTCATTCATTTACTCTCCAGAGCAGCTCCAGGAAGAAGAGATTGCTATTAGCACTTAAAAACACAGAGAAACAGTGCAGCGTGTCTAAAGTCATCCATTGGCTAGGTCCCGTGTGGCTGTCTCTGCATCACTGCTACCGCCCTTTCCACAGGAAGGCAGCAGTTACATCCATGCAGCACTAGGCTAGTTAGTAACCTCACTCACTTTGCTAAAGGCTTGTTGACAATCCTGCAGGCTGTGGTGGTATAGAAGCTTGAAAGTCTGTCAAAAAAGTCTGTTTTCAGTGTATGAATGCTATGTTATAGATGGCGTACAGGAAAGAATACCGGAAGATGCCCCAGTTTCAGTATATTTATATTTTTGGGAAGCTTGGCCTAATCTAAATGATACGAGAACTTTTTTTAAAAGGTGACGTGAAGCAAGACTTGGTGGCGCACACCTTTAATCCCAGCACTTGGGAGGCAGAGGCAGGGGGATCTCTGAGTTCAGGCCAAGGCTACATAGAGAGCCCCTGTCTTAAAAATGAAGTAAAAAGGTGACACTGGAAGACTGTGCGACTCAGTGGCACGCTGTTGGCTTGTGCATGTAAAAGACCTAGGGTTGATGCTCAGGAGCACAGGCAAATAAATTAACCCGAACTCTGCTTGGTACGCAGCATTACCAGTTTCGGTTGCTCTTTTAGTCAAGACTTGATAACAAGAGGTAAAGGTATATTGTGAACCGATCCTGCCCGCGTCCTCTCCAGTGAGCAATCCCCATGACACTGAGAATGACGTCTGCAGGCACAAGAGAAACAAGCTTCGTGGGCCTCAGTTGGAAAGTTCTTCAGTTGCTTTGCAAATTATTCTACTTTTCTTCTTTTTCTTTAGGATTTGGTCAACACTGGACTCAGCACTTTCTTTTTCTTTATTGCCTCAATTGTACTGGCTGCTTTAAACCACAAAACCGGAGCGGAAATTGCTGCCGTGGTAAGCAGACTAGATTGGTTTAAATAGGCTGAGTTTGCACCTTCTGAGACTGTCCCCTGGCATGTGTCCTAGTCACCCTCCTTTAAGTGTTTCCAGAGATGAGGGATGGTGGTCAGATAGCAGAAAGGGTTCACTCTCCATGCTCTGTTCTGTCTTGCTGTTGGTTTATAAAGAACATGTATCACTTGTGATGGGTGAGGGTGGGTAGGAAATGGGGCCAGCAAGATGGTGGCGCAGTGGGTAAAAGGCACTTGCTGCCAGACCTGATGACCTAAGTCCCATCCACAGGTCCAAATTGTCCTCTTGTAACCACCTATATGCCATGGTACACCTCCCACCCAACGCACAAAATAATGCATAAATGCATGTGATAAGCATTTTATTTTTTATTTTTCGAGATGGTTTCTCTGTGTAGCTTTAGAGCCTGTCCTAGACAGGCTGTTCTGTAGACCAGGGGCTGGCCTCAAACTCACAGAGATCCGCCTGCCTCTCTTCACAAGTACTAGGATTAAAGGTGTGCGCCACTACCACCAGGAATAAGCATGAAGCAATAAAATATAAAGCTGATTGCTCTTCCAACATGTCAGGAGATCCATCAAGTTAGACTAAGAGGTTAAAACTCTACTTCATCTGCCTGGCGCTGCCCAGGTGAGAGGCAGTAGGAGGGTGTGGTGGTACAGAGCCTGGGCTTGATGGCTTCCTGTCGAGTTCTCTTATGAGATGCAATTCTTTCTATATGATATTTGGTCTTTGTTATATTTTTATTTGTGGGTCCAGTAACCATGAATTGTATGCAGTAAAAGAGGTGCTTTTGTGATTTAAAAATAAAAAAAGTTCAAGGCCGGGTGTGGTGGTACACACCTCTAATCCCAACACTCAGGAGGCAGGATGGTTTCCTTAAATTTCACATGGAAAGTTCTAGATCAGCCAGGGCCACATAGACCCTCAAAATAATACAGTAATAACAATATTAATAAATATTTTTAAAAGATAATGGGCTGGAGGACTGGCTTAGTTGGCAAAGTGCTTGCCATGTAGGTATGAGACCCTGAGTTTCAGCTACCAGAACCCATGTAAAGCTGGATGTGGTAACAGGTACACCCATAATACCAATGGTCCTGGGGCAGAATCTCATGGGGTCAGCTAGCATTGAGAAGGAAACGGCGTGTCCCAAGGTAGAGAGGTACCGGGATGGATCAGCCCCCAGAGAGCCGTGGGTGGGTGTTGAGTATGACCGGTTAGATTCACCCTCCTTATCTTTCATGCCCAGGACATCTAGGGGGCCAGCATGACCCACGACAAGAAGCCTTGTCCAAAACAAGAGAGGGTTGGCACCCAAGGTTATTCTTTGACCTCCAAATGCATGATACCCCCTGTCTCCCAGAGAGAGAGAGAGAGAGAGAGAGAGAGAGAGAGAGAGAGAGAGAGTAAATAAACCAGGTAGTGTTGGCACATACTTTAATCCCAGTACTCGGAAGACTGAGGCAGTCAGATCTTTTGAGGCCAGCCTGGTCTACAGAACAAGTTCCAGGACAGCCAGGACTATACAGACAAACTCTGTCTTGAAACAAACAAACAAAAAGTAGTCAAGAGTAGTGGTACCGCCTTTAATCGCATCACATGGGAAGCTGAGGCAGGTGGGTCTCTTTAAGGTCGAAGTCAGCCTGGTCTATAAAGAGAAGCAAAAAGAAGGAAGAAAAGAAACAGATTTAAAACACTCAGAAGACCTTTTAGTTTTCTTCATGCCAGCCTAGATTTTCACTTGACTTCCTCCAGATCACAGCTACACATGAGTAGGGCTGGGGATCTGGTGTTACTGGAAGGGGCCGCACACAGCTTGGGTCCCTGTGACGACACTCAGCCTCAGCTTCAGGACACATGCACAAGGGTAAACTGTGATTATGTATTTTAGATATTTGGCTTCTTGGCAACAGCAGCCTATGCAGTGAGCACATTCCTGGCCGTGCAGAAATGGAGAGTCAGCCTCCGCCAGCAGAGCACTAATGACTACATCCGAGCTCGCACTGAGTCCAGAGATGTGGACAGTCGCCCCGAGATCCAGCGCCTGGACACATGAGACCCTCCAGGAGTCCTCCCTCCGCTGCCCTCACACCCATTCTTCTAATCAAGTTTTCTTTCTCTCAGCACGCCAGATTTTTGTGTGGTCCAGTTGAATTTTGTCCTGTTTGGTAAAAATTCACTTTGGGAAGGGTGCCTAGAGTGACTGATCCGTGGTGGCCTGAAGAACCCAGGTCCTCCAGCATCGGGTGCCTGTGGGGGCAGCCGACTGCAGGGCCTGCTCCAGGGCTTAACTGTCTGTCTCAGAACACAGTCCCATTTGACTCTGAGCTGCCCTGCCTTGTGCATCTGTGACGAGTCTAAAGTGAAGTGGCTTTGAGAAGGGAACTATGTTATAAGATAGCGGTACAGGGCTGCAACAGCCAGTGAGGTTCTTGGACAACCCCTAGGGAGCTAGGAGTGAATGCTGAGTCTGGCTGGTTAGATCCACCTCATTGTCTCCCATGCCCAGGGCATCTAGGCAGCCAGTGTGGCCTGGGTGGGACCCTGAGGGGCTTGGTGAATAGATGTGCTCCTGTAACCTCCTTGCCAGGTCTTTATGTTACAGGGACAGGAAAATCTAGTGCCCTGTGGGACCACTGACTCACAAAACAGTGACCATTTGTCTCCTACCCTGCTGAGAGAGCACTTGATTCCTCCTCAAATGAATCACCTTCCTGTGGTCCATACTCACTTCCTGGGGTAGAGGCCATCGTCTCCGCCAGTCCCCTGCCTACCTTACACATCTTGAGGCTGAATTGCGGCAGTTCCAGCACCTTTACCTTCTCAGGTGAAAGCTGCAGAAGAAACAGTACTTCCACCAGCAGGGGCACTGGCTCACGGATCACATGCGTGTATGTGGGGCAGGCAGAGTGTCTGTATGTATGTGTGTTAAAAAGCAGCACACTCAAATTCACTCTTCTATTGTATGGACGTGTCTAATTCTCTGAATATCCAAGACAAGCTCTAAAGTGATTCAGAGTCAGTTTATCTAGGATTTGAAAATACTTGAATCTGCACCAGGACACATCTTTCCACAGATGTGCCATGAGGCACTATTGTCATTTTGGGCGCCTGAGTGTCCTCACTATGAACACCAGTCCTGGAACATGTTAGGAATTCTAGTTACATCCGGCTTTTGGATTGGTTCTTGATAAACTGAAGATTATTTTCGTGGTAAATGAATTGAGCAGGCCCCTGTCATGCTGTAATTTTGTTGTTGTTGTTGTTGTTGTTATTGTTGTTTTTGTTGTTAGAGACTAATGATATCTTTTTGGAAAATTGTTTTAACATGTCAGGTTCTCTCTCCGAACTGTTGATGTTTACAGACCTTATTGTAGCTCTAATATTTTGTGTGTAGCCTCACCAAGGAGAAGACGTGACTGTTGGAAAGGTATTGCAATAGCAGAGAGCCCCCGCCATTTCCTACTGAGACTGTTCATAGCCTGAGCAGTGTCTTTTGTAGTTCATAACCCAGAAGCGGGTGGCAAGGCTGGGGGAGGAGAGTCTGAGGAGGTGGGTGCCCCTGTGTGCCATGGCTCTGCATCATTCAGGGAAGAGCGGCGATGTATGGTTGTGTAGCAGAGAGGAGCTATTGTCAGATACCACTGCGCGGCTCCAGAGTCCACAGGAAATAGGATCAGGCTGTGTCTGGCTGGGGGCTAGGTTGGGGGGTACTAGAGGTTGACTCCCTAAAGCCAGCATCTAGTGTAATCCAGTGCTGCTGTGGTTCCATGTTGGCAGTAGTCCAGGTCACATGTTCAAAGGACAGCTAGTCTGGTTAACTCCCCTCCCTGCTCCTCTTCTTCTCCAGAGTGCGGCCTGGGTCTGGCCCTTGCCCAGCTCCTGATACAGATTTCTGTCCTTGAATGTTGTGAGGCTGTCAGTATACCTTGTGCTGTCACAACTTTGAACCTGTTGCATGTTGTGATATGGGGGGAGTGGATGACATCTGCATTTTTATCTGTTTTACATGGTTATTTTGATTTTGTTGAGTATGTCTACACAATCAAAATCAAATTCCCTTTAAAGTAGGGTCACAAAGTCTTTGCCTGCATCAGATGTGCCCCCCTTGGAAGGACCACCCTGAGCTCTATCATGTTACTGGGCCTCAGGAAAAAAGCCACCTTTGAAGTGAGCCGGAAGAAAGAAGCATTCAGACTGGATTGCTGCTCATTTTCCCAAGTCACTTCAATAAAACCATTTTTATCATGTGCTGAAAGGAGGCCTCTGAGAGTGTTGTCAGCTGAGACATAATCCTGAGGCCCTGGGAGACCGTGAATACTGAGATACGATAAAAGTGCTAGGGTCTTAGGCCTGAAAGACTTGAGTTAGTTGCATCTTGGTGTCAGAATTATCTTTGTAATTATTTATATCCCAGTAACTATTTAATATCCTTTGTGTTACGAAGCTTCCCTGTGGCTTTTGTATATGTATTTCTTTGTACTATTTAACTAGTTCCCATAGAGCCAGAAGTGGCTTATACACGTTCTAATAGCGTGATGCACAACCCCACTCCTGTACAGCCAACGTGGTGAGGAAAAGCCATGAAAGGAATATGGTTGCCTACAGGGAATGCAAAGATGCCTGTCTTTTTCTTTTCGTGCTTCTATGCAAACAAAATAATCTAGATCTGGGTTTTTAAATGATCTCTGCAAATTGAAAAAAAGCATATTTTTGTGTTTATTAAATCTATTACGGACCAGTGTCACTTAGGTTTGGGGCATTTTAAGTCAACCTTAGCTTATTTTGTTTCCCTATGGGATGACTGACTTTCCCAGTTGGAGCGAAACTTGAAGGGAAATGCAGTTGTTGGGAACATCTGGTGTCGCCATGGAGATGTGGGGTTCAAGTCCTCTCACATTTGGTAGTTTGGATGGATCTAAACACTGACATCCTCAGAGAAAGTGTGGCGCTGTGTCTGTTGACTGAGTGGCATTCACCACTGCTCTCTACCCCTCCTGCAAAGCACAGAGGGTAAGAAGCCCTTTTCCTTTATGAATGGAGAGCAAGGAAACCCAAGGTACTTACTGCCTCCTAGGATGGGTGAGCACAGTGATGGATGGATTCTCCTCAGAGAAGTTCCACTTAAAGTGGATTGCCATGCAGGGCAGATTGCTTTTGTCTACAGAAAAAGCAAGAATGCAGAAAGCTGCCCACATCCAGTGCCCACATCTTTCTTAGCAATGTGCTAAAACACCGGAGTGGGTAGAGCCTGGGCACAGGGAAGCCAGCAAGGATCAGCCGTGGTCCTTGTGCAGTGAGCACTTGACCTTGGGGCCCTTTTACAGGCCCCGGCTAGAAGGCTCACACCCATGGGCAGACCTGGTACACCCGGCTCCCACCTGTGCTGGGTGCTTCTGGAGAGAGTTTTGTGGCTCACCTGAAAACATTTTTTCTCTTTTCAAGTTTCTTCTATCTTCTTTGAAGGTTTTTCTAGTGGTCCAGGCAGTCTTAGAAGAAATGAAGGTCTAACTCTCTTGTCCCTGCATGTATGTGAATTCTTGCTTGCCTTGAATGAGCCTTGACTAGTTCTGTGTGTGACACAAACTGTGCTATGGGAGGAAACCCCTTCCCTGTCTATGAGGTGGCCTGAGGTATTCCTGCCCATGTCAGAATCCCTGTGGGTCAGTCTTTGGAGCATGAAGACTTGTGTCTAATTTAGTGACCATGTAAATAGTTCCTACTCTGACATCTGTGTTCAGAACACAATATTCCTTGGTTCGTGTGCTCCTGCCTGACTGCCTTTTTCTCAAGATGTCACCTGCATAGCAATAGTGACATTGAGCAGGTAGCAGAAGGGATGGGGTATGCGCTTCCTAGATAGAGAATTGTTAACTGGTTCTCAGGCAGGAAAAAAATGCTTCTAACATGTGAAGTCTCCAGGGTTTCTCTCCTATTTTATCAGCACCTATACCCCATAGGGGCCAGCCAGGCAGGGAGTTTGGTGGACACGAGGTTTGCATCACAGGCCTGGCGGGAGGAGGAGGCTGCAGCGGGAACAGAATGACAGCATAGATGGCATCTGATGTGTTCATACCCCCTGCTGCCCTGGAAACATGTCCTTGTGCCTCCTCTTCAGAAGAGTGAGGGCTTGTGCTCCCCGATGGACTTGACCACCAGCTCCAATGCTGGCATCTAGTCTGGGTCTGAGCAGGCGATAGCTGCCTCAGGTGCATTCCTGGTGGGGTGCAGCCCTAGAAGGCCTGTTCTCTTGACTTTGTTAGCTCTCACCTCCTTAATCTATTGTTTCTCTTCTCAGCAGACATCTTTAAAAGAGATCTGCCGGGCGGTGGTGGCACACGCCTTTAATCCCAGTACTCGGGAGGCAGAGGCAGGCG
Source organism: Arvicola amphibius (assembly GCF_903992535.2). Taxonomy (NCBI): domain Eukaryota; kingdom Metazoa; phylum Chordata; class Mammalia; order Rodentia; family Cricetidae; genus Arvicola; species Arvicola amphibius. Next base: position 30,901,124 of record NC_052061.1, on the reverse strand, counting down.
GATCTCTGAGTTCGAGGCCAGCCTGGTCTACAAGAGCTAGTTCCTGGACAGGCTCTAAAAACTACAGGGAAACCCTGTCTCGAAAAACCAAAAAAAAAAAAAAAGAAAAAAAGAAAAGGAAAAAAAAAAAAAAAGAAATCAGATCTGTCTGGTTGAGAAAATAATTTGAAATATTTGACCTATCTATGTTTATGTAGCCTTTATCTCTGAAAGAAAATGCCATCTGTGTTAGATCTAGAATTTTCTTTTGAAAGGGAATGTTCTCTTGGATTTCATGATAGTGTAGCATTGGATGTAAGTTCTCAGGCTTTGGGAATTTTTATTTTCTTTCTAGTTTCTCCTATTCAAAAAAAAATACCTAAGAGGAGAGAGGGTGTGTGGGCCGAGGAGGGCACAAGTCTGTTGTGCTCTGAGCACTAGCCACTCACCCAGAACCAAGTTGAGATTATAGGGCCCTCGAACGGTACATTTGCGTCATTAGTTTACCCCGTCAGCCTTTTTTTTCTGATACTTCCAATTCCGGTGAGCCTTTGGTTGACTGTGGCAGGTTAGCGGGGCTTGTTTGGTTATTAATCATGGTAAGAACATGTCTGCAGTTGCTTCACTCGGCTTTGTTAATGGGATGTAGGGCAGGGCCAAGAGGTTTGTTTTTCTTTCATAATTGTTTCTGAAAAGAGAGATGCTGCTAATACCTCAGCAGAAATTACCTTCCCCCCCCCCCTAATCAGAAAAGCTACCCAAGGAATGGCCAAGAGAGAGGACAGTGGAGGAGGCTTGTGCTCACTCCAGCCCAAGGCAGGGCCAGGCCTGACTGTGCCGCCTCCTTCTTTTTTCTTTGCTCCCCTCTTTTTTTCAGAGCAGATTTAGCAGGTTTCACAGCTCTGTTTCCCCTTTCATGGCAGTGAAGAGGACGACCCCTCAGGGCTTAGATTGGCTGGGTCAAGGCTAGAGAGGGCAAGAGCAAGTGCTGTGGCCCAGGCCCACCTTTCATTACCAACCATTGGAAAAATCATTCAGATCATGATGAAATTGACCCATTTGCCTAAAATCATTGCTTTTTAATAACTTGATTTTGTTTGACATGGTTCCAGCTGGAAGAAACGCTAGGGAGTGAACTGTCTGTGTATGTTGAAGTTTATAGGACTTTAGGAACCCACAGCAGAAACACTGAGCTAGTCATTACAGTCTGTATTTTCTTAAGTAGGCAGTTCTGTCTTTGTATATTTTATGATAAATAATCACTTCACCTTTGGTGCCTTCCATGTGTCACATAAGCACTCTTGTCAATCACGGAATTGGGGGGATACATTTAGTTAAAACAGATAACACTATTTTTGTAGCATGACTGTGTCCTTTCAATATTGTTTTCCACAGTACCGTAGGTCTTGAAATTTGGGCCATTTTCGTCTTAAACTTCCTATGTAGTTTTCAAAGTCAGACACTCCTACCCCATGTACTGTGTTCTCCCCACACTGCACGTTTGCTGATTAGGCCTGAGAGTCAGAGGACATTTCTTTAAAAAAGGTCGTGTCCCTGTAATTCTACCTGACATCATTCAACTGTTCGTTAGACCGGGAGAGCGGCTGCTCTCCAGCAGCAGGGGGAAAGTGGTTTTGCATTTTCAAGTTGTGTCTGTGTGCTGCCTTCCTGCTCACTGAGTCTGACACAAAGAGCTTGCATTTGGCTTCTTGCCCTCCCACCCTAGCCAAGCGCCACTGCTTCCTAGCAGCACCCCAGCCTTTCTCTGGGACTCACCCCATTTGGAGTCCAGGTAGGATTGTGGAGGCTCCTGGTGAGTGGCCTGAATGTAGTGGGTCCCCTGCTGTGACGGGCTGGATAAAGCCAGGGCACAGCTTAGCCACTTTCTGCTTTCCTGGCCCTGCTCCTGGGATTGTCTGGTCAGGAAAAGCTCACCAAGCCGTTGTTGAGTAAAGGTACGGATTCTCTGAGACATTAACTTGTAGCTCCTTGTCTTTGTCCTTTTGAGGAGTCGAAACGTGGTTCTGTGGGGAAAAAAAAAAGTCATCAGGTGGCTGAATGACAGCTTCCTGCCAGGATGGGCCACTGGCACTTCATTTAACTAGTGGTACTTCGGGGGTGGGGTGGGGGGACGACAATGTTCATAGTTACATTTTGTTTCTGTAGTCTGGTTTTCTTTGAGACGGGGTCTTGCTAGGTAGTCTTGGCTGGCCTTTAACTTGTAATTGATCATCCTGCCCTTTGTCTTAAATGCTGCGGTACAGGAGTGTGTCACCATGTACAGCTAAAGTTTGTCTTTTTGGCGGTTTATAGACATGGCTGTGGGCATTCCAAGGTGAAGGCTGTTGAACAAACTGATGTGTGTTGTTTGCAGTACTGAACTTCGCCTCCTGGCCCATTGGACATGGCCACCGTGGGTGGGCCCCCCAACCCCCGTGGGAGCCCCATGGTATTTGTTCCCCTTGATTTGCCCCTGACAGCCGACAAAGCCTCACACTGCCCTCAGCCTCCCCACTTTCCTTTGAAGGACCAATTTTTCATGGTACTTGTCTTGATTGTTTTCATAGTGTTCAAATCTGTATTTTTGTATGTAGAGGGAAATAATTTTCAACACTAATCACTAATGAATACTGTATTGTCATGAAGGAGTTCTTGTTTAATAAATGGACAAATAAAAATGTTTTAGTCTCTCCTTTCTCCCCACTCCTGCAACAGCTGCTCTGTGGAGGTGGCATAGCCACAATCAACAGGCTGTAACCAGTCTGCCAGGCTCCAGGGCATTGCACAGCCTCTGCCTCTGCTTCTGCCTCTGCCTCTGGCTATGCACGTGTTTTAGTGTGCATATCCAGTGATGAGCAGAAGGCTTTGCCGCTCTCCGGGTACTTGGGCTTGAGTGGTGACTGGGTTCCTTATAGCAGCTGCTCTGAGCTCCCTTGCTCAAGACCCAGGTTTTGGTTGTTGGAGGACACACCATCCTAACCAGGCTGCCTGCTTACCCTTCACTGCCTTGACTAAGATTGAGTCAAAGGCAGTGGTGGTCAGATGCTGTTGCCCAGCACGGATAAATACTGCCGCGCCACTGCTGGACGCCAGGAGACACTGTGGCCGTTGAAATGGGCAGTTACTGCAGGCGGCGGGTGGGTTTCTCAGTCGGGCACACTCTGAGCAGATAGGCACTTTGTTTTTAATCCATTGTGGCATTCTTTTAGGGAAGGGATTTACATGCAAGGTAGGAAGAAGGTTACAAACATCTTAAGACATGGGCCCGGAACTCTGGCTCATTCATGGGGCCCCTCAGGTCACAGAAAATGCCATTTGTTACATTGCTTTTGAATAAAAAAGTTATAAAAAAGTTAGAAAACATCAAAGACACACACAGTATCAAACCCCAAGTGAACACAGAGAAGGCCCATGTTAGCAGGCCTGTCCAGGTGGCTCCCAAGAGGAAAGGGCTTGACTGGGCCCGCCCAGCCACTTGTGACTTTGTCACTGCCACTGCCCTGGTTGACAGACAGATCTTTGGGCTCTTTGCTGAAAAGGTCTCAGACCCACAATGGAAGACTTGGCTAGTTGGGTTTCTCCCCGTTTTACAGTGAGGAGGGAAACTTCTCGAACAAAGATTCCTGAAAGTCCTCTCAACAAAGTGCAGGTGTGAACAGGAGCCCTCCATACAGAGCCCACCGGGGCTGGGTGGGTCAGCCTGCTGTGACCACACCCCATGCAGCCACCTGAACTGCAGTGACTGGCTCCGTATGATGTGTCTGCTCCCATGGGCGAGGTTCAAAGGCTCAGGTCTTTAGGACAGAAACGGGAGAAGGTAGGATATTCAGTCTCTTCATGTGCCAGCTCAGCGGTGCTAAGCCAGCACAGCCAATTTTGAGTGTGAGGCTCAGGGGGCATAATCTCAGAGACCTGCTCCTCGGTCTTCTCTCCTGTGGGCGTCCACTGCCATGCTCCTGTAGCCCCATCAGGACAGTATGGGTGGCAGGCCTGAGTGACGCCAGGCGCAGGCGCAGGCGCAGGCCTCAGTCTGAGTCGGAGTCGGAGCTGGAGTTGGAATGATCTGAAAGGAAAGTAGAGAGTGCTGGCAACTGTCCTGGAGTGTGGGTAGGAGGGGGCACTGCCAGCAGGAGCCCTGGGCCCAGCTTCTCCCATAGTGGCAGGCTGGGCCTTGGCCTACAAGGGGATAGAGCAGGCACTTCTCTTCAGCCCAAAGTCCAAATGCATCCTTCCCAGGACGTCCCCTCTCACCTGAGGATGGCGGAGTTGCACAATTGCACCCTTTTCTCTACCCCCATTCAGCAGGACAAAGAAGAATTTATTGTCTCTGAACTAAAATACACTAGAAAATGGACAAGCTTTTTGGTTGTTTTGTAAAGCTATTTTATGGGTTTAGCTGTTTATATTATTTTACATTGTGAGACGAATATAAAACATCATGTTAAAGTCAATTAGTGATATAACTTTAAAGGCTCCTGGAATCACACCATTAAAGATTATTCTGTAGAATAATTTAATAATTTAATAATTATAGAATAATTATTATTCTGTAGAATAATATTATAATTTAATAATTCCTTCTGGAATCTCATGTCTTATTAGTACCTGACCCTAGCAATGGTTGCTGTATTTTAATGCTCATCACCTTCCCAAGCCCTGGTTCTTATCCCTCATCCCTTAGCCAGGGGTGTATAAGTAAGACAAACTTGTCATAGTCATAGCTAACATACAGGCCAATTATAAATACTTTTGCTGCAGAAACTACTGTCTTATATTAAAACCACACCAGATATTCAAAATGCATCTCCCCATGAACATTTATGCTCCGATCCCTGAGCTGGTTGACCGGCATTTGCTGCAGGCCCCCAAGTCTGGAAGACAACATCCGGGAGGTTTAACCTGTTTGCCACAGACCAGGAATGAGTTTCGAATGGCATTCACTTTTAGCAGCGGGACAGTGCCTGGGAATCCCAACGGGAAGCTGGTGGCCTCTAAACATAACCAACCAGGTCCTGCTTCAGACATTTAGTACAATGGGGAAGATCCTACAGCCAGGACCAGCCTGAGAGCACCTCTGTCTAGCCACACGGTACTGCTGGCCTGCTCCATAAAGAACCTGTTCTTTGGAAAAAAATATCCAAACAAGTCAGGTAAGGGATGCTATGAGTTTGAGACCAGCCTGGGCTACAAAATGAGTTCTAGGCCAGGGAGTTACACAGAGTGAGGTTCTATTTCAAAAACAAAACCAAGCCCACTGTGCCTGTGTATGTCTGGGTACTGTGGGCTTCCAAGCAGGAAAGGAGAAACGGGAAAGAGAGTGTAGTGTGTTGGCCTCAGATGGATTGGTGTCCTGACTAGCTGCCCTGGGGACATTGGTGTGCCTTGCAGGGCCAGAGGTACAGGCATACACTCGCCTTCCCCTCCGACCAGGCTGGACACTTCCTACTTTTCCTTCAGCCTCAAACTAACCAGGTGTCCCCAAGGAAGGGCAGAGCCCTACAGCTATCCTAAAAGGGATCAGTGAGGTTCCTCAGAAACCATGCGGGGTGGCCACTCACCTCCTGCTGCTGTCTCGTGGGCTGTGGTCTCATTCGCAGAGTCTCCTTGCTTGAGGAATTTGGCCACTTCATTAAAGATCAGGTAGAAGTCAATTGCAAACACAATTGTGGCAAAAAAGCCAAAAACCTGTGGGATACACGCATGACATATGGCAGGGAACATGGACAGGGTGGATGGAAGCATCACGAAGACTCTGGGCTCATGGACCAAGAGACTGGGCATATGCAAGCAGCAGTGAGGAAATGGCCCAACCAGGACGCATGGACAGGCACAGCCTAAGTTATGGCAAATAGGGGAGATGGGCTGTGAGCCTGGTAGACACAGCCGCTCAACTTGGGACAGACTAAATTTTTAATTAATAATAGACTGGCATGGTAGAGACCCACATAGGGACCCAGTGCCAATCGGGCAGGATCTGCCTAGGTCCCACTGTAGAAGCAAGTGCCAAGGGGGATGTGACCTGGAGCTTCAGGGAAGGGGCACTGCTGGGTATGTCCACTAGGGAGCAGGGCAGCCACTCACTCCAGCTGCTTTGTAAGCTCCATCTGAGTATTTGGCGACAGCTGTGATAGAGATGACAAAGTAGATGAGGGCAGCCGTGACACAGCGCAGGAAGTCCTAGGGAGAGAGGGACATGTCTTCACTGAAGGTGCCACAGCATGGGCAACCAACACAATCAGCCCTAGCACCCACAGAGTCCCTGTCCTAGCTCCACCTTTATGCCCTGGCCCTAATCTATTCTTCTTGTGTCTTGTTTTGCAGGCTTCCAGTAGCTTATATTGCCCCATCCTTGGTCCCGCTGGGTTTTCTCTGCTCTGTGGGTAGCAAATGGGTTGTTTACTATGCTATACTGGCTCTGCAGTTTGGCACAATTGGGAAGTGGAGAAAGTCTAGCTTTCCAAGAGGCTTGACCTTGCCACAGTGAAATCCATTTATGATCATAGTCTCTGTTTAGTCCTTAGGGTGGGGCTACAGTGAGGGCAGCTACCACCAGGTGGTTACATGGATGCTGGAGATAAATTCAAGGGAGCCTTTGCGACCCATTTCCTATGATCCACTCTATTTATTAAAGGGCACTCTCTCGGGACTGTAAGGTCCTCGAGTGTTCACGGCCAGGTGCCAGATGACTAGAATCTAGGAGTCCCACAAGTCCTCAGTGACTCCACCCTGCTGGAAATGGCTTGAATGCCTGTGGCTGAGGCACATTCCTTCTCCAAGACCAGAGCAACAGCGCCACCTGGTGGTCAGGAGTCTTCTTTGAGTGCCCAGCTTCACAGAACAACAGGGGGACCTTACAACTTATCAGGTCCCGCTGTCCCAGTGCTGCTGGGTGGGCAGGGGTGGAGGCTGAGTTGCAGAACCCCAGATTCTTCAGGTGACAGCCAACCCTTTCCTCTTGGGTCCCCGGATCCTTACCATCATGGGCCAGCACAGGCCCTGCCACTTGTCATTCAGCTGCATGGCATCAGCGAAGAGGAAGTAAACAGCCAACAGGAACTCCAGCAGAGGTACCGTGAGGAAGGCAGATGCCGAGGACACCACGTAGCAGATGAAGGTAATGAATGAGAGTCCCTGCGGAAGAGCAAGGAGATTCGAACCTTCTGGCCACCCCCCCCCCCCCCCGCAACCTCCCCCAGGCCAGGCCAGGCCAGGACGGGACCCTGAGTCCCCATACCTTGCTGAATCCCTGCTATGACCCCATCTTGAAGCTCTAGCCTACACCCCCGTCCTCCCGCCCTCAGGCCTCCTTGGGCTGCTCAGCTTCTTTCCTGACTCTGCAATGGACCGTACCTAACTCAGCTGTGTCCACAAGGGGGCAAGCCAGAGCTAAAAGCTACTGCTTTCAAAACTCACACCCCTACCGGTACCTAAGATGTGTACTTTTCATGAAAACCCTAACGTCACTGAACGATGATGTGCATGCCGAAGTGAATGAAGTTGAAATGCACTGAAGTCTGCAACCGAATTTGAATGTATGAAAACACAAAGGAGGTTGACGGACACAGTAATAAAGGAGGCAGAGCAGTGTTCACCGCGGTGCAGTTCACGTGGTGGATGCAGGGGTGTTAATAGAGACCTTTTGACACTTTTGTGCATCTGCAAATCTTTATTTTTTAAAAAAACCTATGCACGAGGCTAGCAATGCAATGCAGTTCAGCTGGTAAAGTTCTTGCCTACTACACACACGCTCTGGGTTCGATCCTAAGCACCGCATAGACCAGGCTTGGTGGGACGTGGAGGCAGGAAGAGCAGAGGTTCAAAGTCATCCTCAGTTTCATACAAAAAGTTTTAGGCATCTTGGGATACATGAAACCCTATCTCAACAAAATTCTAACTCCTTTGGAGACGGCATTGATAGTAGGTTCCCGCCGTACCATTCAGGTGGGGCTGGTTATACTAATCTACAGAAGCCACAGAGCTGTAGGGTGGGGGATGCCAAGGTCACTGGTGAGTCCTGCAGACTTTGTGCGTGGCAGGGAAACAAGATGAAGATGCTAGGGCTGAGGCGTTTCAAGCCCAGTTCTCGCTGATTCTAAGACTTCTAGACTTCTCTGCTCCTCAACGCCCACAGCCTATCTTTTAAAGCAGCAGACTTGGTGTCACCCAGTTAATAGGGTATCACATTTGTACTTAGGGCATTAAAGATCTCCATCTTCCTTGGCGCATGTCTACCACTATGGTCGGGTTTGAGTCTGTCCACGGCTCAGTGGTTTAAGGGGCCGAAGGGGGAAACTCAATGTCCTGTAGGAACGAACTGATGATCTCTAGGACCCCACTCTTGCCCCTTCCCCTGAACATGCCAAGGGGGAAGCTGAACTTCCCTGGGCAAACAGGAAACTAAGGCTTAGAGAAGGCCTGTTTTGAGGTGGCCAGTCATCAGCTCCCACTGTATTTGTTAAAAGACTGCTCTTGTCTCCCCTTTCTGTTCTCATTCTCTCCCTCAATTAAGTCTGATTCTGGTGACACCCTTCCTTCCCGCCACCATAACACATACACACTTGAGTCTTGTTTTCTCATTCCCCAATTCTTGGTGGCCAGTTCCCCTAGTTTTCTATCCATGTCGACTCTGACTTCCACTGGGACCAAGAGGAGGAAGGACTAGGAGAGGCTCCCCTGTACCCTCTGAGCTCACTCACCCCTTTCCCTTCTTATTTTCCTAGGCCTGGATTTCTGGCACCTAGGCCAACTAAGTCAAGGATATCTTGTGAGTTCTGGCTGGCACTCACCCCTTATCCATGAAGGGGTATTAGGTAGAGGGTAGGGTAGGACGAAAGCCTCCTCAATGGCCTGTGATTCAAATCCCTCTCCCACCCCCGCCTCGTGACTTCCAGAGATCTGAGAAGGCCAGTCTAAGAGAGGGCTCTAGGTCTTGCCTCCTCCATGTGTCCTGGGGTACAAGGGAAAAGTCCTAGGGCAGAAACCCTCCCATCTTTTCTCAGGGCCCCTCGATTGAGTCACCTGTCAAATTTCCTGGATGCAGTTAAAGGCACTTTCTACTTCTATCAACTCCCATCCGCCCCTCCCCCTCAAGTGGGTACAGATCAGATATCAAGTTGCTAGGGATCTAAGCAACAAATGACTGTCGCCATGGGCTGTTTCCTTCTTCCTCCCGCCCCTCTTAACATCCCCATAGGCCCCGTGCCAGTTCCCGCCCCACACGCGCTGATGCAGGAGTGTTGTTAGGACAAAGGAGACCTCCCTAGTCGGGTGGGGACAAGGGGGAAGGAGGAAGGAGTGTGGCTGGGGAGGGAGGAAGGGAATGAAGTCACCCCGCTGACTCGCCACCCTGGGACAGCAGTCTGCCTGCATCTTCACTACGCAGCCCCGGTCTCACCCACTCCGCAGGATCTGCACCCCACGGGTGGCCGGGTCTCAACCAGGGAGGTGGGAGGGTGTGCAGAACAGGGGACGAAGGAGCTCTAAGCGAGCGGAGGAGCTCGAGGTCACACGGCAGCCAGGCCGCGGTGCCAGCATTGACCAGGTCCCCGAACCCTTGTCCTCTGGTCCCTTTCGAGGACTTCGTAGGCTGGAGAAGCCGGGTAAACCACGGCTCCCGCCTGATTTTGACTCCCGCTCAGCTACAGAGAAGCCATCGGAAGTTTGGGGGCGGTGGCCCAACTTCGCGAGACTCTCCTGGGCTGGAGGAGCAGAAACCCGGGCTAGGGGTGCGGGGACCGGGCTTCGGACACCCGGGGAGCCCGCGCACTCACCGACTCGGCCAGCAGGAGGCGGCCTTTGAGCGAGCAGAGGAAGGCGCGCGCAGGCAACAGGGCGCGGAGCCCGGGCACTGTCCTGCCACTTCGGGGGCGGTCCGCGGATTCCGGATCGGGCTCCGGCTCTGCGTCCGGGGGCCACATAGCGGCGCTACCTCGTCGAGCCTCGGCCTCACTGCCTCACCCAGTGCCCTGGAGGGAAGCGGAAACCCGCTGTGCGGAAGGAGAAAAAGTGGAGTTAGACTAGGCCCCGGGACTCATCCTCGGCTGCTCCGCCTCCAGCACCTTCAATCCTCTCCCCCCATCCCCACCCACAACTGCCCCTCGGACCCTGCCCCGCCCACCCTCCCGCCCTCCATTCTCCAACCACCCCCACAACGCCCCTGGGATGCTGTCCTGCCCGTCCCTCCTCCCCCATCCTCCCTTTCCCATCTCCGCCTCCCCAACAGCCCTTCCGACTCTACCCGGCCCATATCCCGCCCCCAACCAACGCCACCACCACCCCTACTACCCCCTTAGACTTAGCCCAGTCTGTCTCTCCCCGCCTTCCATCCTTCTACTTCCACCCTCCGCCTCTCACTAGCCCTAGGATCCTCCCTCCCTGTCCCCCCCCCTCCGCCTATCCTTCATTCTCATTTCCCCCTTCGACTCTGCCGCGCCCACTTCCCCATTCATTGACCCCCTGAACCACACTGCCTCTCCGATCATCCCTGCCCCCTCTACCCCACCCCCCGTCTCCCACGGCCTCCTTTACCCTGCCCTGCCTATTTCCTGCCCCATTCTCCCAACCCTTTCCATACTGCCTTCTAGGACCCACCTCCCCATGTCTTCCACTCCACCCCGCCCCCTTGGATTCTGTACCCAGGTCCTCCCAGTCCCCTCGGACCCCAAAAGCCCGGAGTGCTCTGTGCGGCCTATGGCCTGGAGTTTCCTAGTACTGTTTCTCACCGCACCCCATCCTGGTGGACACAGACCCACTTATTGTCTCCCCTGAGCGTAACGAAGCGCCGACCACCTAATTGTCCCTTCTTAGCGACTCTGCTCTCTGTCTAAGCTTGAACTAACTTTGTGTCCTACACCTTCCAGGAGCCTAGACATCTCCAGGGCAGGTTCTCCACCTGGTCCTCTCCTGGCTCGGCTCTAAGCAAGCTGTCAGCTCTTGCTGTTTCCCTACCCCCTCTCAGATCCTCCCGGAGTTTCCCCACTACTTCCCCCCCCCCCCCCCCCCTGCAGGTCCTTGGCTAGCCCATCTTCCTTCTTCCCCGGTCATTTCCCTCCCTGGCCACACTCCCATCAATTTTCAGCCTGTCCTCCTTCCGGGCCTCTTTTGTTAACTGCCTGAGGCTTGGGTTCTTCCTGTGCTGGACTAACCAGAGATCTGGGACTTGTCCTTGTCCTCCCTCACCACTAGCCCATCACCGAGGCTCTCTTGCCACCAAAAAGTCCCACACTCCAGCTCCCTGAACTGTTGTGGGGCTCTAAGAAACCTCTTCTTTCTTCCTTCTCAGCCAGATATGCTTAAATCACTAATCTTGCTTCCCCCTCCCCCCACACGCCACCCTCATGCAAATTGATGCTTCCTCAAGCAAACAGAAGCCACAGGGCCTTTGTACATCTTACCCTTCTACCCATGGGTGTGTGCATGCGGACGTGCATGTCGTGTGTGAATGTGTGTGTGTGTGTGTGTGTGTGTATGTGTGTGTGTGTACATACTCTTGCATCGAGGTGCTGCTAGCGGTCTCTTATTTTTTTGAGACAAAAATCTCATTGAACTACAAGTACATGGGAATTCTACAAGACTTACCTGGCCAATGAGCTCCAGATGTTCTGTTTCTGTCTTCCCAGAACTGGTATGACCACTATACGTGGGATTCAACTCAGATCTAGCTGAGGTCCTCATGCAGCAAGCACATTATTACATGAACTGTCCTTCCATCTCCCATTGCTACCGTCTTACCTGATGAAGCTTTTCTCTGCACTGATGGTAACGCAGTGTGATGTCTTCAGGATGACAGTCCCTACATTCCCTTGTACATCCGGAAGGGGTGCAAGAAACCCAGGATGTGAGGAAGCCCCAGCCGCTTAGGGCAGGGGGCAGTTTGTACCAGGTAGCCCTGAATGGGATGAATGGCAGGGCTGGAGAGATGGCTCAGCTGTTAAGAGCACTTGTTGCTCTTGCCAAGGTTCAATTCCCAGCACCCACACGGTAGCTTGCAACCATCTGTAACAGTTCCAGGTCAAGGAGTGGCCTGATACCTCCTTCTGGCCTCTGGTTACTTCATGGCATGGTACACTCACACCCATGCAGACAGAACACACATTAAAATAAAAAATAAATAAAAATAGGGCTCAGTAGTTAAAGGCTAGGCTCTCAATCCAAAAATTAAACAAAGTAAAGAGGAGTCCTGGGACATACTGGCTGGATTAGAGGATAGCCAGGTGGCACTGAAGAGAAAAGAGGACATTGATCAGAGGCTGCCTGGGACAGGACTTGGAAGGATGAGGCCCTGGTAGCCCAGTTTTCAGTGGCAGTACCCAAGGAGGACAAGTGAGGGGTCTAAGAGAGAGATACCCACTTCTGATTTGTGCTGTGAAAAAAAGTGGCTATCAATTGAAACTCAATAATAAGGGAATGGCCCAGAGATGCGAACAGGTAACTTACCAGAGGAGAATGTTGAATAAATCGGCACACTGTAAAGGGGGTAGGTTCAAGCAGGAGCGTTACTTCAGCTGCTAGCAGTGATTGCTGCTCAGTATTGATCCTGAATTGTTCCAATTCCAGTACCCATGTGACAAGCCAGGCATTTCTCCTGGTAATTTTGACTCCAACTCTGAGGTGGGTAGAGATGGGAGGGTCACTAGGCTATGTTGGCTTCCAGCCTCGGGGAGAAACTGATATGCCTACATCAGGGAAAGACTCCCTCAAAGAACAGGTGGGGAGTGACGGGGAGAACCCGTGAAGCCCCTTCTAGCCTCCACATGCGGAGTCACACACGCCTACACACACACTGGAAGGGTTCAAGGACACACTGAGGCGAGACCCCAGACTCAAAAGTATGCAAAAGCAAAGAGCGTTTATTAATATTCCAGCATGCATGTGGGGTCGTTCACCTGCACAAAATGGAGGCAGTCCCTAGAGGAGTGTGCAGGCTCTTTTCAGACACAGCTAACGGGGGTTTTAGGGACAGTTAGGCCATCTCATACACAACTGGTTAAGCAAGTAGCAGTTCTATTAGTATACTTTGCATTGATTGAGCTCTAGTTGTATCATTTTTGGACATATATGTATAAGCTTGGGCAAGTTCGGATGTGATTTAGAAAGGGCTGCTGTGTTTGTGCTCGAGACACCGTGAGGCTGGCTCAGGCCTCCTCTCACATAAGGGCATTATGGATGAATGGCCTTTTGTGGGAGAGACACCTGTTCTGCCCTTTCCAGA